>NC_135305.1:215917703-216250203 GCF_048772815.1 Callospermophilus lateralis | reverse complement strand
AAGCTCAGGCACTGGCGTGGCGTGGGCAAGGGGAGGTCTGGAAGGGGCAGGGCTGCCAACTGTCATTTGGTGCCACATGGACATGAATCACAGTCCACGGCAGTGCTGGGGAGCAGACCCAGGAGGGCCTCGTGCAGGAGAGACAAGTGCACCCCCAGCCTTGCCTACCACCAGCCAGACCCGGCCATTTACCGTGGGCCGGTCGTATGTTCTCTCTGAGTCTCAATTTCTTGGTCCATAAGGTAGGGACACAGGTGGAACCGCCCGAGTCCAGAAATCCAAACTCTGAAATGATCTGAAATCTGAAAATTCTTGAACACCAACATAATGCTCAAAAATGGTCAGGTTTTGGAGCATTTTGAGTTTAGGTTTTCAGATTAGGGCTGTTCAACAGGTAACATATATGCAAATAGTCCGAAATCTTGAATAATTCTGAAATCTGAAACATTTCTGATCCAAAGCATTTCAGATAAAGGATACTCAAGGAAACTTACAGAAGTCAGTCACTGTGTGTTATTAAGATGTAGGTTTGAGTGGGCATAGTGGCACACACCTGTGATCCCAGCTACTAGGGAGGCTGAGGCAAGAGGATCTTGAGTTTGAGGCCTGCCTGGGCAACTTTACAAGTCTTTGTCTCAAAAAAAAAAAAAAAAGTGGGGCTGGGGATGTGGCTTAAGCGGTAGCGCGCTCACCTGGCATGTGGGCGGCCCAGGTTCGATCCTCAGCACCACATACCAGCAAAGATGTTGTGTCCGCCGAGAACTAAAAAATAAATATTTAGTAAAAAAAAAAAAAAAGTTATAGATTTGGCCACATGTATGAGACATTAATTGGCATTAGCTTGAACAAGGCACAAGTGTATTTCTCACTTGGTGAACAATTTAGAAGTCATCCTGGACCCCAGAGTCTTCTGGCTTCCTGCTCTGCCCTAGTCCAAAATGGCACCTTCCCATTCATTACTTCATGTCTGACAGCAGGATGAAAGGAACAGGGGCAGAGAGGACACTTCTCTCAGATCTTGTTGGCCAGAACTCAATCAAAAGACCCCCACCTAATGGTCAGGGGAACTGAGAAATGTAGACTGTATTCTGAGAGATATATAAAAAATGGAGGCTTAGTTGCCACAGATGAGTGGGGAGGAATGGATATATGTGACCACTAGGAGTGTCTTCTCTGGTTCTAAACAGATGGATCAATAGCAGTTTATTATGTGCCGGACTCTGTGTTGAGTACCTTTTTCTATGTGGTGCTGGGGATTGAACCCAGGACCTGGAACATGCTAGTCAAGAGCTCAACCACTGGGCTAGACCCCCAGCCCATTGAGTATTTTTGTGTGTGGTGGTGGTGGGGATTGAACCCAGAGCCTGGCGCATGTGAGGCAAGCACTCTACCAACTGAGTCATAGCCCCAGCCCCCACTGAGTATTTTTATAGGTATGCTCTCGTTGTCAGAACTATGATCATGGCCATTTTACACTGCTGGAGAAATTAATTCCCAGAGAGGTTGAGAGACCTGCTGAAGATACCTAGCTCTTAGGAGGAATGTAGGAGGGATGAATGTAATGTCCATAAGGCCCTGGTGTCCAGAAGGCACCTGGTAAATACCATCAAGAACGCTGATCATTCATAAGACCAAAGGGTATAAAAAGGAAATGAGTGGGGTGAGAACTCGGGGTCCTGTGATCCATTCAGAATACGCTCTTCAGCCTTAATCGGGTCCTATAATCCAATTTTAGCCATTTTAACTACAGTCCTTCCCTTGACCCGCCCCAATTTAAAAATTAGCCAATCGCGTAGATCGTGCCCCGGAGATCCTCCTATCAGAGCCGGGGGCGGAGCCATGTCGGGGATAAAAGCAGGCGCCCGGGGCTGGATTGCCAGACCCGGATCTGCAGCATGCCCCTCTGCGGAGGGGAAATTTGCCTCGCCGAATTAAAAAAAAAAAAAAAAAAAACGTTGAATCGAGGTCTTGACCGTTATCCTCTCATTTGACCCTCTGACCCCCAGGCTCTCACTGTCCCCAGAGTCCCACTCCCAGCCGCCGCCGTCGTTCCCTGAAGAGACTGGAGACCCAGAGGAATGCAGGTGGGCGTGAAGGCGGGAGGCGGCCCTCTTTGACTCTCCAGCCTACGCGTGCCCACCAGGCTGGGAATAGAAACCTGCCGCGCTTAGCTGTTCCACGCAGGGAGGGACTTCGCTGGGAACGTGATGCGTGCAGACTCATAGAAGGGATGGAGCGGTGGAGTTGGAAGGGGGCTTGCTGGTCTCAGGATCACCCTACTGCAGTCCTGGTACTTGGTGAAGGCTGGGGACACTGCGGCCGGTGGGTAGAAGATGAAACACGGAATCGTGACCATTGCAAACACACAACTGGCAGGACCCCCCGCCCCCAGCCCCTCATTAGCCACCACTGCTGCAGAAAAGAAAAAAAAAATGGTTTGTGTTTCTCCCCTACATTCCAAATCTTACACAATGGCAACTGTGACTGGATCTGATCCCGCCCAGGATCCTAGCAGCAAGGGAGGCTGGGAAATGTAGTTTAGGAGATGTCTAGCCTCTGAAATGGGAGTTCCACGGGCAATATCTAGAAAACCTGCCGTCCCCGAGGCCAGGGCATGAACCCCAAGATCTGAGCCTGGAGAAGCTTGGATTCTAGTCCCAGCTCTGTAACTTGGGAGCTGTATGACCTTGAGCTAGTGAATTCACCTCTCTGAAGCTCAGCTTTCTCATTGGAACTCACCGCATGGGCTCAGTATGAGGCTTCAAGGAGGAGAGGAGGGTGAGATATGGGGCTCAGCAAATGCCAGAGTCCTGCCTAAGAGGCAAGAGGTGCAGGGCAGCAAGGCCCGCGGGTCCCAGCTTCCTCAGAGCCGGCCCCGCTCTCCTCTGCTTGACTTGCCCACAGTGAACAACTTCACCACAGAGCTGGAGAGGCCTGGGAGAGCCCAGTGGGGCTGTCCTGTGAGAAGAGGGCCAGGCACGTCCGCCACGGGCCAGCCTGCGAGGCAGCATCTGGCAGTGCTGTCAACTGTCAGAGACCCTGACTCGGGAGGCCCTGGAGGAGCAGCTGCTTCTAGGGACAAGTGAGGGGGTCACATCAGGACGCACAGGGTCAGGGCTTCACCAAAGGGTATGGGGTGCCGTGGGGCAGGGTGGTGGGTGCCATGGGGGGATCTGATGGGCCTCGGGCCAGACATGAAGGAGGTGCCCCTCCACATCCACCCCCTGCCCTGCAGCCGATGAAGACGGTGACCTGGATGACCTCTTTGAGGACAACACACCTGTCCGTACCTTGTTCCCCGAGAGTTGGCTCTGGAAGATGTTTCCTTTACCAAAAAGTGAATCAGGGTATGATCCCCCTGCCTCCCCTGGTCCCCAACCCCTCCCACCTCAGTGGATACCGATCATGAATGGTGACCCCAGAAGTGGCATTGAGCCTCAGGGTAAACCCAAGATAGAACCACCTGGATGGGTCAAAGATCCCAGCGGGGCACCGTGGTGCTCGCCTGTCATCCCAGTGGCTCCGGAGGCTGAGGCAGGAGGATCGGGAGTTCAAAGCTAGGCTCAGCATCTTAGTGAGGCCCTGGCAACTTAGTGAGACCCTGTCTCTAAATAAAAAAAAGGACTGGGGTGGCTCAGTGGGGTTAAGCACCCCTGGGTTCAATCCCCTGTACCCCAAAAAAATATCCCAGTGGGTCCCCCAAATAATGACCCACTAGTGGGTGACCCAGTGACACCTAATAGTGTCCTAGCCCTGGACAGTGGCCCCCCAGCCCAGAGGCTCTGTCCAGGCAGCATGAGCTGAGTGACGGGTCCCCACTGCAGCATCTCCCATTACTCCATCAATGAGAATATGCGGGACTCCATCACCACCTGGCAGTTTGTGGCGATCAGCTTCCAAGAAGGAAATGGTGACTAGCAAGCCCAGAGCTGAGGGAGTGGGGACAGTGGCCCTACGCCAGCCCTGGGGCGCTGGCCTCTGCTTAAGCCTGACTCGCTTGTGGCGAGGTCTTGTGGCCCTAGGTCTCTGCATCTTGGAGCCCTTCGAAGTGGTAGTTACAAAAACATTCTTTGGGGCTGGGGATGTGGCTCAAGTGGTAGCGCGCTCGCCTGGCATGCGTGCAGCCCGGGTTCGATTCTCAGCACCACGTACAAAGATGTTGTGTCCGCCGATAACTAAAAAAAAATAAATATCAAAAAATTCTCTCTCTCTCTCTTTAAAAAAAAAAAAAAACCATTCTTTGTGGACCTAAAGTTGCCCTTGTCTGTGATCAAGAACGAGCAGGTGCAGATTCAAGCCACGCTGTACAATTTCAGAGATCGCCCTGTCAAGGTGACCCCTGAGCTCCCCGTCAGTACGCCTTCTAAGTGCTGGGGATACAGCTCGGATGGTAGAGAGCTGGCCTGCCTGCACAAGGCATGGGTTCAGTCCCCAGTACCATCACCAGAAAAGAAAAAAAAAAAAAAAAAAAGGCAGAGGGACCATTATTCCAGTGGGTCAGTGAAGGAGGGGCCCTTTTAGAAATTGTCTAAGATATTTTCTCATTTAAACCTCACAATAACTCCACTCAATGGGTAAAGTGGTTGGTCTTGGCTTAGAGACAGAAACACAGAGAGGTTAAAAGACTTGCCTGGGTCACACAGCATGTAAGTGCCAGAGGGGGACCCAGGCAGTATGCTGTTCGTCATGGACTCAGGCATCTCAGGGCCGGGGCAGGGAAGAACCACAAGCCTCCCTGGCCACCTGGACCATGTCCCCATACCTGCCCATCTTGCTGCAGGTCCGAGTGGAGTTCCACTACAAGGAACCGCTGTGCATCTTGTCCAAGCCAGGAGCCCCACACCACCAGGTGGTGGTGCCCCCCACTGCCTCCAAGATGGTGCCTTTTGTACTTCTCCTCTTGAGAGCGGCCAGGCGGATGTGGAGGTCAAGGCCAGGGGCATGGGTTTCCAGGACCACGTCAAGAAGACACTCTTGGTCCTGGTAATGGGCGTGCCAATGCCTTATTGTCAACACAGACAAGCGGGGACCCCTGGGCTATGTGACCAAGGGAGGGCCAGGTGGGCCCAGATGGGAGTGAGGTGGAAGAGAATGGGCCAAAGGTCAGTCAGTGGGCTGGAGGGGTCACAAAGCCGGGGCAGGGCCTGGACTCAAATATCCTTGTTAAGGCCTGTAAACAAGTCAGGATGGCACCTGGTATTTTGCCAGAGAAATGTTAAAGTCCCTAAACAAGTCTGCATGGCGCCTGGCAAAATGCCAGAGGGAGTGGTTTGTGAAGTAACAAAAGCAAGCCATTAAGTGTGGAGATTCCTTATTGGTTGACTGCTGTATCTATTTTATGCTAATTAGATAAGCTGTGTAAAATGTATAAATACCACTCCTGTCCTACAATAAACGGCTCCCATTCCTGCTGTATCAACGTGCACAAGTTATTCGTCACCCCCCCCCAGGTTATTTTGCTGCAGCCGGACTGCGGCATATCCTCTGTCCTGTGTGACCTTGCTTACCTTTTCTGAGCCTCCATTTTCTCATTTACAAGATTAAGATGATCATCATATCCACTGAGCAATCAGAGGGCTATAAAAACGACCCATGACCAATGTGTGGCCCATGGAGCTCAATTAAATTCCAAATAAGTTTTCAAAAATTTAAAGTTTTAAAAGAATAAACAAATGATCAGCATTTAAGATATAAATACTTTAATGATACAAACTCAAAGAGCCCTCAGAACAAACCTTAGAGGCGAGGACTATTTTGTGTGTGTGATGCGGAGGATATAACCCAGGGCCTAGTGCATGCAAGGCAAGCACTCTACCAACTGAGCTATATCCCCAGCCTGAGGACTATTATTATCTCTTTTACAGAAGAGAAAACTAGAGCACAGAAAGGTTAAGTAATTTGCTCATAGACACACAGCTAGGAAGTGGATGAGCTTGGATTTGATGTTGGATTCGGATCTTGGATTCAGATGTTGAGTTCCAGAGTCTGTTCTCTTATTAGCTAAGCAGTGCTCCTCTCACTGTCATGGTGATTGTCATTATTACTGCTGTTGTGACAGTCATTTTTAACTGCCCTCCCCATCCTGCAGGCAGGAGGTCAGATAGAACGAATGTTCCACAGCATCCTTCTTGACCCCCAAGGTTTGTGGGGTGGGCAACAGGGCGTGTGGGGTCCTGGGGCCACACTAGGAGGAGAAGGGACTGAAAGGAGGGGGTCTGCTCAGGTGGGTGGTCTGAGCCCCTGCCCAGCTCTGCATGCCTTGATGCCCCCAGTCCTGGAGCCCACGTGACACGAAGGTTGTGCCCCTGCAGGTCAGACCCAGACAGAGCTCTTGCCAAGACGGGTCGTTCTGGACAAGGTGCCCGACACCCAGGTGGAAGTGTTTGTCAGCGTCCAAGGTGGGGGGGTGCAGGGGAGGGGCCTGGGCTGGGGTGGAGCTCCGGGACCAGGTGATGAAGAACATCGTCACAGGTGAGAGAAGGCCCCTTGGGGGAGGGTGGCTGGAGTACCTGGGACTAGGGGACACCCTGGGACCCTCCGACAAGAACACCAAGGCCTGGCTCCTGTCAGGTTACAACCAGACACCGGTTTCTCCAGGTGGCCCCAGGTCCCCAGCAGTGACCCCTAAGTTATCTCTCACCTGCCCCCAGACTACATCCAACAAGCCCCAAGGAAACCCCTGGGAGGGCTCGGGTTCACCCGATGGCAGCACCCCCCAGACCCCCAGGCACAGCTTCCGAGTCCCCAAGGCAGGTCCCTCCCCCCGGGAGACTTTTACACAGATAAGACTGCACCCGAGGCCCTGTGGTCACAGCCTGTCGGAGACCAGCTCCAACAGGGGGTCTCAGGAGACGAACGGATGGTGAGGAGTCGGCGAAAGAGGGGTGGAGAAACCACACAGACACCAAAGTGCAGGTGTTGATCCCAATCTTTACTTGTGAAGTTGATCATATATACTTTTCATTTTGGCAGGCTCACAGTACTTTGTGGTTACAAAACAGGAATCATTATTCAAAGAAACAAAATATTACCTAGCTACAATCAGAATAGAAGAATGTATCTTGGCTTATGCATAAGCAAACATTTGTACTTTCAGTTCGTGTTTTGCTTTGAGCTGTTTCTGCTTAGTTAACTTTTAATAATAATTACAAATGTCCCAAACTATTGGCCTATACCTTGACTATTCTTTCTTGACTTACTGACTGGAACCGGTGCCATGGTTATGGCAAGTGGTTGACTTGTTATTAATTTTAATCAAACAAGAGTAAGAGCACAAACCATTGTGCACAGGAACAAGAACAAGTTGCCCAGTACTAAGCACTAACCTGTCTTCTTAACATTAATTTTTCTTCTCTAGATTTTAATTTAATTTCTCAAAAACTTCCTTGACAGGAATACAGGGAGTTTTTCATTAGACATTAACAATTTACACTCCACAGCTGAATCATTGCATTTAGAGCAAACAGATCTATTCTTTAGAAGTAGTTGCATTAATTGGGAAAGTCATGTTTTTTCCTTCATGCTTAATGGTCATATGAGAAGTCACAAGTATACTTATTAAAGGAATACAAAACCAAATCAGCCCATTCCCAGAAACATACTGCGCTCCTCCAGAGGATGGACGCCTTGCGCCATCCACCTCCGTAGGGCCTTGCCATTGCCTGAGTCAGGGGAGGGGCGCAGCAACAGCCCCCTGTACCCTGGGCCCTGAAGTCCTCTCCTGCACACGCCCGATGGGTCTCCTCAGCAGGACACATCTAAATGCCCGGTGGCCCACAAGCCACCTCCCCACAGCCCTGCGCTGTGTCCCCCCAGGTTTCACCCAGATGCGCAGCCACCAGAGTAGAGACGGCACCTTCCATGTCGTCAAGGGAGGCCCGGAAGCACCTGGTAAGATGACCCTGCCGCGCCTGCGACCACCCGCTCCAAAGTCCAGGGCTCGATGGCCCCAAGAGCATCGACGGCCCCACATGCTTGGCTCACACTGGCCAGTGGCACCCCACACTGGCAGACCTGAGGGGACAGGAGATGGGAATCCACCTGGAGCAGGCCTTGGGGTGGCCTCCCCCAGGTGTAGCCGGGCCATCCCAGAGCCCCCTGCGCTGCCCCAGCTGTCCCTCCCCAGGCTCACAAGCTACGTGATCTGGATCTTCAGCCTGGCCCACCCCGATGCCAGTCAGGGTGCTCAGCCTGTCGTCTCTCTGTGACATCGCCCGCTGGATCATCACCCAGAGGCAGGCCGAGGATGGTCACTTCCTGGAGAAGGGCCCTGTGATCATGGCGTCCATGCAGGTGCCCGCTGCCCCCTCACCTGGGCAAATGTTGCCCTGATGTTGTCCTGACATCCACCTGAATGACAGGAGAGCCGCCGTCGGGACCCAGGCCCGCAGCTCCTGGCCCGGCTCGCCTGTGCCCCGTCACAGTGTGAGCAGCCTGGACACTCCTGGGACCCATCTCTCCCTCACCCACTCCACAAACGGCAACCATTCCTGGCCTTCCTCCCACAGGACCTGACTCCTCCCTGTCACCCAGGGAACACACCCATCCCCCCAGCCTTCCTCCCTACCAGTCTCCAGAAGCGGCTTTTGAACACAGTGTGGTGGGGCTCTCTCCTCCTCCAACACCTTCTATGGCTCACAGCTGCCCTCCTCTTCATCCCCTCTAAAGCCTCTCTTTCCATGATCCCTGCTCATCATTCACTCTTTTTTTTGGGGGGGGGCAGTTACTGTGGCTCAGGGGCACCACTGAGCCACATCCCCAGCCCTATTTTGTATTTTATTTAGAGACAGGGGCTCACTGAGTTGTTTAGGGCCGCGCTGTTGCTGAGGCTGGCTTTGAACTTGCCATCCTCCTGCCTCAGCCTCCTGAGCCGCTGGGATGACAGGGATGCCCCCCTGCACCCGGCCACTTGGCCATCTCTATAAACACCAGCTGTTGGATTTAGGGCCCCCATTAATCCGATGTAAGCTCTCTGTGACTGCCTGCATCCACAAAGACCCGATTTCCAAATAAGACCACGTTCTGAGGCTCCAGATGAACATGAAACTTAGGGGACGCTGTTCTGTACAGGGGCCAGGGTGGCAGCTGTGGCTGCAGAGGGGTTGAATGCTGTGGGGCATTTCCTAGCAATGGGAAGGCTTCACCCCTCTGGCCCTCAGTGTCCTCCTTAGAAAAAAATGGGGCTACCATGAGGATACTCTGACGTAACCCTGAGAGCCTCGCCTCCTGGGCTGTTGAGGTCCCTCAGGGGGACAGACCCCGCCTGGGCGACCCTGGGGTGGCTTCTCCTCCCTCACCCCACCTCACCTCCAGCAGCATCCAGGCCAGAGCTGGGCACCCAGGAGACCCCCAGGTCTGGAAGGAAGGCTGGGGAGGGTGTCCCCAAGACGCTGAGGGGGTTGCGCTGTCCCTCTGCCTCCACAGGGAGGCTACAAAGGCTCCGAAGCAGACGTATCCCTCACGGCTCTTGTCCCGGTCGCCCTGAGGGAGGGGAAGGAGTTGTGCAGCCCGAGGGTGTCGGTAGGAAGCGGTCAGGGGGGGGCAGGGCTCCCGTCCCGTCCCTGTCCCGCACACGGGGGGCTCCCGTCCTCCAGCCCCTCTGGACTCCTCTCTCCTGACTCCCAGACCTCTCTCCACTGACCTCCTCTCTCGCCTCCTCCCTCCAAACCTCTAGAACGTGGACGGCAGCATCAGGAAAGCCGGTGGATTCTGGAGACAAAACTGCCTCATGTCCACACAACCTTCGCCATGGCCATAGCCTCCTATGCACTGGCACTCGCCAAGAGCCCGCTGGCCTGGACTGCTTCGCCAGCCGTGGAAGGCGTGGGGCACCTCATAGCCGACTGTGTGTTCCCGCAGTCACTGGGGTGGGGAGGGAGCGTGAGGGCGGGTACAGCCAGGTGTGACGCATCATTTGTGGTTTGCTGAGCACCTACTTTGCACCCATACTGGGACTCATATCCTAAGAGACCCAGGTGAACAAGACTGACATGGTCCCTGCCCTCCAGGGTACCCCTGTCCCTCTGGGCAGTGGGCGAGAGAGATGGCGGAGGGCAACAGACTGGGGGCTGGGGTGATTGACAGGAGCCACACCTGTGTGGAAGGCCAGGCACCTCCAAAGCACCTGTGAGGCCAAAGGTGAGATGAGGATCATAAAACGTAGGTTATGGAGAGGGCGTCCTCCCAAGTGCTGTGCCGCCCCTAGGGTCCATTCCCCACCTGCATTCCCCCAGTCAAGGAGAGTGGAGTTAGGAACGCACCCTCGGGGGCTGGGGAGCCACAGAGGAGCTGCTCTGAACCTCGGCTTCCCTGCATCCACATAGTCGGAGTCCAGTTCCTAGGGTGACTCTGAAATGTCCACATGTCCTTAACCAACGGTTGCCCATAAAGTAGGTGTTCAATAAAACAGCAAATTAGAAGAAGGGGGTCCAAGATGGCACAAGGTGTGGGCAGGTCGAGGTGGGTGGGCCCAGGGTGGGTGACCAGGAGAGTGTCCTCCTTCTAGACAGAACCCACTGGCCGGTGGGCAGCCTGCCCCAGAACTCCCTCTTCACGGTGGAGGCCACGTCCTATGCGCTGATGCAGAAGCTGGAGCTTGGCCTGCAAATGACACGGACGCCATCGCCAAGTGGCTGCTGGAGAAACGCGAGCTGGGAGGCGGCTTCGGGTCCACTCAGGTGACGGGGCCCTCGGGAGGCGCCGGGGCACTACCCCTTGCTGCCCGACCGGAAGGAGCTGTCCGTGGTGCTGGCGCCCCGGGCGGCTCTCGGCGCTGTCTGTGGTGCTGATCTGAGGCCCCCACCCCGCCTCGCAGGCCACGGTGGTGACCCTGGGAGCCCTGACCCGCTTCAGCTTAGCTGTCCCCTCCGAGGGCATCCAGGACCTCCAGGTCCAGATCAGCACCCCCAGCAGGTCCCTGAACAAGCAGTGGCTCATTGGCCAGAACCTCCAGCACCTGCAGCTCCCGGCCGCGGAGGACCTGGAGCTCAAAGCCAGCGGCCACGGGCGGGGCACCAGCTCGGTAGGTGTGGGACCCACGCCTCGGCCACTCTGGCTGCCAAATCCACTTCTCGCACTTCTGGAGCGGGGAGCCCGATCCAGGCACTGGAGATCCGGTGTCTGGCAAGGCCCACCTCTGGTGGTAATGGCAGCCATTTGCGGGTCCCCTCTGATGGGCCCTCTAACCCCTCCCGCTCCGCCCTCCTGACACGTCACCCCCCACAGGCCCGTGTCCCCACACCGTGCTGTTGAGGACCAGGTGTCAATAAGTGAACTGGGGGAGACACAAACATTCACGCCACAGGACCCCCCCTGGGGTCCCTAACTGGACAGAGCCCAAGTCCCCTCGTTGGTGGGGACAGGGACAGGTCCAATGCTCCAAGGCAAGGCCCAAACCAGCAATGATCCAGGCACCATCAGGGCACCAGCATTTGCCAGGAACAACTCAAAGGCCCAGGGAAGGAGGTGAAGGTGGGACTCCATTCAGCAGGTGGGTGCCGCTCCTGGTGGCCTCAGTTGTCCCAAATTAAGGGCCACAGAAGTCAGAGGCTAGGGGCCCCTCTGTTCCTGCCATCCTGAGCCCCTCCTTCCTCCCCCAGGAAAGCGCTTCCCTCTAGGTGGCCTCCCCAGGCCCAGAGGTGAACTCCACCCCCTCAAAATGGGAGCCAGTGATCCCAAGCTCTGTGCCCAGGAGGACGGGCCGGTTTCCCGTTAGCAGGTGCCAGGAACAGAGTCACTGTTGAATTTCTGCCGTGGACAAACCACACTCTTCTTAAGCCTCAGTCAAACTTAAGTTGACATGAGTTAAAATCAAACAAGATCAAAGTTTGGATCACTCCATGCTAATCCCCAGGTGGCTAGCCACTGCCATCTTTGGACAGGGACACAGAGACCATTTCTATCACCATAGAAAGTTCTATCACACAGTGTTCCGGCCGCTGAGCCTAGGAACCAAGGGGCAGGCCCTGAAGGGAGTTCCCCAGTGGCCAGAGGCCTGGAAACTCAGATGCTGGGGCAAGGGGGAGAGGGAGCGTGGGTAGGCTCTGGAACCCCCTTTTCTGCCCCGGCAGATCCTGACCGTGTACCACTGGTCCCCGGAATCCTGGGAGGACGGTTACAACATGTACCATCTCAATGTGACACTCCAGAGTGCCCCAGAAGGTGAGCCTGGCCCCAGGGATTCCCAAGTCCCTGGAATGACAGATGTGAGCCACCGCGCCTGGTCCCTTCTTCCTTATTATTTTAACTGTCATTCGTCAGGCATGTTTGTGGCTCAGTTCAGCCACTGGACAAACCTTGGTGAGCACTGACTGCTGCTGGACCATTTCTGGCTCTGGGAACAGGGGCAAGAACAAGAAAAACATCCCTTCTTTTGGAAGCCACATTCTCGTAGGGAGCAGGGAGAGAAATAATCGCACACACACGTGCGTGCACACACACACACACATACACACATATTTTATACCATTTTCTACTTTATAACATAAGTAAATGTATAAGAAAATAAATAAATGGCATAATAGTAAGTGATGAAAAATGTCATACAAAATAAAGTAGGAAAAGATGATGTAGATTATGGGGAGAAGAGGGAGGCTCTCGCAGGAGGCAGTACTTGAACTGAGACATGAAGAAATTGAGGGAGCGAGCCATGAAGGCCCTGAGGAAACGCCAGTGCAAAGGCCCTGAGGCAGGAATGGGCACACCTGTCTGAGAAGCATCGAGATAGTGAGGCCCAGAGCAGATGGTCAGAGCTGCGGTGAAAGGGTGGGTGGGTAATAGGAGAGGTGCCTGGGGACTTGTGGGCCACCGTGAAGACTTTGGCTTTTGCTCTGAGTGAAGTGAAGCCGTAGACAGTTCTGAGCAGAGGGGGACATGACCTAGCGCAGGGTTCCAGAGCCTCACTCTCGGTGCTGCGTAGGAAGAGTCTCCAAGGGTGAGGGCGGGGGCTGCGAGGCCAGGGAGACCACGGGGACCGACGGGGGTCACAGCTGTGGAAATGATCAGAAAGAGTGGAACTGTACGGTTCCCAGCTGGGGTGCCAGGAGGGGAAGGAGAGCACCCCGCCACTGGGCGCTCCCTGAGAGAGGGAAGGAGGAGCCTCGCCAGGCCTAGGGATTTCAGGGACAATCAGTGGCCAGGCCTTTGGTTTTGGCCCTGTTTCTTCAGCGGCAGCATCGTCACCATCGTCACCATCATCCTCAAAGCTGAGAGCTGCAATGCACTGGCCAGGCCCTATGCTAAGTGCTGTGTTTATATTAACTCATTTATTCCTCAAATAACTTCTCAAGGTGGAATATTGTAATCTGACTGAGGGAACTGAAGCACAGAGAGGTTAAACTACATGCCCAAAGTCACACAGCCACAGCATCAGGATTTAACTCCAGGACACTGGCTTCAGAGGTTGTGAGCTTAACCACTGCTCAATCCAGCCTTCCAAACTCTCCTGCCTTCTCTTTGCAGAAAATAAAAAGGGGGAGGAGACTTTCCAGCTCCAAATGGAAACAAGGTCAGAGCACCAGGATTCGGGCCTGGGCAGGAGGAGGGCCCACTCTGTAGAATCCAGATTCCTGTGCCCTGAATGGGGTGGGAACCGCTGAGCCTGCTCTCCACACCTCTCCCCATCCCACCCCGCTCCTGCCCTCCCCTCTGCCACCATCCTGTGTGTCCACGTGGCCCAGGATGCCACCTCCAGTGCACCAATGTGCTCCAGATGCCCAGAGCTGACTCTGGCCCCACGGCCCTCCCCAGGTCTTATTTTCTCCAGACACCCACCCCACACCCCAGTCCTGCTGTCACCCAGACTCCCTCGGCCAGGTCTTCCCCAGATACAAACGTGCTGAGCACCTACTGTGTGCCAGCCTCTGTCCTAGGATCTAGGGGGCCAGCTCTAGAAGGGCAGACCCTCCCTGCCTCGGTGGTGCTCACAGCCTATCAGAGGACTTGGACGGTGAGCACTGGGAATCCATATAAAATGACAACCCTGAGTAAATGTGACAAAAGAGAGACAAGGGTTCCCAAACACCAGCTGAGACAGAGAAGATGACGAGAGAAGAGCAGGAGTTCCAGGCCGAGGGACCTGCGTGTGCAAAGGCCCTGGGATCAAGAGAGGGGCTGAGGCTCAGAGCCATCAGATGGAGCTGGAGGGAAGAGGTGGAGCAGGGAAGGGCGCAGAGCCCCAGAGGACATCTGGAGGCAATGACACTTCAGATTTCTGCTTCCAACCTCCCACTGCGGGCAGAGTGGAGCTGGGGAAACTCAGGAGGCTCCTGCACTAGTACAGGCAAGAGATGCCACAGTGGGGAGCATGGGGACAGAGGCAGAGGACGCTGGAAGAGCGGAGGGCTGTGGAATCCACAGGTTCCAGGGCAACCGGGTGGCCACCATGACCATCATGGAGGTCTCAGTGCTCACTGGCTTCTACCCCAACGAGGATGACCTCAAACAGGTGAGGCAGACCCCACCTGCCCCACCCTCACTCCCCTCGCTATGGAAGCTGCGCCTCCCAGTGCTGAGGCTCAGACCAGGACCCCCTCCGTGGTCAGATCACTGATGCACACTGTCCTGGATGCCTTGGCCACATCCTTGCCATCCCTGCGCCTCTGGCTGTCCCACGGGGGTGGGAGGGGGGGCAATCAGAGAAGGCCAGGAGCTGGGAGCTCGCACTGCAGCTCCTAGGGCTGGGGCTGGGGGACTCTGCTGACCCCGCCGCCACCCTCTGGCCCAGCTCACCAGCGACGTGGAGATGTATGCGTTCCTGTGTGAGACCAAGGCCAGTACCAGTAACACTCCGTCGTTCTCTACCTGGAAAAGGTGAGGCCAAGGGCAGAGACCCCACAGGGAGACTCCTGGTGGGGTCTGCAGAGAGCCACTCCCTCTGGTCCGGTTGCCTGTAGTCAAGGCCACGTGGTCAGTGGCTATGGGCAGTGGTCGGCACCACGAGGTCAGGCCCCGTGGTCACTCCGCTGGACTCTCCCCACCTGCCTCTACCTCCCGCCACCCGCACAGCTCTCCCCCAGGGAAGGCGCGGTGCTGGGCTTCCGGGTCCACAGGATGCTGCAGACCGATCCTGCAGGCCGCGCTGGTCACCGTCCACCACTACTAGGAGCCGCGTGAGCGGCCTGGGCGGAGAGGCCCGCAGGGGACAGAGCCAGGGGTGGGAGGGCGACCTGGGCGGCCATGGGGCGTGGCCTTCTCGGGCGGCCCAAGTGGGCGGGGCCTGCGAGAGGTTGGCGGGGCCGGGCCGGCAGGGGGCGGGCCGGGAAGAGGTCAGGAAAGGCCTGGAGGGGGCCGAGGGGGCGGGGACGAGGGGCGGGGACGAGGGGCGGGGCCCGGCGAGCGCCCCGCCCCTAAGGGACCCGCGGCCCAGAGGTGCAGCGCCTTCTACCCCCGGCCCTCGCAGCCGGCGTCCCTGCGAAGGGTCTGCCACCGAGACGTCTGCAGACGTGCCCAAGGCGCGCGGGCGGGAGCGCTGGGCCGCGGGGCTCGGGTCCCCGGCTCGGGGCGGGGTGTCGCACACAAGCAGGTAAAGGCCCAAGAGCACGCGACAGGCAGAGGCCACAGCCCTGGTCCCCTCGCAGCCCTGGGGGTGGGGGGAGTAAATGTGGCAAAGAAAAACAAAAAGAAAGAAAGATGGACAGAGAGGGACGGAAAGAAGGAAGGAGGAGGAGGACGATGGGGAGGCCCTGCGGCTCCCGAAGCCCAGACCCAGAGCAGCCCGCCCGGCCTTCCAGAGCAGTGGCCGGCCCCGAGGAAGGACGGAGGGAGGCTGAGGCAGGAGGAGCTCCAGGCGGCCGCGTGCGAGGCGGGCGTGGACTTCGTAAGGTGGGGCCACCGCGGTCGGTGACAGCGGGCTGGAAGCCAGAGGCGACGCCATGCCCTCCGCCCTGCCTTCCCCAGTGTATAAGGCCAAGCTGGAGGCCGTGGAGGCCGTGGAGGCCGCTGGGTCGAGCCCTTACGTCTACTACCACAGGCAGCTGCAGGCCGTCATCAAGAGCCGAGAGGCGGGCCGGGGCCCAGGACGGTGTCAGGAAGGGGGAAGGGGCCTGTGGCTCTCTCTGGGTCCCAGCACCGGGGAGGGCCTGGTCTGCACAGGCGCTCACACCAGGTCTCTTCCAGGCACGACCCTGCTACGCCCCTCAGCGTGAAGAAATTTGTCACCTGCTATGACTCTCCTTGGGGTTGCGAGAACAGGAGTCTTAGGTCATCATGGGCCAGACTTCAGACCTGTGGAGAGTCAAGTCTGAGTGCGTGGAGACTCTTGGTGCCCCAGGGAATCAGGCCGAGATGCCCCCGCCCACTCCAGCCAGCCCTGGGTTTCACCATTTCTGCTGGACCTGTCAGCAGGAGGTCTGGGACGGGAGGGCCACCCTGAACCTAGTGCAGGTCGTGCACTGAGCGACTTCAGGGAAGCTCTTTCACAAGAGGACCGGGTGTCCATGATCTCTGTTTCCACGGGAGGGCAGAGAAGGGCCACAGGGCCGGGCACTGTGTGGCCTTGTTTTCCTAATCCTCAGTCATGGGAAAAGGCTGGAGATCCGGAGCTGAGACCCTTGAAGGCTGCCAATCATGGCAGAAGGAAAAGGGGGGGAGGTCCCCAACCCCCAGGGACACCAGACTCTCCTCACTGGTCTTGCTGTCCCCCGACAGATACAGCTACGTGCTGGGCAAAAGACGTTCCTCATGCTTTGGCCAAGCGACAGGGACAGGGACAAGAAGGACTTGCTGGCACAGCTGGAGGGGTTCTCAGAACACCTGAGCACCCACGGCTGTGATCCTGAGACCCAAAGACCTCTGCTGCTCTCGGGAAGGTGTCTCTAAGAAACTTTGGGTCACAGGGCTCAGCCCCAAATAAAGAGCACCAAGTTCAGTATTCAGACAGCAGACGTGTGTCCTGTTCCCGCCAGGGCATGGCCCTGCCACCCACCCCTTTCCCACCTCGTCCTGACCACAGGACTTTGTAGTTATTAACCCCCCCCCTTTAAACATTTATTTATTTATTTTAGGTGTAGATGGACACAATACAATGCCTTTATTTTTATGTGGTGCTGAGGATTGGACCCGGTTCCGCCTGTGCTAGGCGAGCGCTCTATGGCAGAGCCACAATCCCAGCGCCCCGCCCCCCCCACACACATTTTTTTATTGGTGCGTTAGAGCTGGACACTGTGGTGGGATCTGTTCCATCATCAAACATGCACACAGTAGAACATAGAACTTGGTCAGTGTCACTCTCCAGCACTCCCCAGCTCTCACCCCTAGGTCCCTTTCCTCTGCTGATCTCCCTTTTAATTTTCGTGAGATTCCCCCCACCTCTCTTTTCCTATTTCCTCTCTAGTTTTTGAATATGAAAAAAAACATATTCTCTTGACCTTCTGAGTTTGGCTTATTTCACTTAATGTTTTCTGGTTCCATCCATTTTCCTGCAAATGACATAATTTAATTTTTCTTTATGGCTTATTAATACCCTATTATGTATATGGACTACACCTTTTTTTTTTTATTCTGGGGGTTGAACCCAGGGGCACTCAACCACTGACCAACATTCCCAGCTCTTTTTATATTTTATTTAGAGATGGGCTCTGGCTAAATTTCCTAAGCTGCCAAGGCTGGCCTTGAACTTGCCATCCTCCTGCCTCAGCCTCCAGAGCCATTGGGATTACGGCCTGTGCCACTGTGCCCAGCCACATTTTCTTTATCCATTCATCCATTGGTGGATATTTAGGCTGGTTTCTGTAGTAGGTGTATAGTGAATTGTGCTGCTATAAGCATGGGGTAGGCATGGATCACTGTAGTAAGATGACTTTAATTCTTCAGGATAAATACCAAGCAGTGGTATAGTTGGGTCATGTGGGGGGTTCCTCCATACTGATTTCAGAGTGGTTGAACTAATTTACTATCCCACAATAGTCTGAAGTGTTTCTTTCTGAGAATAAAATCATGGCATTTGCAGGTAAATGGATGGAGTTAGAGATACAATGCTAAGTGAACTAAGCCAATCCCAAAAAATCAAAGGCCCAGTGTTTTCTTTGATAGGAGGATGGTGACTCATAATGGTGATATGGGGGGAGCATGGGGGGAATGGAGGAACTTTAGATAGGACAAAGAGGAGGGAGGGGAAGGGAGGGGGCATGAGGGTAGGAAAGATGGTGGAATGAGTTAGAAATCATTACCCTAAGTACGGGTATGAAGACATGAATGGTGTGAAAATACTTTGTATACAACCAATGGCTTGAAAAATGCTGGGAGCCATCAACCAAGTAGGTATGACAATTTCCTTGCCAGCGTACCCCCATGTTTCTTTAGTGGAAGGACTCATGGAAATAGGACATTTTGCAGCGACATTGCATGTAAGGTGACCTTGCTCAAGGACCAGGGCGGATCATAGATTTTTAGAATAGGGCGTATCCTGCTGCCTGAGTTCCTCTTGAGTTCTTAGGGTCAGACAGTATATTTGGGAGACACAAGCCCAGGAGGTGTGGATTTGGGCAGAGAACGTGGATTTCCCCAGAACGTGTTTGTAGAAGGCCGGTGTGAGATCGGGAATAAAGAATTGCTGTTTGAATCTACAAGCTGTGAGTGGCTCGTGATTTGTGCCCAGCCAGACTGCCGTGGATTTCCCCTGCACGGGCCACCAGATGCCGCAGTGCAGCAAGGCTGGTCCCCAGACTCAACCAAAAGACCTCTATGCTGTAAAGGACACTCCACTGATTCTGTGCTCTGGGGACATTCTACGCACTGAGGACACCACAAATTATAAAATCCCAAATTACTCCTCACATCCTACACTTTATCATCAGAACTATATTTCTAGGGCTACTTTTTAAAATAATTAGATCTATCTCATTGGGTATTTTTTAATTTTTGTATTTGTTTTAATTAGTTATACGTGAGAGTAGAATGCATCTATGCACTTTGATAGATCATACATAGATGATATATAATTTCTCATTTTTCTGAGTGTACGTGTTGCAGAATCACATGGTCACGCAGTCACATATATACATACAGTAATAATGTCTGTTTCATTCTGCTGTCTTTCCTATCCTGTATTCTTGATGATTGCCATTGTGACAGGAGTGAAATGAAATCTTAGAGTAGTTTTGATTTGCACTTCTCTAATTGCTAGAGATGTTGAACACGTTTTCATATATTTGTTGAGCGATTGTATTTCTTCTTCTGTGAAGTGTCTGTTCAGTTCTTTGGCCCATTTATTGCCTTGTGTGTGTGTGTGTGTGTGTGTGTGTGTGTGAATTCTTTATATATCCTAGAGATTAATGCTTTATCGGAGGTGCATGTGGTAAAGATTTTCTCCCAGTCTGCAGGCTCTCTCCTCACGTTATTGATTGTTTCCTTTGCTGAGAAGAAGCTTTTTAATTTGAATCCATCCCATTTATTGATCCTTGATTTTACTTCTTGCACTTTAGGAGTCTTGTTAAGGAAGTCAGATCCTAGGCCACATGGTAAAGATTCGGGCCTATTTTTTCTTCTATTAGGCTCAAGGTCTCTGTTCTAGTGCCTAAGTCTTTGACCCAGTTTGAGTTGATTTATGTGCAGGGTGAGAGAGAGAGGTTTGATTTTATTTTGCTACATATGGATTTCCAGTTTTGCCAGCACCATTTGTTGAATACGCTGTCTTTTCTCCAGTGAATGTTTTTGGCACCTTTGTCTAGTATGGCATAACTGTATTTATGTGGGTTTGTCTCTGTGTCCTCTGTTCTTTACCATTGGGCTACAAGTCTATTTGGGGCCATACCATGCCATTTTTGTTACTATAGCTCTGTAGTATAGTTTAAGGTCTGGTATTGTGATGCTTCCTGCTTCACTTTTCTTACTAAGGATTGCTTTAGCTATTCTGGGTCTCTTATTTTTCCAAATAAATTTCAGGCTGGGGATGTGGCTCAAGTGGTAGCATGCTTGCCTAGCATGTGTGAGGCACTAGGTTCGATTCTCAGCACCACATAAAAATAAAATAAATATATTATGTCCACCTAAAACTAACTAACTAAATAAATAAATATTTTTTTAAAAATTCATGACTGCTTTTTCTATTTGTATGAAGAATGTCATTGGGATTTTAACAGGAATTGCATTAACTCTGTTTAATGCTTTTGGTAATATAGCCATTTTGATAATATTAATCCTGCCTATCCAGGAGCATGGGAGATCTTTCCATCTTCAACTTCTTTCTTTAGTGTTCTGTAGTTTTCACTGTAGAGGTCTTTCATTTCTTTTGTTAGTTTGATTCCTAGGGTTTTGTTTTTGTTTTTGTTTTTGTTTTTTTGAGGCTATTGTGAATAGGTTAGTTTTCCTAATTTCTCTTTCAGTGGATTCATTGCTGATGTATAGGAATGCATTTGATTTATGGGCATTGATTTTATATCCTGCTACTTTGCTGAATTCATTTAGAAGTTCTCTGGTGGGATTTTTTTTGGATCTTCTAGATATAAAATCATGTCATTAGCAAATAGTGATAGAGTTTTTCTTTTCCTATTTGTATCCCTTTAATTTCTTTCTTTTAATTGCTCTGGCTAGAGTTTCAAGGATGATGTTGAATAGAAGTGGTGGAAGAGAACATCCTTATCTTGTTCTAGTTTTTAAAGGGAATGCTTTCAATTTTTATCCATTTAGAATGATGCTGGCCTTGGGTTTAGCATGGATAGCTTTTACAATGTTGACGTATGTTCCTATTATCCCTAGTTTTTTCTAGTGTTCTTTTTTAAAATATTGTCTAGTTATCAATGAATCTTTATTTTATTTATTTATATGTGGTGCTAAGAATCGAACCCAGTGCCTCACACATGCTAGGCAAGCGCTCTACCACTCTACCGCTCTACACCCCAAACACCCCCCCTTTTTTTTCCTAGTGCTTTGAACAGGAAGGTGTCCTGTATTTTGTCAAAAGCTTTTTCTGCATCTATTGAGATGATCCTATGATTCTTTTTTTAAGTCTATTAATATGATGAATTACATTTATTGATTTCCGTATGTTGAACCAACCCTGCATCCCTGGGATGACTCCACTTGATTGTGGTGCACTATCTTTTTAATGTTTTTGTATGTGATTTGCCAGAACTTTATTGAGAACTTTTGCATCTATGTTCATCAGGGATATTGGTCTGAAGTTTTCTTTCCTTGATGGGTCTTTGCCTGCTTTTGCTATCAGGGTGATATCAGCCTCGTAGAATGAGTTTGGAAGGGTTCCCTCCTTTTCTATTTCACGGGGGTATTTTCCTTTGATTACAGAAATGTTGAATGCTCATTGCAAAAGAAATCCAGTTGTTAGAGAAATAGGCCATAAGGAAATAAAGTGGTGTGGAGCTCTACCTATGGAGACGCATACCAATGTTTCTGCAGAATTTTTCTTATGTCCAAACCAGTCTCTGTGTCTCTTCTGTTTTGTTTTTTATGAGTCCTGGGGGTTGAATCCAGGGGTGCTATACCACTGAGCTAAATCCCCAGCCCTTTTTTATTTTTTGTTTTGAGGCAGGGTCTCTAAGCTGCTGAGGCTGACCTCAAACTTGTGATCCTCCTGTCTCAGCCTCCTGAGTTGCTGGGATGACAGGCGTGGACCACTGCGCCTAGCTGATCTTTCATTTTCTAACAGAAGGATCATACTCATTGGAGACTTGCCTTTTTTTGCTTAATGTGTAAGTGGCCATCTTCCTACATTGGCCCTAAGAAACCTCAGGTCAGAGGGTAGGTGTGTGTTTCCAGGTTCCCCGGGATTGACATGCAAATGACCATCATGGGGGAAGAAGTCCAGCCTCGCAGGCCCCGGCAGGAGGCAGGCATGCTGTGCAGCCCACGTGAGGAGGCGCAGGCTGGCCAGGGAACCGAGGAGCAGGAGGGAGGTGGGGGCAAGACCATCCTGAGGTCGCCACAGGACGGAATGGGTGAGGCTGGGTCTGCAGGTTCAGGATGGGGCAGCTGGAATCACTTCAGTGGGCTCTGGGGTGTTGGGCTGTTCCTGATTGACTAGTGCCTGGCCCTGGGGTGAAGAGGGCCGGTGGTCAGATCCCCAGAGTGTGACAGCCCCATAGAGGAGGGGGTGGGAATGCTGGCCCTGGGTTCTCCTTTCTCACGGACCCTTCATTTCCTCTTTTCTTGATATCTATACAAATATAATGACTTGTGATATCATCGGGCTCACGTTTCTCATCCCCATTAAGACTCTGAGCTTTGGCGCACACCTGTGATCCCAGGGCTCAGGAGGTTGAGGCAGGAGGACCGCAAGTTCAAAGCCAGCCTCAGCAGCTTCGTGAGGTTCTAAGCAACTCAGCGAGACCCTGTCCCTAAATAAAATACAAAAAAGGGCCGGGGACCTGGCTCAGGGGTTAAGCGCCCCTGGGTTGGTTGGTTTGTTTTATTGAAAACAAAACATGAGCTTCAGAAGGGCAGGCAGTGTGTTGTTCTTGGATGCACTTAGCACCCCACTGCCACACGGGCAGCACTAGATGTGCATCTCACAAATTAATAAATGGATGGATTGACAGCCATTATGAAGTCAATCAACAAGTGCTGGCGAGGATGTGGGGAAAAGGGTACTCTTGTACATTGCTGGTGGGACTGCAAATTGGTGCGGCCAATTTGGAAAGCAGTAGGGAGATTCCTGGGGAAGCTGGGAATGGAACCACCATTTGACCCAGCTATTGCCCTTCTCGGACTATTCCCTGAAGACCTTAAAAGAGTGTACTACAGGGATACTGCCACATCAATGTTCATAGAAGCACAATTCACAATAGCTAGACTGTGGAACCAACCCAGATGCCCTTCAATAAATGAATGGATTAAAAAAATGTGGCATTTATACACAATGGAGTATTATGCAGCACTTAAAAATGACAAAATCATGGAATTTGCAGGGAAATGGATGGCACTAGAGCAGATTATGCTAAGTGAAGCTAGCCAATCCCTAAAAAAACAAATGCCAAATGTCTTCTTTGATATAATGAGAGCAACTAAGAACAGAGCAGGGAGGAAGAACAGGAGGAAAAGATTAACATTAAACAGAGACATAAGGTGGGAGGGAAAGGGAGAGAAAAGGGAAATTGCATAGAAATGGAAGGAGACCCTCATTGTTATACAAAATTACATATAAGAGGTTGTGAGGGGAATGGGAAAAAAAACAAGGAGAGAAATGAATTACAGTAGATGGGGTAGAGAGAGAAGATGGGAGGGGAGGGGAGGGGGGATAGTAGAGGATAGGAAAGGTAACAGAATACAACAGTTACTAATATGGCATTATGTAAAAATGTGGATGTGTATCCGATGTGATTCTGCAATCTGTATTTGGGGTAAAAATGGGAGTTCATAACCCACTTGAATCTAATGTATGAAATATGATATGTCAAGAGCTTTGTAATGTTTTGAACAACCAATAATAAAAAAAATTGTAAAAAAAAAATAAAAATAAATGGATGGATCTAATGGGTTTCATCTTTGACTCAATTACACTAATGTGTCAATGGCTGCCTTTCTTCTCAGTGTCTCAGCGCACGCACTTCCTCCTTTCCCACAGCCTTTATAAAAACAAAGGGTAAGCTGGGGATGTAGCCCAGCTTGTCCAGCATGTGTGAGGCCCAGGGTTCCATTCTCAGCCCTGCCCCCCAAATAAAAGAAAGAAATAAAAATAAAGGATAAAGTTGGGGTTGCAGGTCAGTATTAGAGCATTTGCTAGCATGTATGAGGCCACCACTGCACAAACCAGCCCAGGTCAGGAGGATCACGAAACTCAAACCCAACTCTCAGTGGGTAGGCAGCGCCCCCGTGTGGTTGCTGGGAATTTCAGGTTTGGGTTCATCTACAAATGCCCCAATTCAATGCCTGGTTATGTCTCTGTTTGTCCTTCAGAATCGACTTTCCCCTTTCTCCTTCCTGCCCCACACTCATGGGCTATCTCCCCTCCTTGCCTCTTGAGCACAGCCAACAGGAGATGGGAGGGTGGGAGGGAGAGAGATGGGGGTCTCCAGTCCAGCCCCCTGATGCAGGCTGCTCTACTGCCCCACTGTGAAGGCACAATGTGGTAGAGAGACGCCCCTGACTTGAGGCGTGGTCAGGAAAAGAGGCAACTTTCTGGCTGGGGGTGTGGCTCAGTGGGACAGTGCTTGCCTAACATGTGCAAGGCCCTGGGTTCAAGCCCCCGCACTGGGGCATGGGAGGATGGGAGATTCAGTTTCCGGGAGGCTTGTCCCCTCTTGAACAGAATGCTCTGGGGAGGACAGCTGCCATGTTGGGAGACCACTCAGGCAGCTCCGTGGGGTGGAACTGAAGAGTGGCCTTACCAGTCAGCACCCACCAGCCAGCTACAGTGTGAGCCATCTTGGAAACACGTCTGCCAGCCCCAGTCAAACCCTCTTGGAATTGAAGCTCCAGCCAATGTCTAGACTGTAGCCTTGTGAGAGACCCTGAACCCCAACAGCCCAGCAAAGCCATTCATGGAATCCTGGTCCATAAATCCTGAATGAAATAATAAGTGTCTAGTATTCTAGGCTGCTACACTTGGGGCAATTTGTAACACTGCAATAAAAAATTAATACAATCGGTAACAAATGTCCCATGCTTCACCCCAGGACCCTTGCACATGTTGTTCCCTCTACCTGGAACTCTCTTTCCCCAGATATCCACTTAGTTCCCTCCCTTAGCTCCTACAGGTCTCTCCTCAGATGTCACTTCCTGTGCCTTCCCTGATCCTTTTTACCCATCTTCTTACCCCAGCTCATTTCTCATCATATCATTTACATACCCTGTTCTATTAGATCGTTACGGGAGCGGGGATATTCAGGATTGAATGCAGGGGTGATCTGCTGAGCTATATCCCTGGCAATATTTATTTTTTATTTGGAAATAGCATCTCACTAAGTTGCCAAAGGTAGCCTCAAACTTGCAATCGTCCTGCCTCAGCCTCCCAAGTAGCTAGGATTACAGGCACGTGCCACAGTACCTGGCACATATTGATTTCCCCCACTACAGCGCCAGTTCCACAAGGACAGGGGTCTTTGTGTCTGCAGTGCCTGGAATAGTGCCTGACACACAGTAAGCACTCTATACGGGGGCCACCATTGTTAGAAACTTGCAGACCTGATGTGCGTTGGGACTGGAGCAGCTTCCACTAAGTAGACTTAATGCCTACCACAGCAGGGACTCGGCAGAGCTGTGAGCTCCCCAGGCAAACAGACCAGCCACTGGCAACTCTAATGGGACAGCCCCTTCAGACTTCCCCACTGCTGCCACAAAAATCTCAGTTCCTTGATACAGTGTCTAACCCCTGTCCTGCCTGAACTTCCACCATCCAGCTACAAAGAACCAAGAACTGTTTGTGGTTCAGTAATATCACCTTCTCCAGAGTGGGGACACACAGCCCAGGCAGTTAGGGGGTTCAACTAAAAAACATATGAACATCTGGATTTTTATTTTATTTCTTTATTGTTACTGGGAATTAAAGCCAAGGGTGTTTATCCACTTGGCCACATCCCCACCCCTCTTTATTTTTTATTTTGAGTTAGGATCTCACTAAATTGCTTAGAGTCTCACTAAGTTGCTGAGGCTGGCCTTGAACTTGCAATCCTCCTGCCTCAGCCTCCCCACTTTCTGGGATTACACACTTGGCAACATTGTATTTTTAATGGCTATTTTCATTTTTTAAAGAATATATCTTGTATAGTAAAGGATAGGAAAGGCAGCAGAATACAACAGACACTAGTATGGCAATATATAAATCAATGGAAGTGTAACTGATGTGATTCTGCAATCTGTATACGGGGTAAGAATGGGAGTTCATAACCCACTTGAATCAAAGTGTGAAATATGATATATCAACAACTATGTAATGTTTTGAACAACCAACAATAAAAAAAATAAAAAAATAAAAATAAATTAAAAATAAATTAAAAAAAAAAAAAAAGAATATATCTTGGGATTGGGGTCGTGGCTCAGTGGT
This sequence comes from Callospermophilus lateralis, assembly GCF_048772815.1. Taxonomy (NCBI): domain Eukaryota; kingdom Metazoa; phylum Chordata; class Mammalia; order Rodentia; family Sciuridae; genus Callospermophilus; species Callospermophilus lateralis. The sequence continues at coordinate 216,224,273 of NC_135305.1, read as the reverse complement.
AGAGCAATTGCCTCACACATGTGGGGCCCTGGGTTCGATCCTCAGCCTCACATATAAATAAACAATTTAAAAAAAAAAAAGGTATTGTGCCCAACTACAACTACAAAAAACATTAAAAGAAAAAAGAACATATCTTTAGTCAGGTGCAGTGACGCATGCCTGTAAAGTGGCACGTGCCTGTAATCCCAACACCCAGGAGGCTGGGGCAGAAGGTTCACATGTTCTGTGAACCCAGGCTGGCCTGGGCAACTTAGTGAGACCCTGTCTCAAAGTGGAAAAAGAATTTTTAAAAAAGGGCTGAGGGGGGCCTGGGGTTGTGGCTCGCCTAGCATGCACGAGGCACTGGGTTCAATCGTTGGCACCACATAAACGTAAAATAAAGATGTTGTAGTCACCTAAAACTTAAGAGTAAATATTTAAAAAAATTAAAAAGAGCTGAGGGGATATCTCAGTGGTAGAGCACCCCTGGATTCATTCTCCAGTTTGGTAAAAAAATAAAAGTATTGATGTGATAAATATATGATAAATATATTATTATACAATAATAATCTATAAAATTTATTAGTATAATTACATTTTTTTTTGTACTGGGGATTGAAACCAAAAGTACTTATAGCTAGAGGTACTTAATTACATTCCGGTCCTTTTTATTTTTTTGAGACAGAGTCTCAGGGCTTCTTCACCAAGTTGCTGAGGCTGGCTTTGAACTTGAGATTCTCCTGCCTCAGCTTCCCAAGCCACTGGGATTACAGGAGAGCACCACTGTGTCTGGCTACTTTCTCATTTTTGCAGCGCTGGGGATCAAACCCTGGGCTTCAGGCACACCAGGCAAGCACCCTTACACTGAGCTAGATCCCCAATCCACTAGTATAATTGTATTTGTATTTAATTTGTTCATTCAGTTTTAAATGGGTTTTTGTTTTATTTTTATTTTTATTTTTTAATATTTACTTATTTATGTATTTTTCTTTTTTAGTTTTTTTTTAGGTGGACACATTATTTTTGTTTTTATGTGGTGCTGAGGATCAAACCCAGTGCCTCATGCATGCTAGGCAAGCACTCTATCACTGAGCCACAACTCCAGCCCTTTATTTTTATTTTTGATTGACATAATTATACATATTTGTGGGCTACAATGTAATGTTTTGACACATGGAAACATTGTATAAAGATCACAGGTCACATGAGAATAATTAGCCTATCCATACTTACCATTTCTTTGCAGTAAGACTGCTCTTTTTTTTTTTTTTTTTTTTGTACTGGGGATTGAACCCAGGGGTGCTTTACTATTGAGCCACATACCAGCCCTTTTTTATTTTGAGACAGGTTCTCCCTGAGTTGCTTAGAGCCTCACTGTTGCTGAGGCTGTTCTCAAATTTGCAATCCTCCTGCCTCAGCCTCCTAAACTGCTGGGATTACAGAAAAGGGCCACTGTGCCTGGCTCCTTCTAGCTATTTTTCAATGTACACAGTGGCCCTACTGGCAACAGAACTTTGGTGTTCCTTTCTAAATATAACGTTGCACTCTGACCGGACTCTCCCCAGTCTCTGGAAACCACTGTTCTAGTCTCAACTTCTGTGAAATCGACTTTTTAAAGTTCCACCCATGAGAGGGATCACCTGGTATTTGTCTTCGGGCCAGGTTTATTTCACTGAACGCGCTGACCTCTGGCCTCCTCCCTGTTGGTGCAGGTGACAGGATTTTCTTCTTCCCTGGCTCAGTGGTATCCGCTGTGTGTGCGCTAGGTTTCCTTGTCCACCCATCTGTTGCTTCCACACCTTGTGATTGTGCACGGCTCTGCGGTAAACACCCGAGTAAAGCGGTCTCTTCAACTGGCTGCTTTCCTTTCCTTTAGATACAAATACCCAGCAGTGCGATTGATGGATCCTAGGATAGTCTTTTTAAAATTTTTTTAGAAATTTCTACCCCATTGTCCATATTGACTGTAGTATCTGAATATAATTCATAAATGAATGTCCATCTTGGGATGAGGCTTCAACCTCTGTACGAAAGGGCCGGAAAATTGAAAAAGCATTTTAGGATTGGTTTTCCCAAGGCAACTCTGCCCCCCAGGGACCGTGGCAATGAATGGAGTCCAGTTTGATTGCGCGACTGGGGAGGGCTGTCCCTGGCACCTCGTGGGTGGAGGCCAGGGATGCCACAAGGCGGTCCCCACCCTCGACAGCACATGCCAGCTGAGACCCTGCCCCAAATACCACTCTCTTGCTTCCTTCTCCCCTCTATTCTTGGCCTAGCTAAAACCTTAAACTTCAGGGCTTCTGTACAAATTGTCCCCTTCTCCGTGAAGCTACGGCTGATGTCCTCAGGCTTGACAAGAGCCCATCTAAGGGCTCCCCAGCCCACTGCGTTAGAATGGTCCTGGACCATGGGATTGTCAACCTCCCGACTTACAGTGTGGATTCCCTGGCGCCTCGAGGCAGCGGATTCTGCCCGGCTGTTAGGGGCCAGGAATCTGTATTCTTCTTAACCACCCTCATCGTCTGCCCCTACGGCGGTCCCACCGTGGGTGGCCCAGTGACCAGGGGAGTGTCTACGGTGTGGCAGGCGCCGTTAAGTTTCCTGCCGGGGAATCCCGGCCCACACACAGCTCCAGGAGGTAGGCTTTCCTGTCGTGCCCATTTTACAGAGAAGTAAACTGAGCTTCAATGAGATGACGGTGGCCAGGTGAAAGACTCAGAGCGAGAAAAGGGGCCAGGTGCCAACCAAAGCCTGATTCCCGGGAGAGGGAGAGCGCGAGCGCGGGGCGCAGGGTGACGAACTGGGGAGCGCGCTCGGAGGTGGGGGCCGCGGGGACCAGCCGCGGCCTTCGGATGCGGCCCCGCCCCCACGAGGGACGTGAAGACGCGGACCCCGCGCAGCGTGGGGACATGTGACCGACTGCAGAGGCCGCGCCGCCTCCCCCGCCCGAGGGGTGCGCGCTCCGCCGCAGGGCGCAGACCCCGGGCGCCAGGCTGGGTTCGGGGAGCCAGAGCAGAGGCGGAGCCGAGGCGGAGCCAGCGCGCCCCGTCCCCCAAGAATCGAAAGCGAAAGAGGGGCCGGGGAGGAAGGGCGGAGCCGCCGCGAGGCACCGCCCCCTGCCCTGCGCGGTGGCCGGACCGACGGGCGCGCCCAGGTAGGGGGCGGCCGCGCCGCGCAGTGCGGACCCTCGCCGAGACCCGCGCCGCCGCCGCCACCACCATGTCTCAGGAAGGGGTGGAGGTAGGAGATGGCTTCGGCTGGGCCGGGGGCCGCGACCGACGCCGAGGGGGCTTCGCAGTTCCGGGGGACTCCATCCGGAGCCAGCCTCCCCTCGGTGACGTTAGGCCCCCTCGGAGCAGAGAGCGACTCCCACGTCCCCCAGAGCGAAGCGCGGCCTCCCCGAGGGAAAGCGGGGGCTGCAGGGTCAGGGGTCAGGGACCAGGGGTGGTCTGGCCGTCCCCCGCCCCGTCCCCTAGGCCGGGCCGCGCGCTCCAGCCCGCACCCTCCCCCAGCGCCCCGCGAGGACTTTGGCTTTTTCCAGGAAGTGCCTTAAAGGGATGCGGGGGGAGCGGAGGCCAAAACCAAGGGTCAAGCTCAGGCCCGAAGAAAGATACCCAGAGATGGGGGAGGGCCGTCGCTCCTCTCCTTCCCCTACTCGAGGCCCCTGTCCCCATCACAGCTGGAGAAGAGCGTCCGGCGCCTCCGGGAGAAGTTTCATGGGAAGGTGTCCAACAAGAAGGCAGGGGCGCTTATGAGGAAATTCGGCAGCGACCACACCGGAGTGGGACGCTCCATCGTGTACGGTGAGCGGCCGGGCCCTGGAGTGGCGCTGGGACCACGTGGTCTGGGAGAGGTGTGGAGGGAGACCCTCTCCCCGGAGTCCCAGCCTGGGGGAGACGTGGGACCTGGAACTCCAACAGACCCCTCAAGGGCCCTTCCTTCACTGACTCTCCCTCAGGGGTAAAGCAGAGAGATGGACAGGAACTGAGTAACGACCTGGATGCCCAGGTAACCTGCCCCCTCGCCCCAAGGACTGGGTAACCGGAAGGAGAGAGAGGGGACCCGACCGGACGTGTGACCCACTCTGGAGCAAGAGGGCCTGGCCACAGATGGTCCTCCACTCATCAACCGACCTCACGCACTTTTTCCTCTCAATCCGTTTCTGGCCGGGGCTTGAAACAGGCAGTGCAACAGGCCAGGCTGGAGAGGCCTCCAGGTCAGGGAAGGCTGCCTGGGGCTGGGGCTGCCAAGACTTCACGATGGGGAGAAGGAAGCCCCGGAAAAGGAAGCGGAGGGAAGAGGGAAGACAAAGGTCTTCCAGGAGGAGGGAAGTCAGAAAGGGAACTGGCCCCAGAAGAAGGAGGGTTAGGAGCTGGGGAGGAGGGAGGCAGGGAACCCGTGTGTGAAAGGAAGGAATGAATGGCTTTGATGCACAGGTGCAAGATGGCCACCTGCCTGGTAAGACAGCTTTGGTGGTTGATAGTCTGAATGTCCCTGATGGAAAGGCCAATCAGAGAGTTATTAAAGAGTATAATAAAGTATGTTGTCTCTTTATATACATAGAGCATAGCATTACAAAAATAATAGCAATACATTGACTGAGCATTTCCCTTGTGGCAGGACTCCAGGAACTGACTTTTTTGTGGCAACAGTGAACCCCATTAGACAGGTCCTAATATGCATCACCCCATTTTACAGACAAGGAAAGTAAGGCCCAGCATGATGACATCATTGTCCAGGTTCATGCAGCAAGCAGGTGCTAGCTGGGATTTGAACCCTGGCCACCTGGAATCAGAGCCTGGCTCTGAGATGCCCCTTAATAACAACCCCAGGAACAAGTACCTTGCCCTACTTTCCACAGTTGGAAGTGACAGAGCCAGGATTCCAACCTGCCTCTGTCTGAATCCACGTCCCAAACACTTAGCCTAAGGCAGTGTGGCCTCAAGGAAGCAATATGTCAGTGTCGACAGCGTGTGGTGAGTCTTCAGGCAGGAAGAGGGTATGGGGTCCAGGCTCCGCCAGCCATGCTCACTTGGGGTACTCTCAGGCTCTGGGCCTCAGCTTCCTTATCTGAGCAATGGGAACACCGGGTACACCCTCCTCCCCCGGCTGTTGTTTGGATACCTGAGGCCACACTGGTGGTTCTCAGTAAGTGAGGCACCGCTCAGTCAGCTCCTGGGACTGAGGGGTACCCTATTCTCAAAGGGAGCCAGGGCCACCATGCAGGGACCCCTCCCCCAGCAAACAAGGGTACAAAGAGGCCCGAGAGCCTTGCCCAGTTTCTGCCCCAGTGTCTCCATCTAGGACCCACCAGAGGACATGAAGCAGGATCGGGATATCCAGGTGTGTTGGTGGCTGGGACAAGGCCAGGGTGCGGGATGAGGGAGGAAAGGCAGAGAAGACATCTGTCTGTCTGTTCGTCCGTCCATCCATCCATCCATGGCAGACAGCACAGGGGCAGGACAGGGACGCATTTGTAGGGAGAAAAGGGCTGACATTTATGTTTGTGGAGGAGGGTGACCCCCCTTCTCGTCCCCACCAACCCCATTCCACAGGCGGTGGCCACCTCCCTCCTGCCATTGACGCAAGCCAACCTGCGCATGTTCCAGCGTGCCCAGGACGACCTGATCCCTGCCGTGGACCGCCAGTTTGCCTGTTCCTCTTGTGATCACGTCTGGTGGCGCCGTGTGCCCCAGCGCAAAGAGGTGATGCTCCCCAGTTCGACCTTGATTCTGTCCCATACTTCACTCCTGAGCCCCATCCTCGCAGCCACCCCTCCAACCAAAGGACATGAGCCTCTGAGAGCTCGTTGACACCTCCAACCTTGGAGCCTGACTGTGAGCTCTGATCTCAACCCCTGGCACCGAGGTGGGCTCCTGACCTTGGATTTGAGAAGCCAAACCCCTGCCCAAGAGCCTGACCCTGTGCAGTTTGGCACCTACGGAGTTAAACCCGAGCCCCGACACACCGCGGCTGGCTTCTGCCTGGGGCCTGTAGGGCAGGGGGCCTGTGGGGCCCCCGCTGTGTGCCCACTGCCTTGGTGTCCACGTTGTCGCAGTGGCTGCCGTAGGCGGCCAGTGTGACCTGCTGGACATACAGTCCAGCAGCTCAAGCACCAGCAGCCACTGTGGTGCCACTGCACTGGCGACAACCCAGTGCCCTCTCCACACCCCAGGTGTCTCGGTGCCGGAAATGCCGCAAGCGCTACGACCCAGTGCCCTGTGACAAGATGTGGGGCGTGGCCGAGTTCCACTGCCCGAAGTGTCGGCATAACTTCCGGTGAGGGCACTGACCCCCACCCCACCCTCACTCCTGCCCCTTCCCAGTCCTGTCCCACCCTGTCCTGGCCCCAACCCCGGCCCAGCCTCGCCCTCGGACCCTCACAGCCCTGCCCGCCCCCAGGGGCTGGGCACAAATGGGGTCCCCGTCCCCCTGCTACGGGTGTGGCTTCCCCGTGTATCCAACACGGATCCTCCCCCCGCGCTGGGACCGGGACATGGACCGCCGCAGCACGCACACCCACTCCTGCTCGGCTGCCGACTGCTACAACCGGCGAGGTGAGCCCCACCACTGACCACTCAGGCGGCCTGTGTCCCCCGTGCGGCCACAGCCCCACCTGCGCTCATCTTCCGTGCTCCCCTTTCCTTGGCCCGAGTCTTGCCCATGGGGTTCTGAGGTCTCACCCCAGTGGCCCACATCCAGGGTCCAGTGGCCTCTGTTCTGGGCTCCTGTCTTATCCCTGCAGTCCCAGCTGACCCCGTGTCCCTGGCTCTCTGTAGTCTCCATGTGCTCGGTTTCCTGCAGCTCTGTCCCCATAATCTGTGGACTCGGTCCCTTCCTGGCCTCCACAGAGCCCCACATGGCCCCTGCTGCCTCATCCCGAGGCTCCTGGGACCTTGGGCCCCGTGACCTCAGCTCCTCTCCCTCCCCAGAGCCCCATGTGCCTGGCACGTCCTGTGCACACCCCAAGAGCCGCAAACAGAACCATCTGCCCAAAGTCCTCCACCCCAGCAACCCCCACGTCAGCAGCGGCTCCACGGTGGCCACTTGCCTGAGCCAGGGCGGCCTCCTGGAGGACCTGGACAACCTCATCTTGGAGGACCTGAAGGAGGAGGAGGAGGAGGAGGAGGAGGAGGAAGAGGAGGAGGAGGAGGAGGAGGAGGGCAGGCCCAGGGAGTGACCCCTGCGGGCGCACACACCAGACGCGGGCTCTGGATGCTCTGTGTTGTTATAAAATGTGAGCTCAAATCCGAGACAAGTGCCCTTGGGGAGCTGTCTGGGCCCGCGACACGGGTGGGGGGAACTCCTGGGTCCCGTTCTGGGGCTCTGGGGGGCAAATCCACAGTGGGAAAGTCCGGGACAGGCTCAGCACTGAGCCACAGAGAAGGTGCGGCCAGGACAATTCAGTCTTCTGCTGGGAAACACCCCGGGGCCAGGCAGACAGAGGCCCTGGCAGTCAGGGCCTGGCGGGTCGGATCAGCATGGCGGCCTTCTTGAGGGAGTACGCCCCGCCACGGAACTCAGCCCAGTAGACACCATCCTGGTAGCGGTTTCGGTAGTGGCCACCACGGTGCCACACACCGTTGAGGTTGGAGTGGGCACAGGCATGGTACCACCAGCCCCCGCGCTGGTACAAGGCACAGTTACCTGAGGGGAAAAGAGTGGGTGTACCTCACCAGATTAAAGGAGCCTCCCCTGCACGCCACGTGCAAGGCATCTGCCAACCATCCCCTGGTCCTCCCCAGTCTTACTGAACATAAGCCCTGATCCTCCATTTCCTCTCCAAAATAAAAACCCTGGCCTCCCACTTTGTTTTTCAGAGTAATAGTCTTAATGCCTTCCCTGTCTCCTTACCAAAGTACAAGACACACCTTTCCCACTTTTTTTTTTCTTTTTTTTTTTTTTAATATTTATTTTTTAGTTTTCGGCGGACACAACACCTTTGTTTGTATGTGGTGCTGAGGATCGAACCTGGGCCGCACGCATGCCAGGCGAGCGCGCTACCACTTGAGCCACATCCCCAGCCCAACCTTTCCCACTTTTAAAATTAGTCATCATCACTCATTCCTTTATCAGGAAAAAAAATTCCTGCTTCCTTTCTAGACTGTGCTGGGGTGGGTGCAGCTCAGTGGTAAAGAGCTTTCTTAGCCTGTGTGAGGTCCAAGATTTGATCCCCAGCGCACGTGTGCACACACGCACAAAATATCCTGATTCTCACCCTATGCCCTCAAAAACAGAACAGAATCCTAATTCTTGCCTCATTAGAGAGCTAATCCAGGCTCCCCATCCCCTCATCAGAATAAAAGTCCTAGCCTTGTTCTCTTGCTTTCCTATTCCAATACTTATCAGAGGGGAATCCTGTCCACTGCTTTTCATTCCCTACCCAGAACAGGAGTCCCACCTGCCCTACCCTCCCTCCAGAATAAGAACTCCTACCTGAATAGGAGTCTCGGTCTCTATCCACGGTGCTGAAGGGTTTGTCGTTGTGCCAAGAAAGAGAATCTCCAGCGTCACCGTGGTACTGGCCAAGCCGCAGGCGATAGTGGTCGCTCTCGGGTTCCAGAGAGAAGCTATCATAGTGGGCACGTGCCCCACGGCCCCCCCAGTCCTCCAGGAGCACCAGCAGCTCGTGGTCCCCCCGGCTGGTCAGCTGATGCACAGGTTCCAGGCCCAGCCAGTATTCCCCGTCAGGCCGCCCAAAGCCCACCTGGCGAGACGGCAGAGTCGGAAGGTCAGGAACAGTGCCCTGCAGCCCCGGCCCGCGCCGCCCTCCCTGCCCACCTTGTAGTGCTGCCAGGTGGTGAAGAAGTTGACGGAGCCGTCCTGGCGCCGCTGGATCACCGTCCACCCTCCGCCCTCCAGCTGCAGCTCACACCACGCGGACACCTCAAGCCGGCCCAGTCGCAGCTCGTAGACCCCACTCTGGCTGTGGCCTGCCCGGTGGGCCTCCGCACAGTCCTGCCACGGGCCTAAGGGCACAGGGATGGAGGCACAGCCCGGCCAACCAACTCCTCAGCAGAACAAGAGTCCCCCTCACTGGTCCCCTCACAAAACAGACTCTGCCCTCCCCTTCCCTCATCCAAGTAACACCAGCAGCCACTTCCTCACCTCACCTCGCAAGTCCTTCTCTCATACGAGCAAACGTGGAGCCCAGGGCTCTTCAGTTCTGTCATCTCCTCACCAGAATATATGTCCTGAACTTAGACTCTGAACCAACTCCACTCACCCAAGCAGCAGTCCTCCACCTGCTGTCCCCTCATCAAAATGAGAGTCCCTCCCCTCATATTTTCTCTCCTATTTTCACACTATGTAAGAAATTTTGTCTTTATATAAGCATTTCATTGTAAGATAGAAGCAGCCTTTCCTCCAGTCCTCCCACTATGAGAAGACTCTCCCATGAAAATCTTGACTCTTCCATTTCCTTCCACCCACACTGCAATGGAGATCCCCTGGCTCCTCACACCCCCTCATTTTACCTGATGGCTTGGTGGGGATCACAGGGGACCCTGCAGGCATAGGAGAGGCCAAGGGGCCCTGTTGTCTCCGGGTCTGGTCTCTCTGGGGCTCTGGGGCTGGGTCCAGCCTCCTGCTAGTGTTATTGGTGCTGCCCACCAGACTCAAGGGCACCACAGGCACCAGGGGCGGGGGCAGGACCTGGGGTGATGGAAAAAGTCAAGTGCAATTGCATCAATGCCCAGCTCAGGAGGCATGGTCTCCTCAGGGCCAGAGAGGACGTAGACTCTCCCAACGCCCCAACAGGAACTTGGTGGGGACATGTCCCAGCCCTAAATCCCCCCTGGAGATTCTCTCTTGGTCATCAAGCACAGATAGAGCTGGGCTAAAATTCTCTTTGGTGCTGAGAGCTTAACTCAACTGCACCTCAGTCTCCTCTGTGAAGCTGAAATAACAGGAGCATGTCCTACCTGATATTTAACAGATCCTCCCATCAACACCGTAAGATAGGGACTATCAAAGAGAAACTATCTTTTATGCAAAATCCAGGACCAGATATGTTCTAGAATTCAGAATGGCTTGGCAAAATTCTGAATGACAGGGATACACAGTCATTGGTCCTTGTACACGGTAATATGCTTGAGTGGAGGAGCGTACATGAATATTCACATTAAATGGATAAGTAAAGGCTATAAATAGCCCCCAATTATATTTTGACCCAAATAAGTAACGAAAGGAACGGATAGGAATCTCGTTTCCAGGTTTTTCGGATTTCGGAACTGCGGATAACATCCTGGGGTTGCAGAAGGCCCATTTCACAGATGATGTGCACAGCAAACAGATGCTACTGAGAAAGGCTTTGTGGTTACCTGCTGCTGCCCACCGGCGCCCCCCGGGCACAGGCGCTCCAGGCGGGCGATGAGGTCGCTCTGCTGGCTGACCAGCTGTGCCAGCTCTCGGAACTTGACGTCCAGCTGGTGGAAGCGGGCTGCGGCCTGCTGAGCCTCGGCGGACGCATTGAGCACGCGTTCCCCGAGAAGCGCCAGCGCAGCGGCAGGCTCCGCCCCCTGGCTCGGCCCCGCCCCCGTGCCGGCCTCATGCTGCAGCTGCGCGCGCAGCTGGCCCAGGCGCGCGCTCAGGCCGCGGCTCTCCTTGCGCAGCGCGCGCACCTCGCCGGCCACTGCGCCGTCGGCGGCGGCCAGCCTCTGCAGCTCGCGCAGCAGCTCCTCGTGGCGGCCGACGCGCATGCGCAGCGCCGCCACCTCGCTGGCGTTCACGGCCTCGGAAGTGGGTCGTGCTGCAGCCGCTCCGCTCCAACACACGGCGCCGGTGAACTTCTGCTGGGGCAGTACGAAGGTGTAGGTGCAGCGCGGGGCGCCAGCCCGCGCCCACGACGCGCCCAGCAGGAGCAACAGCGGCAGCGCGCGCAACCGGGGCACCGACATGACGTTCCTGCAAGCAGGGGAGGACAGGAGGCGGTTGCACCGGGAGCCCACGTCCGGCCCCCCATTCTCAGGCCGGGCGACGCACGCGGGCATGCGTGTGTCCACTCCTACTTGGCCGCGGGTCCGGGATCCGTCTCCATCTCTTTCTCTGAGACTCCCCAGGGCGATCCCGCTCCCGATCCAGGCGCCCTGCGGTTAAAATGCCTCCTGCATTCATTCATCAAATGCTTATTGAGCGCCGACTGTGTGCCAGACTCTCTTCTAGTCGTGAGCAAAGCACAAAAGTCCCCGCCCTGGCGGGCAAGAAACAAATATAGGATTCGTAGAGTATATCAGTCAGCCGGTGCTAAGTGCTAAAAATAACGGTAGCGCGGAGCGGGAGGGATGTGAAGAGTCCACACAGGGGCTGCTGGAGAGGAGGTGGATGCGGACGAGGGAAGGCTTCCAGGAGGAGGTGACGGCAGGAAGTCGTGGGAAAGTCTGGAGAGAAGCAACCCCGGCAAGGGTAACGCAAGGGCAAAGGCCTGAGTCGCCCACGCCTGCGGTATTACGGAAAATGTAAGGAGCTGGAGCAAAAGCAGAGGGAGGACGCTTGCTTAGCATGTGCAAGACCAGGGGTGCCGTCCCCGCACCTCAAAAAAAAAAAAAAAAAAAGCAGAGGAAAGCGGGTGGTGAGATCGGGGAGAGGCAAGTCTGGTAACAAAGCCCTCCTCCTCCAACCCAGAGTGAGCACATCTGCTTCCCTTCATAACAGACCCAGGCCTCCGCCAAGCCTGTGCGCCTCTGTTTAGATCCTGAATTCCTCCAGCCCCCTGCCCCCACCCCAGGGTCCCAGCTCATGACACCACCTGGCTTTCCTTACAGCAGCTGCCCCCCGCCCGCCGCCCGCCGCCCCCCGCCCCCGGTTTCCAGCACTCTGCCCTCAGCAGCCAGTGGACACCTTGACCTCAGGAATCTGTTCCTATCCTTCCTCTACTCAACCTTCAGTAGTTCCCACCTCACTTAGCGTGAAAGCCCTAGTCCTCCCAGTGACACACTCTGCCTCCTCCCCTCCCTGCCCTCACCGCCTCCAAAGCACCCAGGAACAGCACTTGGCCAGATCCTGCCTCAGGGCCTTGGCATTGCAGTTAGCTCCACATGCAACATTCTTTGGATTTTAACGTGCCTCCCCCCATCCTGGTTCAGGTCCCACTAGATCTGGGCTGCACTCCCTGTCACTCTGTGTTTTTCAGTTTTATGCCCCACTCGTTGCTACTTATTTGTTTACCCCCACTGCATTCCCCAGGGTTTCTGGGGTTTCCTTGGCTGCCTTATCCTGTGCCTAAAACAATGCCTAGCACTCCTCCCCAGGCCCCAGGCCCCCAGGTCAGGTGTGCCCTAGCCCCAGGTGTTCCAAGTGCTCCTGCAGGTGAGCTCAGACAGGATCTTTGCTGGCAAATGGATACTTTTGGCCACCACCCTGGCCCTGCCAGAGCCACACCTATGTCCTCCTCACCTTCATCTCTAGGCCCACCAGGGTTCACACCTTTGCAGTCTCAGAAGGGGACATGCATGCCTGTGTGTGCTTACTGACCCTTGGAACCTGAACGCCTATCCACCCCATCTGCCCAAGTGCCTGTTTGTGTGGCAACAGGGACGCAGCCTCAACCAAAACACAGAATCTCTGCCCTCCTGGATCTGATAGTGTCCTTGGGAAAACTATGGAATACTCCACAGGGAAGTCAGAGCAATGGAGCTTAGGAGGAAAATCAGATAGGAAGAGGGAGAGTCTGGAGCTGGGGAGAAGGGACTTAAAGAGAGGGATCAGGAAAAGTCTCACTGAAAGGGCGACACTTGCGCAAAACCTGAAGGAAGAGAGAACGGGAACAGCGTTCTAAGCAGAGGAAACAGTAAGTGCAAAGACCCTGAGGTTGGACCTTGCTTTGGATATGCCCAGGGAACAGCAGGGGAAGCCCGTGGGTGTGGAACAGAGTGAGCAAGAGGGAGAGCAGGAAATGAAGGCACAGAGGTAGCAGGACATAGGGTGCTCAGTATTTGGGGCCTTGAGGAGGACTTGGGGTTCTACTCTGAGTCGGGGGGGGGGCAGGAAGGGTTCTGAGTGGTGGAAGGGCCCATTTGCTAATTGTACTGACACACCAAGAAAGAGCTGTCAGGGTCGGGAGGGTCTTCTCTTGCCCTTTCCAACACTCAGTCTCCCACAACAGGAATGGACCAAATCCCCTGGAGCTGGAATGTGTGTAAAACCCAGCGCCTTTCATGTTGTCAGCCTGGGGTGGTGAGCAGGAGGCCTGGGAGCCTCCTCCGCCCAGCCAAGCAGAAGCCAGGGTCTCCTGACAAAGAGACTCAGCATCCACCTGCACTCCCACCTCTCACCTCTCACAACCAAGACCCTGAATCCAGCGAAGCTCACAGCAGGCACAAGAAGTCAGAGAAAAGCTGAGGGTCCAGGAGGGCCTCTGAGCTAAGGAAGGGGAGAGGCTGGTGAGAAAGAAGGAGAGAGAAGACTTGGTAACCACCCCCGGCCCCCAGAATCTGGGAGTGGAGCAACTGTAAATATTTAGCCTTTCCCACGTGAGAACTGAGGCAGAATTGCCAGACCCCCCTGCCCAGGCCACCAGAGCCTGATAACACAGGTCAGTGCCCTGGACGTCCTTTCTCTTCCTCCCAGTGGAGCACAGAGCGTGGGAGGCTGCAGGCACTGGTAGGACCTGCAGGATCCCAGCCCCAGACACACATCCCACATAGAAGAATAATGATGGAAAGCATCAGTGGGCATCTACTGTGTGTCTGACGCACCTCTAAACTCTACACCTTTTATCTCATTTAATCCTAGAAGCCCACTCCAGATTCTCTGTGTAGCATCATTTTAGAAAAGGGAAAAAGTTCAGAGAGGGTGAGCCACTTGCTGCAATCACACAGCCAGAAAGGGATCACAGTGGGATTCAGCCCAGTAGCTTGGCTCCTGAACTCACACATGTAACACAACAGTCACACACATGCATGTGCATAACACACACACTCGTGCCGTTACCCAACAAAACTGACAAAGTACTGCACAAAGCAGCAAAGATAGACAAATGAAGTTCATGTACACATGACTACTAGTTCATCTAGCACACCCACAAAGACAACGAGGGCTAGGGACATTGCTCAGTGGATTCCATCCCCAGCACACAAGAAACACAACGAAGATCTAGGCAACAATTGTACGTTCAAAATATGGCCACACAGGCACACATCCAGTGAAACTCAAAGGGAAACATCCACGGGTTGTGGGTCCGGGTCTGTGCCTCAGACATGAACACGCCAGGTACATGTGGCCACACACAGGCAGCACAGAGACACCAAGCCGGCACACAGCAATGCCCAGATGCCCATCTGCCAAACCATGAATGTTTGTTCCTCATTCACTGGGTCACATTTTCACAAAAGTCAAACCACACAGGGACAGAACAGGAGGAAATAGCCTTGCAGTCTTTTCTCAGAGGTAGAAAGAGATTCATGCAGAGCCCCCCACCCCACCCCCCAAGCCGGCCGGGGCCTCTGACCTGTATGAAGGCCCTGCCGGCCAGCAGCCCTGCACCGGGGGAGCAGCCTCCTTCCCCACTTCCAACCGTCCTGAACTCCTGGAGTAACCCGAGTGGACTCCGGGGCTGCAAGAGGAAATGATTGTCCCAGATCTGAGCGAGGCTGCCAGGCTGGGCTCTGGGCCGGGGCTGGGTCCCCCACCCTCAGCCCCCGCCGGCTTCCCCATTGGCAGCAAGAGAGGAGAAACCTCCTAAGTCACAGACTGAGGGAGGGAGAGAGGCCACCGAGTGGAGAGACCTAGGGAGAAGGGAGAGACAGGGAAACGATGGAGAGGAGAGGGGAAGGCTGGAAACCGACTGATGATGTTGGAGGAAAGGGAGGCCGAGATGGGAGGACAAAGGATGGGGAGGGGGCAGGGGCTGGGGGAGCCGAGAGAGGGCCTGGGCGGGTGGCCTCCCCTCCCAGGCGAGGTTTTGGGGGAAAGCCAGAGGCTGAGGCCAAGACCCGGGCTCTGGGTGGAAGAGGGCGGGGTGGACTATTCACGAAGCGCCCGCCGTGCCCAAAGTCTCCGGAAGTTGAGGTGGAGTTTCCATCCTCAGCCCATCGGCCGACAGGACGAGAATGAAAAACCGCCATGGCCCGATTCCCTCCCTGGCTGCTCCTGGTGCCAAGGTGTCAAGCACTGTGTGCACATTCCGTCTCTTGGCTCGCAGCCCAGGGCAGACAGTTCCACCCTCACTTTGGGGTACTGTAGGATCCTCAAAGTGGAGACGTAATGGCGCCGCTGGACGAAATGGGCCCAGGCGGGATTCGAACCTGTGACTAGGCTTCTCCGCCGCCCGGAGCTGTTCAACCCCGCCCTGGTTTCCGTAGAAACAGACACCGGTGTCTCCATAGCAACCCCTCCAAAGATTTTTCTACACCCCGCCCCCGCTCCCCTCGAGGCCACTTAGTGCGCAGGCCCGCCCGATGACGCCATCGGCTCCGGCGCCGGAAGTGAGCCGCGCGGCGCCGGAAGTGGCCGGCAGAGGCGGCCTCGTGGAATAGACGGCAGCATGGGGCAATCGGGGAGGGTATGTCGCGGCGGCCGAGGGTGCGGGGAGTACCGGCGGCGTCCCGGCGGAGGCCGCGGCGCTCACCGTTCGTCTGTCGCCCCCTCAGTCCCGGCACCAGAAGCGCGCGCGCGCCCAGGCGCGGCTCCGCAACCTCGAGGCTTACGCCGCGCAACCGCACTCGTTCGTGTTCACGCGGGGCAGCGCGGGTCGCAGCGTCCGGCAGCTCAGCCTGGACGTGCGTCGGGTCATGGAGCCGCTCACCGCCACCCGTCTGCAGGTCTGCCTAGCTATCCCGCCTCTACCCACCCTGGGCCGTCATCGCGGCTGAGGGCCGACTCTGTGAAACCTCGGGAGCCCGCTGTGTCCCGACTGGAGAACGGGACCTACCAGAGGACAGGGTCTCTGCATCTAGCTTGGGGCTTAGTTGAGCAATGGGGACAGCAAAGCGTAGCTTCTCTGAAAGACCTGGGGCAAGGCTTCACTGGGCTTCTGATTGCTCATCTGTTAACGAAAGGTGCATAGGAAGCAAGGGGCAGAGATGGCACTTAACTAAACCCTGGTTCTAGCGATCGAGACCCTCAGCTGAAGGTCACTGTCTTGGTCAGTGAGGAATACCGCTATTTGTTTCTTTTCCTTTTTGTAATTTCTAGATCCGTAAGAAGAACTCGCTGAAGGACTGTGTGGCAGTGGCTGGGCCCCTTGGGGTCACACACTTCCTGATCCTAAGCAAAACAGAGACCAGTGTCTACTTTGTGAGTGGGCATCCACACCTTTCATCTCCCCCAAGCCCTCTCCTTCCTTGTCTCTCATGATGAAACCCTGTGCCTCTGAGCTGCCATGATTCTGGCTTCAAAGTAAACGCTCTGAAGAGACAGGCAGAGGTTCCCACTTGCCCTGCCCCTGCTGAATACCTGCATCTGCACTGATCCTCTTTTCTCCTGCAGAAACTGATGCGGCTCCCAGGAGGCCCCACTTTGACCTTCCAGATCAACAAGGTGAGGGGTGGAGGTGGTACAGGGGCCATGTTAGGTAGGAGCTGGGCTTGGGGATGGCCCCTGCCACATGTGAGTGATAATCATCCACTCCTGTCCTGCCTTGCAGTACACACTGGTGCGCGATGTGGTCTCCTCGCTGCGCCGGCACCGCATGCATGAGCAGCAGTTTGCCCACCCTCCCCTCCTGGTACTCAACAACTTTGGACCTCACGGCATGCATGTGAAGCTTATGGCCACCATGTTCCAGAACCTGTTCCCCTCCATCAACGTGCACAAGGTAGGCTGGGCCTCTTGTCTTGGCAGATGTAGCTGGATGGGTCATGGAATGGGTACCACCAGCCCTTTATTAATGACCTTATTTGATAGAGGGAAAACAGGTTTACAGAGATGAAGTCATTGGCCTGAGGTTAGAATCAAGAGTGTGCGACTAGTTGGGCACAGTAGTGCGTGTCTGTAATCTCAGCACCTCAGAGGGCTGAGGCAGAATTGCAGGTTCAAAGCCAGCCTCAGCAACTTAGTAAGGCCCCGAACAACTTAGACCCTGTCTGAAAATAAAAAGGTGAGGGGGGCGTGAAAGAGTGCAGGACTGGAGTTTTGTTTGGGGCTCATCATCCCCACTGCCGCCACCATCAGAGTTGGGGATTAAACCCAGGCCCTTGGGCATGCTAGGCCAAGGACTACAGGGTTTGGTTTGGTTTGGCACCAGGGATTGAACCACCCAGGGGCACTTAACCACAGAGCCACATCCCCAGTCCTTTTTTATTTTGAAGCAGGGCCTTGCTAAGTTGCTGAGGCTAGCTTTGAATTTGGGATTCTCTTGCCTCAGTCTCCTGAGCTGCTGGGATTACAGTCGTGTGCCACCGCGCCCAGTAGGACTGCAGTTTTTTTTTCAGAGCCCCAGCCCCTAGTCCATGTTGGCAGCAGTTCTCCTGCTCAATAGGGAATCTGATGTGGGCACCACTTGCAGCACCAGCAGCTGCATGGCATCACCAGTGCTCCCCGCCCAAACATGAGGTTCCTGGAGCATGGCCAGTGGCATGGGGCCTGCTTGTCCAGGGTTGTGCAGGCTGCAGGCAGCTCACTGGGTCCCTTCTCTTCCCTCAGGTGAACCTGAACACCATCAAGCGCTGCCTTCTCATCAATTACAATGCTGACTCCCAGGAGCTGGACTTCCGCCATTAGTGAGTGCTCTGAGAGGGAGTGAGGGGTGCAGAGCCAGGCCTCCTTGTGCAACTGATGACAGCGCAGCTGCTGAGACTCCGTGATTGCTCAGTCTCAAAGTAAACGCTCTGATGCACTGCCCAGAGGCAAGGGGCACAGAGTGGGTTCTGATGCTATGACCTAACGCCACCCCTACCCCACCCCGCTTTTGCCTTGCAGTAGCATCAAAGTGGTTCCCGTGGGTGCAAGTCGGGGGATGAAGAAGCTCCTGCAGGAGAAGTTCCCCAACATGAGTCGCCTGCAGGACATCAGCGAGCTGCTGGCCACGTGAGGAGGGCTCAGGGTGGGAGGTCACTGCAATCCAAGGGCCCTAGAACTGTCCCTGGAGTCTGATCACCTGCTGAGTCCCATGTGTCCCCACAGGGGTGCAGGGCTTTCAGAAAGTGAGGCGGAGCCTGATGGCGAACACAACATTACTGAGCTACCCCAGGCCATTGCAGGACGTGGCAACATGCGGGCCCAGCAGAGCGCAGTGCGGCTCACAGAGGTGATGCTTGGTGGCAGGGGTGACCTTCTCTGGCAGCCCCAGCCCCAAAGGAAGAACTGACTCTTCCTCTACCCCCTATCCCCCCAGATTGGTCCCCGGATGACACTGCAGCTCATTAAGATCCAAGAGGGCGTCGGGGAGGGCAACGTGCTGTTCCACAGTTTTGGTGAGGCTCGGGGTGGCCAGGCTCGGGTTCAGGGATACGAGGCCAGCCAGGGTAGGTTGTGGTGCTACAGCACGCAGGACCTTGGTGATCTGTGTCGTCCTGTTCAGTGCACAAGACGGAGGAGGAGCTGCAGGCCATCCTGGCAGCCAAGGAGGAGAAGCTGCGGCTCAAGGCCCAGAGGCAGGATCAGCAGAACCAGAATGTCCAGCGCAAGCGGGAACAGCGGGAGGCCCACAGGTCCGTGTGGACAGCTGGGCAGGCGGGATGGCCCTCCAGTAGGTGGCTGGCTGACACCATCTCCTGCAGGAAGAAGAGCCTGGCGGGCATGAAGAGAGCTCGTGCTGATGGGGACAGTGATGCTGAGGACCCAGGGGTGCCCCCAGAGGCCGAGGGGGCTGGCCAGCAGGAGGAAGAAGATGAAGCGGAGTATTTCCGCCAGGCAGTGGGCGAGGAGCCTGATGAGGGTGTGTGGCAGGGTCCTGCAGCTGGGCACCCAGGACATGGTTTTGGTCCTTGGGGGCCCTGACGACTGTCTTCCCACAGACATGTTCCCCAGGGTGACCAAGCGGAGACTGCACACTGGGCCTCCAGGCAAGAAGCAGCGGGTGAAGGAGCGGAGGCCTAACCGGGACAGGGGTCAGGACGGTGGCCGGAGGCCTCTGAAGCCCAAGAGAAGACCCACAGGAGTCCAGGACAAGCAGGGGCACAGAGGGACTGCCCGAGAGCGCAGCCGGGGAAGACCACTGAAGAGAAGGGCTTGAGTCTGAGCCCAGTGATACATGGAATGCCCCAGATTGGGGCCCAAAAGAGCTGCCCCTGTGCAGCCCTCGGTTTCCTTTCATAAAGGAGCGGTAGCCCAACCCCCAACCCCACCCCACCCCCCACCCCACCCCCACATCAATAAAGACTGAACTTGGCGGGGTCTGAAGTCTGCTTTCTGATGGATGGATCAGGGGCACCTGGTGCCCAACATGACAGCCTAGGAACCAGGGCTAACCTGGTTTCTGCCCCAAGTCCTGGTGCATGTCCCCCACCTCAGGCAGTGAGGGGCGGGTAGTTGACTGTGGTGTCCTGTGCTGAGGCACTGGGCCCCTCCGGGGCTCCCCTCCCCCAGGTCCCTGAGCAGACTACCTTCTGCTGTGGTGCAATGAGGAAGGAAGCTGAGCGTCTGACTAGCTCTGCAGGCTGAGGGAGGGGCTGCTGGGGTGGAGCCTCAGCAGCGCTCGGCGTGGGTGGCAAGCCACAGGCTGGCTGATCAGGCCATGGCGGCCACCATCTCAGGTAAGGAGCAAGTGCTGGACTAATTAAAGGTCGAGTGGAGACATGGCAGGAGTTAGGCTGCTCAACCCAGGTGGTGACAGAGGGGCTGGTCAGGGGTCTTTAGGAAGAGGGGAGAGGGTTAAAAGGTGCTTGGCGGGAGGCTTCAGAGCCTTCTGAGGGGCAGGCTGGGCTGGAGCAGGGCTTGTGCATCCCCAAGAGCTAGGGGCCAGCCTGCCACACAGAACAGGCCAAGTTTTCAGATCACAAAGCTAAGGCTGAGGGAGGGGCACACAAGGGGATCAGAACCAGCTCTGGGGCACATGGTCCCCATGCTGTACTGAGGACAATGACACAGTGGCGCTTCCTGCCCTCCTGGAGGGGATTCTGGTGGAAATGTTCATTATAATGATCAAAAGAAGATAACCTGGCTATGGAAAAGAGCAGGGGAACGGGGCCAGAGGACATGAGCGATGCACGTCCGACGTGAGGGAGATCAGTCCTCTTCCAGACATGGTCAGATTCCAAGGGGTAGCAGGGAGGGTGACTTGCATGACTGGCTGGTGACTCAGTAACTGGGCAAGAAGAACAGCCAGTGCAAAGGCCCAGGGGCTGGACATGTCTTAAGGATCAGCCAGGAAGCTGGTGGTTTGGGGGTTGCTGTAGGGAGTCATGGCTGTGGAGAACACGAGGGAGGGAGAGTGGGAGGAATGGTTCCTTCAGGACTTTGTGGGATGGAACTTTTTTTTTTTGGGGGGGGGGATGCTTGGGGCCAACCCCAGGCCTTTGCACAAGCCAAGAACATGCTCTTCTGCTGAGTTCTAACCCCTGCAGAACTGACCTTTCTGAAGCAGGAGCCATGGAGGTCTGTGCAGGGTGAGGGATGAGACCTCCCTCTGGTGCTCACAGGCACCCTCTGGATTGTAGGGAGGACACAGAAGGTGAAGCAGGAAGCTGGAGGTCCAGGGCTCACAGGGCTGGTATAGGTGGGAGATGATGGGGGCTGGCCCAGGAAGGGGCTAGGGAAGGACAGATTCTGATGTAGCACTGCTGGGACTTGCTGATAGATTCGACTTCAAAAAGGACTAGTGTAAGTTGGGGACTCCCTGAGGTTCCTGCTCCTCTGCCCTGGGGCCCACGGCTCTGCTCTGGGTAGTCATTGCTGACCTACATGCAGACCACCATGAGAGCACTGGCCCTCTGCTAGTGCTCAGCTGGTCCTCCGTGACCCAGCAAATTTATCAGCTAAGTAATAGAATCTCTTGACTCTGGGCCAGATTCCATTGCAAGAAGGAGCCAAGGCTGGTGTCCCTTGCAGGACATGAGGACTTAGGGAGATGGTGCACCCAGGCCCCAGCAGGAAGAATCAACCTCACTGCAGATGTGGGCTGAGGGCAGCAGGAACCATGCTGAGGAAGGACAGAGCTCAGCTGTTCACATCCCCCGCCCACAGGTGACAAGTCCTGCCCTGAGAAGTTCACAGCAGCTGCTGACCTTGTGCTTAGTAGCTACCAGCAGGACTTCCTCTGGCCCGTTCTGGTGGCTGCATTCCTGGTGGCCATGGCTGGCAATGGCCTGGCCCTGTACCGCTTTGGCAGTCGGGAGCAGCGGCCCTGGAACCCAGCTGTGGTCTTCTCTGCCCAGCTGGCCATCAGCAACCTGCTCTACGCCCTGACGCTGCCCCCGCTGGCCGCCTACTTCTACCCACCCAAGAACTGGCGCTATGGGGACATGGCCTGCCGCCTGGAGCGCTTCCTCTTCACCTGCAACCTGCTGGGAGGTGTCATCTTCATCACTTGTATCAGCCTCAACCGATACCTGGGCGTTGTCCACCCCTTCTTCACCCGCAGCCACCTGCGGCCCAAGCACGCCTGGGCCATCAGTGCCACTGGCTGGGCCCTGGCAGCCCTGCTGGCCGCCCCCATGCTCAGCTTCTCCCGCCTAAAGAGGCCTCAGCAGGGAGCAGGTCCATGCAGAACAGAGAGGCCTGAGGCCTGCATCAAGTGCCTGGGGACAGCAGATGACCACCAGCTTGCAGCCTACAAAGCCTACAGCCTGGTACTGGCAGGGCTGGGTGGTGGCATGCCACTACTGCTCTCCCTGGTGGCCTATAGTGCCCTGGGGTGGGCCGTTTTTCGCAGCCATGGTATGACAGCAGGTGAGAAGCTGCGGGTGGCAGTGCTGGTGGCCAGTGGTGTAGTCCTCTACGCCAGTTCCTACATGCCCTATCACATCACACGGGTGCTCAACGTGGATGCCCGGCAGCGCTGGTACACCCGCTGCCCAGGCTTTGCAAATGAGACCCAGGCTAGCGGGGCGCTGGAGCTGGGGCCCTATCTGGGCTTCCAGGTGATGCGGGGCCTTGTGCCCCTGGCCATCTGCATACACCCCTTGCTCTACATGGCTGTGGTGCCTAGCCTGAGCTGTTGCCGCCAAAACTGCCCACAGTGTGTCGGAGGTCACCCAGAAGACAAGACTCCTGGCCAAGACCTGCCTCTTGATAATGACAATCTCAGAACCCCAGAACCCCAGGCCTCTGAGCTGAGCCTGTGACCCGCCTGCTCTCCCCACCAGGCACTGGGACAGGACTAGAGTGAGAACCAGAGCACAGCAGGCAGCGGCCCTGACGCACCAAGAGGCCTCCGAGCTGCCACTGCCTCCCCAGAGAAAGGCCTGTGCCCCTGGCCAGGGTGGGACAGCCGAAGCCCAGGCCAGCACACGATGGATTCCTCACCCATAGCACCCAACCAAGAAGGCCCCGCGGGTTTAGGGGGCCAACACCAGCCTGGAGAGCCCATGGCACCACCCCAGGGAGGAGGCGCTCAAGAATGAGGAGGACACACGTGGGTGCTTTGAGCCTTTTAATGCCCTTGGAGTCCCCTGCTCTTGGAGGCTCCTTTCCGTCACAGAGGTCTAGGCTGGACAGCAGTGGCAGTGGTGACAGGTGGCTCAGTTGGTTGATGGCCTAGAGAGGGAGGAAGTGGTGAGGACAACAAAATGCAGGACGTGATGGCACCCCAAGACCCCCCCCCCACAAACAGCAGGGCTCTGGGGGAGGGGGGAGGCCAGGCAGTGTGGTGGCAGGGCACACGAGGAGTCAGGCTAGCGGTCACAAGCTGGGCTCTGCCTGCCAGACTGGTGGTGGGTCCCAGGCAAGGCAGCTGTCACCAATGTCTGACGGCCCCTTTGCCAGGTTTTTTTAGAAAAATGACAATAAAGGATGGCCAGTTCAAAACAGCCTTGATGATTCAGTTGGGGTGGGACCCACGTCAGCCTCAGTGTGATCTGTGACAGGGAGGGGGCGGGTCGGGGGCAGCAGGGGTCTTACTTGGCCCATTCCACATTGAGGATCAGGTGGTCGTAGCCGAAGCCAGACACCCCGGCGATGGCACGCGCGGCGTCCTCCCGGCGGTGGAAGCTTATGAAGGCAAAGCCCTGGAGGAAGGCGAGGCTCAGCAGCCAGAGCCGGGACAGCCCCCGTCCACCTGCCTGCCCACCCCCGCCACTGCCCATCCACCTTGGACTGGCCAGTGGTCTTATCCTTAGCCAGATAGATGCGAGAGATGGAGCCAAAGGGCCTAAAAAGCTCCTGCAGGTCTGTCTCACGCGTGTCCTCGGATAGGTTGGTGACACGAATGGTGGCGTTGTCATCAGCTGTGCGGGTAGGGAACAGGTGATTATGAGAGGAAGGCCCCACCCCATCCCACCCCACCCCACAACAACGCAGGGGTAATTACAGGGTGCTGGGAGGCGTCCACCAGCCAGCCTGGCACCCAAATGCCCCTCACCTCTGCGGTTGGGCTGCATGGACTCCCCACGGCGACTGGCCCCATCCCGCAAGCTCGGTGGCACGTACTTCCCAGTCTTGTTCTGTGCGGCCTGCACGGGCTCCAGTTCTGCAGACCCAAAGTACGGTCCCAGTGAAGCCTTGCCACATGCCACAGTGACAGACCTGCCCGACCACCCAGCTCCAACCATGCCTAGACACAGGTACCATCTGCCAAGCCACAGACGTCAGGCTGGTCACTTTGAGGCCTCTCAGAGCCTCAGTGTCCACAATGACACCACAATCACATCCAGGAAGAGGATACTCTTTGAGCACCCTGCCAGCAACAGCAGCAGAGCAAGGGCTCACAGGGCAAATGCAGTCCCAGGCACCCACAGCCCAAGGTCAGATAGAAAGGGACAGTTCCCAAGGTCTCCACACATGGCAAGTGACAAGTGCAACTGCATATAAGCCCCCAGAGGACCATCCAGACTCACACTCGCTCCCAGCGGGCTGAAGGGCTGAGACCTCAGACAGGCACTTGAGTCCCACAGACACACACACTCAAGTCACGATGGTGAGGAGAATCAGTCAGGGAGTCACATACAAGGGACAGCCACATCCCAATCACATTCAGTGCAGTTACACACACAGGTGTGGACATGAGTACCACCACTGAGAGTGTCTGAGCACACACAGGGCCCCAACAAGGAGACAGGCCCAATGGAACACAGCCACAGATGCTGTTAAGTAGGAGATGACAGCTACAAAAGGGACAGCACCTGTACACACAGAGCCAGCTCAGCCCAGGACTCTCCAGGTGCCCAATCCCACCCCGCGCCACCCCAGGTCATGCCGTACCTCCCGGCAGCTTCTCCTTCTCGCCCGTGGACAGGCCTAGCTGCTCTGCCAACTCCTTCTGCATGGGCCCAAGCGTGTCCTTGTACGGGCAGCGGGTGGTCCAGTGGTCACCCTTGCAGATGCGACAGGACACTATCTTCTGGCCCTTGAGCTTGTTCATCGGATCCTCCTCCTCCTGGCAGTTCAGGTCCTGGCAGGGAAGCAGGTGGCAGCAGCTCAGAGGGGGCTGCTTCACCCCTGCTACCACCACCCTGGGCACCAGCCCCACCCTCAGCCCCACCTACCTCTTTGCTGGTGATGAATGTCATGGAGACATCATCACTGACTGTGGTGGTGGCCACATTGGGGCCTGGTGGGTCAAACTCTGAGTTCCCGAATTTCTTCCAGTTCTAGGCTCAGAGAGGGATAGGTCAGGATAAAGACTGGGGTCCCACACTGGGGCACCCCAGGCCTACCACTGCCTACAGTACCCCATTTTTACTCTCTCCAAACACCTCCCCATCATGGGAACAGTGACTGTTCCCATTTCTGAGTGTGTGCCAGGCTCTAGCTTTGTGCCACCTATAGGAAGCAGGGGCAGCTCTCAATCAACACAAGAGTTCCAGGTGACAGAGACTCAGGGTGAGGTGGGAGCCAACTACATAGTCAATAATTCCCAGGGCAGCTTGCTGGGCCAGCTCCCGCCAGGAGGCAATGCTCAGGAATGTGGGGGGTCACTCAGAGTGAGGAACCTTGAGAGACTTTAAACAGTGAGCCTCAACTTACCCCCTATAGAATGGGGACCACAAATGCTCCCTGGGCTGCTATGGAGATCAGTGCCTGGCATGGTGTCTGGCACAAAGTGCAGAGCAAAGTGTATTAAATGTACTTAATGCTGTTACTTCTTCCAGAAGCCCTGAATCCTGGGCAAATGAAAGCTGCTATGCCACCCCAAGGGAGGGCTAGTTCCTCCAGGTAGACAGTCCAAGAGGAATAAGAATCTAGCCCCAGGACAGGTATGGTGGCACACACCTATAAGTACAGCTACTCAGAAGGCTGAAGCAGGAGGATCTCAAGTTTGAAGTCAGGCTGGACTACTCAGCAAAACCCTATCTCAAAAAAACATTCTTTTTTTTTTTTTTTTTTAATATTTATTTTTTAGTTTTTGGCAGACACAACATCTTTGTTTGTATGTGGTGCTGAGGATCGAACCCGGGCCGCACGCATGCCAGGCGAGCTCACTACCACTTGAGCCACATCCCCAGCCCCTCAAAAAAACATTCTTTTTTTAAAAAAATGAGTTAATGTGCTGGGGGTGCAACTCAACTGTAAAGCACCCCTGGGCTCAATTCCTAATAAACTTATACCAAAAAAAAAAAAAAAAGTTGGGGATGTATCTCAGAGGTAGAGTGATTGGCTAGCATATGCAATGACCTTAGTTCAATCCTTGGTATGAGAGGTTAAAAAAAAAAAATAAAAAAGAATCTAATACTGTCTACTTCTGCACCCTAAACTTTTCAAGGCCCCAGAAAAATTCGAAAATACTCAGAGCTCAATTCTGCTTTGATAACACAGGTGCAAACAGTTAAACCCTTCCTCCAACAGTGATTCCTGGGTCAGTTCCTAAAACAGGGGAAGGAGGGTCTCACCTTCCTCCTTGCAACAGCCTTAGAGGCCTTTCGGGTCTCAATCCTGAAGGTGCGGACAATCTGTGGATGAAAGGGGAGAGTGTCAGGCTTCCTGCACTCCAAAGTTCCTGGGACCAGGGGATCTTCATCATCAACCCACCCAATCTATGTGTCCCCAAGCACCAGGGGACTCACCCTCTGTCACCACTCTAGCCTCACCTTGAATTTTTTGCCGTCTTCATCTATCTTGTACTCAGTCACTGTCTTTATGTTTCCATTGATAACCTCCTTAGGAGGTGGCAGTGGAGCTGGGAGAAGGGAAAAGTTTAGGGAGACTGCCCTGGGTAATGGAGACCCAGGTGGGAATGTGGCTGGGGAAACACAAGAGTTCCAGGTGACAGAGAGAGACTGGGGTGAGGTGGGAGACAACTACATAGCCCAGGGGTAGAGTGGAAGAGGTCACTTACCTCCTGGAAGTAGCTCAGGTTCTGGGCTGGTGTCGCCAGTGGCCAGAGGGATGCCCTTGAGGAGCTCGCTGGTGACACATTTGTCTGTCAGAGGGAGTGTGGGAAGAAAGGTCTAAGCTAAGATGAAAGGACCTCTGGGACAACTCCACACCAGGAGCTGATGAAGACGGGACCAAGGGCAAAGGGCTGGCCAGGCATCCGGCTGGGTGGTGACCCTAAGCAGTGGCAAGGGTAGGGATCCCGGCCATGAAAGTGGGGGGCGGCCCATAAAGTCACCCAGGCGCTAGTACAAAGGCAGGCTTTCCAACTTCCTCCCTGGAGTAGGGAGCAGCTGTGAAGACTGTGGCAGTGACATGGGAGTTGGCAACAGGCAGGACCCGAGGAGGATGGCGCGGGGAGGGGGGGGAGCACCAAAACAGGCGGCAGTGGGGTGACCCAGGGCGACCCGCTACACTCACTCACCGTCCTCTCCTTCCTCTTCCACCTGGTCGGCCCAGCTGGGCTTCGAACTGCGGGTACAAGTTTGCGGAGAATGGCGGTTGGGTCAGTGAGGGCCACCCTCCGCGGCCTTGGCACATCTCGGCCCCATAACACTCCCCAGAATCCCCTCGATCGCCTCCCGACAGCTCCTCCGCGACCCCGTACTCACTCAAAGTCTCCGGTCGGCATCGCCAAGTCTTCCCCACGCAGCTTAAGCCCGGGCCAGAGGGCGGAAGTGCGGGGGAACGAAACTTCTGGTTCCGCCGCCGGCTAGAGTAGCCCGGTCTTCACGTCCACAGCGCCCCCTGCGGATGGAGGTGGACACGCCAGGGGCAGACGCCCCAGGACGCTGGTAACTAAAGTTAGCGGAGCTGATGCCATCTCAGGATTTAAGAAAGAAAGAAAAAGAGAGGGCGGGGGAGGGGAGAGGGAGGGAAGGCAGGAAGACAGAAAAAGAAAAAAACAGGGTGAATGGGAGGAGAGGAGAGGATAATGAGTCTTTTTTTTTTTTTTTTTTAAGATAAGGAAGGTCTCACTGAATTACCCAGGCTGACCTTGAATTTGCAATCCTACCTCAGCCTCCCGAGTCCCCGCCACCGCTTCCAGATCTAAAGTTCACTTTTTTTTTTTTTTTTTTTTTTAAAGAGATGGGATCTTGCTATGTTGCCCAGGGTGGCCGGGAACTCCTGGGCTCAAATGATGCTCCTGCTTCAGCCTCCTTCAGCAGTTGGGACTACAGGTGCTCGCCACTACATCTGGCTAAAAACCTCACTAATTGTTCCAGGATGTGGCCCAGTGGTCCACTTGCCTAGCCTACTCAAGACCTTGAGTTTGATCCCCAGCATTGCACATAATAATATAATAATTAACAATAATAAGAATGCTCACATATGCAGCGATTATTGTATGCCAGCTACTGATAAGGCAGGAAAAGGGCTAAAATTAGCAAAAAGGAAATTGAGCCCCTTCCAGGTCAGGTCTCTGTGTAACAGGGCTGAGAAACTGCAAGCAGGCCTCATTAAGGGCAGGCCAATTCCTGTGGAAGCAGAAAAACTGATAGACATCTGTTGCCCGGTACCCAGACCCCCACCAAATAAAGGCACAGAAACCCGGCTGGACAACCAAAGGGCATGAGAGGAGCTTGTGGACTCTGAGTGCCTTACCCGGGATTAGGTCAGGGAGTGGCTTCCTTAACCCTGTAGTTCACATTAACCCCTGGACAGCAGCCTCTCTCTGTGTCCCTCTCTTGGGACCCTTCCCACTTCAGCAACTCTGCTTTCTATTACTCTAATAAATCCCGTTATTTTGGTTATTTTGCCCTCACCCTGTGTCTGTGGGTTTCATTCTTCAAATTTGCAAGACATTCAATATTCAATCCCCAGTGCCACCAAAAAAAAAAAAAATTGTTTTTTGCAAGACAAAGAACCCAACCCTACACTCTGTGCTGCACTGTAAGGAGGAAATTATCCCTTTGCCTGGGCTGTTTCTCCTTATCTGGGGAGGAATTCCCTTATCTGAAGAAGCCTATGGAATACTTTATCTGAATGACAAAATGTCAAGTGGCCCCTCGCAGCCACTCTCTCTTCTTTCTTTGTAGCATTGTTACCTCTCTGACAACGTTTTTCAGGGGCGGGGAAGGGGATTGAATTCAGGGGCACTTGACCACTCAGCCACATCCTCAGCCCTATTTTGTATTTTATTTAGAGACAGAGTCTCACTGAATTGCTTAGTGTCTCTCAGTTGCTGAGGCTGGCTTTGAACTTGTGATCCTCCTGTCTCAGCCTCCTGGGCCACTGGGATTACAAGCATGTGCCACCTCGCCCTGCTCTCTGATACCATTTTTTTAAATGTTGTGCTGGGATGGAACCCAGGGACTTATGCATGCTCAGCACACACTCTCCCTGAGATTCAGCCACAGCCCTCTGATGGAATTGTGTTCATTAACTCGTTGTCAGTTTTCCCTCTAAGAACACACATTCTCAGTGTAAGCATTAGGACACCCCAGGAGGCCAAAATTGGTTCTTGGATGGAGAAGGAAAAAAATCTTAAATATATTTGAACCTCCAAAGTCAACCCTAACAGAAAAAAATCAGAAAAAAAAACCCTCAGGATTTAATTTCTATTGTCAGTAATAAATTGAATGTAATTAGATTAAAACAAATTTACTGATTTAGATTCAATTAGAAAATAATTCCATTTATTTTTCCTTAGGAAAGCAGTAATGAGGGAAAAAGTCATGAAACACTGCGCTAGAATGCTAGCTAGAGAAAGCAAATATTTGCCTGCTTTGTTTCATCCTGAATCATTAACATACACGTTGACTGTGCTCCACACATAGTAAGTGCTCGACTAATACGCTTTTGGAGAGAGGTGAGAACCAAACCAGAGGGCTTTTTTATTTTTTAGTTACCAGCGATTGCACTCAGGAGTGCCTAACCACTGAGCCACATCCTCAGTCCTTTTATTTTTTATTTCGAGACAAGGTCTCGCTGTTGCTTAGGGCCTCATTAAGTTGCTGAGGCTGGCCTCAAACTTGCAGTCCTCCTGCCTCAACCTCCTGAGTTGCTGAGATTACAGATGTGGGCCACTGTTCTTCATCCCTGCAGGCATAAGGTCACTGAATTGTTTTGAGAGGCGCCCTGTGGTAACCATAGGTTCTTTTTAAAAAATATATATATATTTTTTTGTTTTAGGTGGATACAATATCTTTATTTATTTTTATGTGGTGCTGAGGATCAAACCCAGTGCCTTGCACATACCAGGCGAGCGAGCTACCACTTGAGCCACATCCCCAGCCCCACCACAGGTTCTTGTGAGAAAAAATGATTTGGGTAGCCAGTAGGGGGCAATGTGGAAGGGGAAATTAGCAGAACAGGAAGGAGGCTGGGAAGCAGTCTAAGAAAGAGGAGGAACATCAGTGTCGTCTTTTAGGAGGGTGGTGTGTGGCAATATGAATGAAAATATAAAGTTTACACAAAGTCCCAGTAAAAATTTGTGCAAGCAGCCAGGGGCAGGATAGAGTAACCCTGGGTTCAATTCCTAGCACTGAAAAAAAAAAAAAAAAAAAAACAAAACTGTATAGGCTTACTCAAATTTACTCCAAGAAATGCAAATACCAAACAAACTAGCCAATGGGCAAAACTTAAAGTTTTGTGTTATCCATGTGTAGTAAGAATGTAGAGATGTAACACCAACACACAACGTTAGTGTCTAAAATTATGTAAACACAGTCTGAGGGTGTAGCAGCCACCAGGCCCTGGGATCCATCTTCAGCTCCACCAAAAAAAAAAAAAAAAAAAAAAAAAAAAAAAAAATTATGATAGTTCTTCTGATGGAAATTAGGCAATACTTTCAAAAACATATAATGCCCTAGGAATTTTGCTTTGAGTCAGCTAATAACTTAACCTGCAAGTTTGTAAATGTGCGCTGATGTGAGAAGTCCGTGCCCGTGGCTCATGGTACCACCACTGGGAGTCCCTGTCTGCTCATCCACAAGGGTTGCTTGAATAGATTATGGTCAGCAAAGTCATCCCCTGGGGAACACTGGGTGGCCTTGAAGAATGTCGATCTATTTGTGTTTATGAAAAAGAAAATTTAAAAAGTCAAGGTAAGGGTTAGGAATTAAGATAGCTGGTGGCGCATGCCTAAAATCCCAGCAGCTCAGGAGGCTGAGGCAGGAGGATCAGGAGTTCAAAGCCAGCCTCAGCAATGGCGAGGCGCTAAGCAACTCAGTGAGACCCTGTCTCTAAATAAAATACAAAATGGGGCTGGGGATTGGCCCAGTGGGGGATTGGCTCAGAGGTCGAGGGTCCCTGAGTTTGTACCAGAAAAAAAATTAAGATAACATTCAGAGGATAGAGATGATTCTTTTCTTCCTCCTGATAAGTGTAGGAAGAAAGCTGTAGAATGTTACAAGAACCAATTTGTGCAAATCCTCTTTTTTTTTTTCTTTTCTTTTGGAGGCATTGGGGATGGAACCCAGGGCTCCATACATGCAAGGCACAGACTCTAACATTGAACTCCACGCAACTCTTAGTTTCTGAAAACCTTTTCTTTGGGGGGAGTGCTGGGGATGAAACCCAGGGGTGCTTCACTGATGAGCTGTAACCCCCATCCCTTTTTTTTCTTTTCTTTTTTTTTTTTTTGAGACAGGGTCTCACTAAGTTGTTTAGAGCTTCACTAAATTGCCAAGGCTGGTCTGGAACTTGCCGTCCTCTTGCCCCAGCCTCTTGAGTTGCTGGGATTACAGGCGTGCACCACGACACCAGCCTGTGAAAATCTTTAATAGCACATAGACGTGAAGTTACACACAAGTCATTTACTAGAAAGAACTATCAGAAACAGCTAGAGGAGGCCAGGTGTGCTGGCACACCTGTAACCCCAGCCATTTGGGAGACTGAAGCAAGAGGATCTCAAATTCAAGGCCAGCCTGAGAAACTTAGTGAGGTCCTCAGCAATTTAGCAAGACCCTGTCTTTGTTGGTGGTGCTGGAGACTGAACCCAGGGCCTTGTGCCTTCGAGACAAGCATCTACCATCTGAGCTATATCCCCAGCCCAGGACCCCGTCTTGATTGATTGATTGTTACTGGGAATTGAACCCAGCAGCACTTAACCACTGAGCCTCATCTCCAGCCCTTTCTATTTGTTTCATTTTGAGACAGGGCCTCACTATGTTGCTGAGGTTGGCCTTGAATTTGAGATCCTCCTGTCTCAGCCTCCCAAGTCCCTGCAATTACAGGGGTGCAGCCCTGTGCCCGACTTGACCTACAGTTGTTGTTTGTTTGTTTTTTTTTGCCTTCAACTTCTTTATTATGAAATATGACAAATATGCAGAAAAGTGAAACTCCATAAATCATTTTAAAATAAGCCTTCCATATAACCACCACCCCAGGTCAAATAGAAAATGTTTCCAACACTCAGAAGACTTTTCCATGCCTCTTCCCATTATAAGTCCCTACAACAACCCACCTCCACAAAGGAGGTCACTGATGCCTGTTTTATGGTATTTGTTTCCACACTTTCATGGTTTTAGCATATCAGACATCATGGGTTAGTTTTGCATGCTTTTGAAAGTTATTTTTTACTTGTCATTGGTCGTTTATTTTATTTACTTATATGTGGTGCTGAGAATCAAACCCAGTGCCTCACACATGTTAGGCAAGCACTCTACTGCCGAGCCCCTAGTTTTGCATGTTTTTTGAGCTTTGTGGGCTTAAAAAAAATTGTATTCTTTGTGCCTGGCTTTTTTCTCTTAATAATATGATTGCAATATTTATTCATGTTCTTTACATAGCTGTAGCTCAATCATTTTATGATAAAATTCATTCAACAGTGACCCACAACCTTAAAAGAGCGTACTGTACTATAGGGATACTGCCACATCAATGATCATAGCAGCACAATTCACAATAGCTAGACTGTGGAACCAACCTAGATACCCTTCAATAGATGAATGGATAAAAAAAAATGTGGCATTTATATACAATGGAGTATTACGGAGCACTAAAAAATGACATTTTTTATCATGGAATTTGCAGGGAAATATAAGGAGAGCAACTAAGAACAGAGCAGGGAGGAAGAGCATGAGGAAAAGATTAACATTAAACAGAGACGAGTGGTGGGAGGGAAAGGGAGAGAGAAGGGAAATTGTATGGTAATGGAAGGAGACCCTCAATGTTACACAAAATTACATATAAGAGGTTGTGAGGGGAAACGGGGGGGGGGGGAAACAAGGGAGAGAATTGAACAACAGCAGATGGGGTAGAGAGGGAAGATGGGAGGGGAGGGGGGATAGTAGGGGATAGGAAAGGCAGCAGAATACAACAGACACTAATAGGGCATTATGTAAAAATGTGGATGTGTAACCGATGTGATTCTGCAATCAGTATTTGGGGTAAAGATGGGAGTTCATAACCCACTTGAATCAAATGTATGAAAGATGATATGTCATGAGCTTTGTAATGTTTTGAACAACCAATAAGAAAAAAACCAAAAAAAAACAGTGACCCACAGTTTTAGTCTGTGTGTGGGTGGTTGGCCTCACTGCTCAAGGGCAAGGGGATGTGGGACGGCAGGGAGTGGGGCACATGATGCAGTATGTGCCAGAGAAAAGAAGAGCGAGGAGCAGGGGCCCGTCTACCCACTCAGAATCACGCTCCAATGATACAAAGACCTCCCAGGCCCCACGTCTTTAGTTTCTCCAGCCTCCCAATAGTGCCATCCTGTGGACCATGCCTCCGACAGAACTTTGGGGACACTTAAGGACATATTATAGCAAGAGGTTCCTCATGGGGAAAAAGAAAAGAAAAAAGATACAAATGCTGATCATCCATGTGGTTGTTGTAGAATTTAAGAAATTTTCTAGGTTGTTTCCTTAGAAACTCCAAACACTGCTGGGAGAAAAGGATGTGGCAGCCTCCTGAGCCACTGGGATTACAGGTGTGCACCACAGCGCCCGGCCCTTTTTATTTTTTGAGACAGGGTCTCACTAAATTGCTGAGAGCTTCAAACTTCCAATCCTCCTGTTTTCAGCCTCCAGCGTTGTTGGAATTACAGGTATGCTCCATGGCACTCAGTTTACCTAATATTTTTAAAGATACAGGAAATACTAAGCTGATGACACACAGATGTGGTCACTGAAAAACTATGGATAGAAAGGAGATAGGGCATAGATCAGTACAGAGAGGAAGGGGACAAGTGGGAAGGAGAGGAAGGAAAGGGTCCTGGGGAGCTCAATGGACCAAACTGTGTTGTGTGCATGTATGAATATGTAACGATGGATCCCACTAATGGGCATAGTTATAACCCACCAGTCAAGGCCAGCCTCAGTAATTCAGCAAAGTCCTGGCATGCGTGAGGCAGGGGGTCCAATCCACGACACCACATAAACAAACCAAATAAACAAAATTAGGGTATTGTGTCCATCTACAACTAAAAAAATATTTAAAAAAAATCAAAATAAAAAGGGCTGGATATGTGGCTCAGTGGCAGAATGCCCCTGGGTCAATCCCCAGTACTGCAAAAAACTAAAAGTATTTTTTTTTAAATCCCTAACATTAGAGAGAGAAAGAGAGAGAAAAAGAGAGAGAGAGAGAGAGAGAGAGAGAGAGAGAGAGAGAGAGAGAGCAACATCCTGATTGTGGTTGTTTAGGGAAATAGACAGGGATCTGTATTTTTCATTAAAAACAACCTGCTGCTATGGAAAATAATGTGGTAATTCCTCAAATAGTAAAGTTAGACTCACCATATGGGAGCTGGGGCTGGGGTTCAGTAGCAGAGAGCTTGACTTGCACATGTGAGGCACCGAGTTTGATCCTCAGCCCCACATAAAAATAAACAAAGGTATTGTACCCATCCACCACTAAAAAATATTTTAAAAATAAAAGAAAGAAAAAGAAAGAATCACCATATGGTCCAACAATTCCATTCTGGTTTTTACACAAAAGGATCAAAACTGGGATCTTGGACACATTTATGTTCATGCCGCCATGATTCACATAGCCAAAAGGTGGAAGCAACTCAGATAGCCATCAGTGATGAATGGGTAACAAAAATGTGGTCCATTCATACAATGGGACATGACTGCACTCAAAAGGGAATGATCCTAACCATACGAAGTGAAAGAAGACAGGCACAGAGGGACTCCATCTCCAAGGTACCCTGAACAGTCAGATTCCTAGAGGAAGAAGGGTGGTTATCAGGGCCAGGGAAAGGGGAAAAGGGGAAAAGGAAGTTAATGTTTAGCCTCAACAACTTAGCAAAATCCAGTCTCAAAACTAAAAATTAAGGGCTGGGGATGTGGCTCAAGCGGTAGCGCGATCGCCTGGCATGTGTGCGACCCGGGTTCGATCCTCAGCACCACATACAAACAAAGAGATTTTTTAAAAAAAATTCTCTTTAAAAAAAAAATTGAAATTAAAAACTGGGTGAAGCTCAGTGGAAGAGCATCCCTGGGTTCAACCTCCAGTATCACAAAAATAAAAAGTAAAATAAAAAGGACTGGCTTACAGGTGAGCGGTAAATACCCAGGAGTTTAATCCCCAGTACTGCAAGAGAAGCAATTTAGTGAGTCCCTGTCTCAAAACAAAACAAACAAAAAAAAAGGACAGGGAATGTGGCTCAATGGTTAAGCACCTCTGGGTTCAATCCCTGGTACCTAAAAAAAAAAAAAAAAAAAAAAGGGAGGGAGGTGGTACAGGGGTTGGGAATAGAGCTCAGTGGCAGAGAACTTGCTTAGCACACACGAGGCCCTGGGTTTAATGCCCACCTCTGGGGAAATTTAAGTCAACTACAGTGGTGTGCACTTGTGGGACCACCTTAGGAGGATCACTGGAGCTCAGAGCTCCAGAGCAGCCTGGGCAACATAGCAAGACCAAATTAAAAAAAAAAAAAAAAAAAAGCCACTCTGACTATCCAGTTGGCAATATCAGAGCAAAAGAAAAGGTGGGTTGAGGAGTCTGCACTGTTGGGGGAGGTGTTAAAGCCTTCCCAGAGGTAGTTAAGTCACCTGTGCTGAAGTAAAAATATTGAAACACTTATATCCAGTAACCCAGGAATCCTTTCTAGATATTTCCCTGAAGACGAGGGAAGAGAATGTACTAGAATGTCAAGTATGGTGAAGTTTTTAGGAGCAGAGAGGGGGAAAACACGCAATTACTGAAGGAATTTAGTAAGCTTTGCATTCCGTCATATTTAGTCCTTTAGTCTTATGATCAGGACATCTGTGACTCATTGAGAGAAAAGCTAGTTGAAGTGCCCCCATGTGGGTCACTTAGAGAAGTAGAGAGATGGTGGGGCCCTTGTTACAACACCCTAGTGGCTCCCGGTTACACGTAGGCAGTGGACACTTCTTGTCTGCATTTAGAATCATTACACAGTGATCACTAAAGCTTTGTTCATCTTAGAATTCAGTAGGATTAAGTTAGCTGGGCTTCCTGAATTTTCAAACAGTTTTAAGCAAACAAGGTTTTTCTGGTTTTGTTTTTTGATACTGGGGATTTGACCCAGGGGCACTTTACCACTAAGCCTGCACCACCACCTTTGAGACAGCCTCAGCAATTTAGCGAGACCAAGTTCAAACCTTCAATCCTCCTGCCTCGGCCTCCCAAGAACCAAGGGGCTTTTGTCTGGGATAGGCAGATTAGGGTTTTGAGAGTGGCTCCAGGGTGACTTCTTGCTGCACTGTTCACTGCATGGGGTTTTGTGTCTTCATGGTCACAAAGTGGCTGGGGAATCAACAGGCATCAGTCTGCTCCAGACCGAAGAAGGGCAGAAGGGCCAAGGAGAAAGTCAGATCTCTTAGAAGCCTTTTATGAAAGTCATATTAGCAAGTTCCTTTTTCATCTCATTGGCCAGAAGTGAGACACAGTCAACTCCACCCCCAGAACACTTGGAGACATGGTGTCACCTTCAGTGCTGAGGAGCCTTTTCCTGTCCAACCTGGGCCAAAAGGCAGCCAGAGCCCCGCATCAGTCACCACCCCAGGTGATTTATAGGAGAGATTTATTTGAAGAAATATTACAACATATAAAAACTACATAAAGTCTTAATTTCCACTTGTACAGTGGTAATTTGATATAATGCATAATAAAAAACTTTTAAAATCCAGAATGCACAAAGAACTGCACAGTTTGATCACTAAGTCATTAGTTCAGCAAACCTCACAGAACAGCTTCATGTCAGCCAAGGCCACAAACACTGTGTACAACACATCTGAACTGACAGATTTAAACATGTTAAAAATACAACATCAGTGCATGTTGGGGATTCCTGGTGCCAGAAACAAGAG
The DNA here is from genome assembly GCF_048772815.1 of Callospermophilus lateralis. Classification (NCBI taxonomy): domain Eukaryota; kingdom Metazoa; phylum Chordata; class Mammalia; order Rodentia; family Sciuridae; genus Callospermophilus; species Callospermophilus lateralis. The sequence continues at coordinate 216,187,719 of NC_135305.1, read as the reverse complement.
TGATGGAGGGTGAAGCTAGTCCTTAGCAGCCACCTCTTCCTTTGCTTTAGCTGAAGGGAAACAAAAGGAAGAATTACCTTGGGAATAGTGTCACACTAAGCCATAGGCAAGCATAAGAATATACTTAGGGCTGAGGGTGCAGCTTCATGGTAGCACACTTGCCCAGCATGCTTGAAGCCTGGGTTCCACCCCAGCCCCATACACACACACAAAAAACATCAAGTTGGGAAGAATTAATACCCCGGATGCTAATGGTGGACCCAATGAAGACCTGTCAGTTACAAAGGAAAATTTGGAGGTCATGCTCCCTAGAGTCTGCTCCACTGCTTGGGTTAGCCTAGGAGGGAGGGCCCTGGCAGTATGCCTACCATGTCAGCTCCTGTTCTAAGCCCTGGATGTGAGATCACCAGTCTTCACAGCACCCCTCTGCTGGGTGGATAGTGCTGGAGAATCTCATGAATCCTGGAGCAGAGCTGTATCCAGCTGCCCTCAGGAACAGCCAGAGGGAAGGCAGGCTCAGGAGGAAACCCATCCACCAGCCCCAACCCCACATACCTGAGGCACTCTCTCGAGCTTTGGCCAACATACAGAGCTTGATCTCCAAGCCAATGGCTTTGGCCAGGGGAGGTGGCACAGCGTTACCCACCTGCAGGAAGGAAGAAGGGTGCTGCTTGCTTGGCAGAGCTGGACCAATGCCCTGGAACAGCCTCTACTCAGAACAAGGCATGATGTGGGGAATGGGACCCTGAGGGCTGGGGCTGGTCTCCTGCCCATGTCCCACATGGGCCCTCAAGGCCTTTCTATCACAATGGCCCTTGGCCTTCCATTTGGCCCATCCCCCCAACACCCATGTGTCATTAAAAACAAAAAAACAAAACAAAAAAGACCTTTAAAGAATCTGTTTTTTAAGTACCAGGGATTGAACTCGAGGCACTCAACCATATCCCCAGCCCTACTTTGTATTTTATTTAGAGACAGGGTCTCACTGAGTTGCTTAGCACCTTGCTTTTGCTGAGGCTGGCTTTGAACTTGTGATCCTCCTGCTTCAGGTTCCCCAGCCCCAGGGATTACAGGCCTGTGTCACTGAGCCCAGCCCTTTAAAGGGCTTTAGAAGACTCAAAGCTAGAGAAAGGGAAGCTGCCAAGACAAGCTGTGCTCCCAGTCAAGAGCCTTTGCTTCTGGGAAGCAGATCTGGGGTAGAAGGTGGCTTTTGCTAGGATCCCAGGCCTTAATGGGAGACTTTGGTACTGGGGATTAAACCTAGGGGCGCTTTACTACTAAGCTACAGCCCTGCCCCACCCCCGCCTTTTTTTTTTTTTTTTCATTTTGAGACAGGGTCTCACTATATTGCTTAGATCCTTGAACTTGTGATCATCTCCCAAGTCACTGAGATTGCAGGTATGTCACCTCAGCTCTGCTGGATTCATGAGTCATTACATTGATGGCAATACATTTAAAAGTCACACTACCACCCTAAGAATCCGGTCCATTTGAATCCTCAGTAATGGTAAGTTTGCCACTGCGTGTTTAACCTGTTCCGTTGGGGTCTCTGAACTTTCCTTTGGGCTGAATCTCAGCCTCAGAGCTACAGATCACATGAAACTTAGCGACACAGCCCAATTCGTAAGCTCTCAGTGCCAGCAACAGGGTGACTTGGTTCCATGGTCCCCCTGGGCACCGAGTGCTGAGAACATGTGGCTGACAAGCTCTGGTGCTCAGTCTGTCCTTCGAGGCTGTACAGGGCTCACTCTGGACAGAGGTTCCTTTTCATCTAGGTGGGGTTGCAGCAGTGATGTGCGACCAGGCTGTTCACTGACCTGTCGGTGCCTGTCCAGGATGTTGCCAAACAGCCGGTAGGTGTCGGGGAAGCCCTGGGAGCGGGCACACTCCCGCACACTCACCACGCGGTGCTGCTCGGGGTGAAGCACACGTCCCTGGGGGCAGACAGGCAGGGTACATGGTGGGAAAGGGGGCAAGTCCAGGGCTGGCTCACCAATGGGGGAGGGGGTGTCCATTCAGGGCCAGCACACCCACCTCCACCAGTACAGGGTGTGGGAGGCAGGCTAGATCCCGACATGCGCCCCACCCCTCCCAGTGCAAGGCCTGGCTGGATGTCCCTGCCCAGGACCCACCTGCTTGCCCATAGGCTCGGGGTTGGTGACAGTTGTGCTAAAGAAGCCATCCCACTCAAGCCGTCCGTACAGGCCGGCCCAGTGGTTGTGCCTGTTTCCGGTGTGGGGCAGGCACCAGGGGATGAGGGTGTTAAACTGTCTGGCGGAGGGGTCACAGGCTTTGCCTGCTGGAAGAGAAGACTGCAATAAGGATACAGCGGCAGGAGGGAGGGGCAGGAGCAGGAGGGAGGCCCGAGGGGGCGCAGAGAAGCTTTGGGTACACAGCCAGCCCCCACTATGCATAGCACTCACCCACTGAGCAGCTGGCAGTCCCACTTGGTGGGCAGAGCCACTTTAAATTTTTTTTTTTTAGTTGTAGATGGATACAATACCTTTATTTATTTATTTTTATGTGGTGGCCGGATCAAACCCAGTGCCTCACACATGCTAGGCAAGCGCTCTGCCACCAAGCCCCAGCCCCAGCCCCACAGCCACTTTGACTTAACACTCCTGGAAACTAATTTTTTGGGGATTCCGACTTGGTCATTGCCTCCTTAAGCTGGAGGCCCTCGCCAAGTATGGGCTTCTGGGGAAGTCCAGCAGCAGTCCCCTCCCCAGCCCCAACTGCAGGGGAGCCATGATCTTTGGGTCCTAACCTTCCACACAGGAGCAGACTCCACGGAGGGCACCGGAGCTGCTGCGGCCGTTCTTCTTGTCGTGGTAGGTGTAGCGCAGTTTCTTGGCCAGGGTGCCATCAGTGAGTTGCACCTCAATGTTGGGCAGATCGCGCCAGTCTGAGCCCGGGGCCAGGGGAATGTGACGCATACGGGCGGCCACCAATGCGCTCATGTCCTGAAAGTGCATAAGGAGCCCTGGATGTCGCCTGGCGTAAGGGGAACCTGAGTATACAGTGTGGCTGGGCATCGCTCTGGGCACTGGGAACACCAGTGTGACTGGGAATCTTAGGGGCTCATGTCATGGGGAGGGGCCAAAAAGTTAACCTATCCCCAGCTCAGGGATGACCACACGACACTAGGGCCGTAAGAGATGCGGAATAGTGTTTGGGGAGGGCTAGGGAAAGAGTAAGTGAAGGGACAGGGGCAAGCATGACATTGAGTGGATGATACAAGCTTGGATTAGGGGCCAAGAGTGGAGAGGCAGTGGCTATGCATTGGCTGCGAGGACCCCAAGAGGAGGAGAGGGCCTAGGAGTAGTCTGCGCTGCCTGGCCAGAGCTCAGCCCACAAGCTGGCTCCTGGAAAGTGACTGTCCCGGATGCGGGGGAGCCAGGCTGTGGCCGATGAGGCACCATCCTGAAAAGCCACTACCTTACAGATGTGGTCCCTGAGGATGGGCTGGTAGTGCGAGCCCCGAAGCTGCCTCTGGAACCAGGACTGAGGCTCCCCGTTATAGGAGATCTCCTGCGCCGAGGCCCCGTTCCGGATCTCAGGGAGGTCCGACATCGTGTCCCGCACCGTGATGGTTCGGAACGGACCTGAGCTCAACCTGCAGCAGAGCAGAGTCGATACTGTTGGGATCACACACTGCTGTCCCCTCGTCATAGCTGCCACCCCTGGCTATTAGTACTGCCCTCTCCAGAGCAGACTGCCCAGCTCAGGTTATTGCTGTCTGGCACAAGGGCAGCCTTCTTTAGCTGGTTGAAGCAGAGAACAGCTGTGGTGTGGCCTCTGCAAGGGGCTTTGCTTGTGACTGAAGCTAGGCATGTGGCTATCTGCTACACAAGGGGACAAACCTAAGACTGGAGGTGGCACAGAGCAACCTCATGGCAGGCCATCCATATACTACCGTCTGCTCCTTGGCTCAGGCCTCTTGACAGACCCAGCAGCCAACCTCTACAGGTGAAGCCCATAAGCTCATGATGGCCGCCAGCTCTGTGTAGCACAGGGGTGAGAGGCGCCCCCTACCTGGTGATGTTGCTGACAAACTTCTTATCATCCACCGCAACACTCAGCTGGCAGGCACGGGGTGCAAACACGTGCAGAGGCTCTGGGAACAGGGGGAGTTTCTCTCCAGGGGCCGCAGCCAGGATGATGGCCCGCCTCCGGGTCTGGGCCACACCATACTGACCAGCCTGTGAGTAGGGTCAGACATGCGTGTGGTCAGTGGGGCATCTGACCATGTGGACTCAGGACTGGGGCCCACAGCACCTAACTTTCAGAGGACATAGGACAAAATTCGCCTATAGGATTCCCAATTGACCCTGTGGGTTCCTTTCTAGTAAGAGGAACATCCCACACAGTGGCCACTGGAGAGGATGAGAAGGAGCTGGTGACTTCAGCCAACTCTTTGGAAAACTGCACGGAACCTCAAGAATAGGTGAGCGCTTTGCCACTTACCTGATGGTGATGGTCACAGGGACAGACTGCTGACCAGGCTTCACTGTTCCCCCTGGTGCTCACTTACTCATGGGAACTGGGGCCCAGTGTCCTCCCACTTTGACAGCTGCTTCATTTTTAGTTACACTCTGTCTGAGCAGAGGTCCATGGAGCAGACAATTTTCAGCTAAGCCCTGGCCCCTGACTATTCCTATCCCTCCTGAAAGGCCATTGGGAGCTTCCTGGAGGGTGACCCTCTGTCCCCTGAAGGTTCTACACACACACACACACACACACACACACACACACGTACACACACACGTATAGAAGGAAAAGCACATGCTAAGGGGAACTCAGCTGGTTCAGGGCTCTACTGTTCTCACATCTCCTTGAAGAAAAGGTGAAGCAGCATATTCCGGCACTCCATGCTGGCTCGCACCCTCCCTAGGCACCGAGAGGATGCAGCTCTCAAGGGATACCAAAAGGTGGCCTTGCTGGGGGCTGGCCATTTTTATATCCAAGTCCTGAGAATGCCATCCAGGGGAGTGCAGGCACAGGTGTCCACCTCCCTAACCCTAGCCATCACTGCAGGGGACCATGCTGCCATCTGTGGATTGGACAGTGAGCCTATGTACCCTCTTTTCAGACAGGAACAGTAACCCAGGGACCACTGCCCACCCGGCTTGTGTCCAGGAGCCCACCTGCAGCACGCCAAAGGTACACTGGTAGCCCATGCAGACGAGGCAGCGGAGGGTGAGCTTCAGCACCATAGAGCGCTTGAAGGAGACGAAGTTCCTGACGTTCTCCAAAAGGAAGAACCGGGGCCGGTAGTAGTCACAGTAGCTGTGGGGGGCAGGAGAGACCACGGGAATCACCCATACAGGGACTGGGGAGAGCGCCATCCTTCCCGAAGCGGCTCGGGAGTCTTATTGAAGCTGTGCTTCTTAATGTGCTGGCTCCAGCACTGCCTAGGGATTTCCTGGGTGCACAGCTTAGCGTGGGGCACATCTGGCACTCCCGTCCGGGTAATGTCTTTGTCCTCAGGGAGTAGGTGACAAAGACTTCCATCTCACTTACCTGAGGAAGGAGACCACTAAGGAGTTTTTGAACTTTGAGTAGGTACGAGAGTTGAAGCGGTTCATGCCGCTAAAGCCTTGGCAGGGGGGCCCGCCACACAGCATCTCCACATCGCCCTTCTGGGGCAGCCTCTGACCACGGCTGTTGGTCTTCTCCCCGGCCATAACCAGCTTAAGCAGGACATTGCAGTCCTCTGTGAACACCGTGGAGCGGGGGTTGTTCAGCCGGAAAGCCTGCGCCGCGGGATCCCACATTTCAATGGCCCACAGAGTCTCGGAGACGCCTGGTGCACACAAGGACAAAAGGCATGCTCTGAAGCCTCCCATAAGAGGCCAGAGCCAGGATGGTGACCAGGGCCAGCAGGGCTTCAGGCTAAAGCTGCTGGATCCAGTCTGACTAGTTCAGAAAAAAAAAAAACCATCCAGAATCCTTACCTGCTTGGTGGAACCCTTCTGACAACCCCCCACAGCCAGAAAACACATCCAGGGTCCGCAGCTTGGGCAGTTTTATTGCCGTCTCTGGTTCACTCGGCTCAGAGGCCTGAGACTTCGTCTTGCCTTTCCCTAGGGGGAACATGCCACAAATTAAAGCCAACTGACAGAGTCCTACCAGGCTCAACACTTCATCAAAGAGCCTCATTTTGAGTCGTTAACAGCACAGTGTGAGGGAAAGGCAGTGGTTCCAAGTCCGTAAGCGAAACCTACAGTTGGTGCAGCTTAGGGGCAGAGTGCGTGCCCTGCATGCACGAGGCATTGGGGTTTCATTTTTAGTACTGAAGAGAGAAATAAACCCTGCAGACAATGACATACCTTTCCCCTTCCCTTTTCCTTTATTCCCAGGACTACGGGCATGATTTGGAGGATCTTCAAAGCTTTTGGTCTTTGCATTATAGGCCTGAAAAGGAGAGAACCACAACAGTCAGAAGGAAATGACTTAATCCCTTCCCTGATAGGATACGTAAGTCAGTCTGGCAAAGAGTCACTTAATGTCTCCCCTAAACAGACCCACAGCTAATTAGCCACCAGTATGAGCAGTCTGATTTTTATTTTAGAAACTTTAACCCAACATGGAAAAGTCAAGCTTCAATGATGTAAAAGCAAGTAGCTTTATCAGGCTCCTGGATCCTGTCCACGACCACAACTGTCTGTAAGGTAATGTGGGTCTGGCCTGGGCACAGGCACCTGGGGACCAGGTGAGGGACAGCACTGTGTCTCCTGGGAAAGAGGCACCTTTTTCCAACCCACAAAGGCACTGGTTGGGCTACTGAAGGCCACCTAGCAGGCTTGGCTCACAGACCAGTGTTACAGATAGTGCTGTGGAGAATAAAGCTTTGCAAGTAACACCCAAAAGCTCCTGATGAATAGGACTCATGGCACCCAACTACCTGGTTCCTTTCAAAAGTCAAAACCCTACTGCCAGTACTTTTTACGTATAACCTCACAATCAACTGCCTTCCTGAACACACTGCTTTCTCCTAAGTCTGACTCTGATGCCCCTCCTGTGAGCCTGGCTACCACCTCCAAGAAGTAGAAGCGGTCGGGGCCGCCCTCCGAGTACTCCTGCAGGCACTCCGGCAGGTCCTCCCCGTACTCCACGGTGCAGCGGCCCTGCACGGCCTGGAAGTCTACTACAGCCTCCTCGTCACTCCAGTAGAGCAGGTTGATGTCCGCATGGTAGCTCGCCGAGGTGGACTTGTGGGTGTTCTCGGGCCTGTGAACAGAAGGTGCTTTGTGAGGGATTCTTTTGCTGCAAACTTACAATGAATCAGATGAAAATCCCTCATCTTAAACACCTGAGACCAGAAATGTTTTGGATTTTTTTTTTTTTAAGGTTTTAAAATAGTTTCCATATGTAATGGAATCTTGGGACTGGTACCTAAGACTAAACAAATTCATTCGTCTCACTGGGCATGGAGGTGCATGCCTGTAATTTTAGCTTTCAGGAGTCTGAGGCAGGAGGATCTCAAGTTACAGCTAGCAATTTGGCCAAGTTGTCTCAAAGGGAAGAGGATGCAGCTCAGTGCAACCCAGATGCCCTTAGGTTCAATCCCCAGGACAAGGGAAGAAACTGTCTCACCGCACCTTATACACAAAGCCTGAGGATTTTTTTTTTTTTTTGAGGGGTGTGTCGGGGGGGATCTTACTATGTTGCCCAAGCTGGCCTTGAACTTAAAATCTTCCTGCCTCAGCCTCTCAAGTAGATGGGATTAAGGTGTGTGCCAGCATGCCCAGCTTCTACCCAATTCTAACATGGTTTGACTGTACTATGTCAAGCACGACCTGGCTCCAGGTAGCATCTTCTAGAAGAGCCTGCAGCCTCTTGTAGAGGCAAAGACCTCCACTGACCTGTAGAACTTGTTCAGCCTGATCTTGATGTCTGACTCATTGGGCTTGCCATTGGTTTTCTTGGCACAGAAGATCTCTTTTATCCGGCCGATCCGGTAGGGCTCGGGGGCATCCAGGTTGCTGCCTTTGATGTAGTCAGAGTACTTTCGGTAGTGCTCTGGGTATAGATCCTCATCCACAGGCTCCTTCTTTGGGCGTTTCACAGGGCTGGACAGCTTGATGCTGCAGAGAATCAACAATCAGGGACAAATGAGTGTTTAAGCCAAGCAGTGATCAGCTTGGCAGGACTAAGCAGGAACCACCACCATTTCAGGTCCACAGCTTCTCGGCTACTGCAGTAAGGTGCCCTCGGGTCTGCATCAAGACAGACTCTCGTTCAGTTTTATCCACTACACAAAAATTGCTAACTCCCCTCCTGCCTCCTAGGCATGGGGTATTTTGTACTTCTTGGTAAGTGATAAGCTCCAATTAATGAGCACGAGCAGAAGTGACACAGGAACACTCAGCTACCGTGGGCATGTCCAGCGTGCTTCTTGGGAAGAGACTAGCAACTTCAAGGAGATGGCTCTGACAGCCCAGGGACCGAGTGATCCAACAGCCAAGCCCCTTGGGACAAACATCCCCACCTCCTAAGAGTCAGAGAAAGTGTTGTGGTGTGCCGATTTGTGAATGGTCACTATGGCATGACCTATGCCATCCCAACTGAAACACGTGACCTAGGAGCAGTGTTGGAGGCCCAGGGAAGGCACAGGACCTGGTCAACTCCAGTTTGGTCCAACACCCATGGTAAAGCCAGCTGCTATTGCTCTGGACAGCAGCTGCCTCGCCTTCCCCACTAGGTCCCTCTGTCTGCTGGGCTCCCAGGGAGCCTCAGTGCTGTGCTTGGCCTATCTGATGCGTCAGGAGCACTGGGCAGAAAGCACAACAGGGAGGCCACCCCTCCACCCCAGGACAACCAGTGCCTGAGGGGTGACACAGCCGAAAGACACCAAAGCTGGAGGCACCCTGCTTCCTGTATCCCTTAGCTCAGTGACTGAACTAAGGCTGGGGAGCAGGTTTCCAGTAGAATTCTAGGGAAATGAAACTAGAAATCCGGGAATTGAACTAAGTTCAGAAAGTGTTGGTTTTAATTCCAATCATGCGACTCTTGAGACAAGGAAAGGATCACATGTGGGAATTACCTATGGCTTTGACTTCTTCCCTGGAGAGTCTCAACCCTCCTACAGATGAGAGATCTTCTGAAGCAAGGAACTCATGCACACCACACCAGTACCATAAACCAGGCCCTGGGCAAAGCCCCAAACTCAATCCCCAGAGACCCTGCAGGAGAGGTGCACTCTGCCATCATGCAGTGGCAAACAAGAAGAGGCCTTAGGGCTGGTCAGAGCTGGAGAGGACCCCAGGTGAGTGCAGCACTCTCAGCCTCTTACAAAGTCACAGCTTCACTCTGGTAATTCAAACGTTAAGGTCCCCCAGAGGCTTCTATGTCAAAGGCTTGGTCCCTGGGGGCACTCTTTAGAGATCCTTAGGTCACTGGGCTTTGCCCTTGAAGGGAATTATGAGACCCAGCTTCTTTCTCTTTTCCTTTTCTGCTTCCTGCCCATGGAGAGAAGTTGGTTTCACCATGTGCTCCCTACCACTGATGGCCATCCAGCACCCTCAGAGATCCAAAGCAATGGGCTCTCTGGGTCTTGTACTAGAACCCTCCACAGCTGAGGCAAAACACATCTTCTCTGTGTGAGTTACCGTATTTCATCACAGTTGTTGCCACCACATTAAAGTATATTCAGACACGCTGCATCCTAATCTTGCTCTAAGGACAGTTTAGTAATGAACGACTTAAGTCATAGTGACAATGTTAAAATCTTCACATAACAGCTGTACCCCACTTTCTTGTAAGAATATTTGGCATAAAATTTGCAATGAATGCTGGAATTGTAGCTCAGGGTAGAGCAATTGGCTAGCATGTGTGAGGCACTGGGTATGATTCTCAGATCGCGTCTAAACAAACAGTAAAGTGGCAACCAAGAAGAGGCCTCAGGGATAGTCAGAGCTGGAGAGGGACCCCAGGTGAGTGCATTTGTGATCTTCCTGCCTCAGCCTCCTGAGTAGATGGGATTATGTACATGCACCATCACACCTAGTCCAACATTATTCTTAAATAAGTCCTTAAAATTGACAACTAGAAGATATTAAAAAAATCTGATGACTGTAGAGTGAAACACGGAGGTCACCTTGGGCATTTTATTATAGTAATGGAAACTCAACTAACTGCTCAGGGGAACTGCAACCCTTCTAATGGACAGTGGTGACCACAGATGCTAATGGGAGTAGTGGGGCAGTGTCTAGTACTGAGGGATGGGGGGGAAGCTATGAGGGATCCATGCCTGGCAAAGATGGGTACTCACTCACTTGAATGTGAAGGCGTCAGGAAGCAGGTACACGCCGTCGCCCACCCTATACAGGATGCCATTCTTGGTGGCAGAGCTGTAGAGAATTTTGCTGTCCAGGTCGACGAGCTGCTCCAGAGCCCTGGGAATTTCTTTCTGCCTCATTTCGGCCAGTCGGGCACAGCTTGCACAGAACCTGCAGTGAAGGCAGAAATGTGGCCGTGGACTGACTGGCAGAGATTATGCAGCCACCACCCCCAGTCTAATCCAGAGACTGGTAACCACGTGGGGAATCACAGATGGGGACGTCTAAAGGAACTGCTTTCTCATACTTATGGTCACACTTTGAAGGTATTTATTTGGGATCAGGGCCTAGAGAGACACCTTGAGAAAATGACAAGGCAATCCCACTTTTGGGCCATCAATACAGAAACTGGAATATGGTAAACACCACCCAAGTAAGCATGTAAAAGTGGCTCAGTGAGGCGCTCAAACCAGAGGTGCCTCATCCTGCTCTCCCCATAAAGGCTGAAAGGGTGAGAAAAATCCAACAATTTTTTTGATACTGGGCCTCACATGTTAGGCAAGTGCTCTATCACTAAGCTACGTTCTCAGCCCTTTCATTTTATTTGTTTCTTGAATTTGGGATCTTCCTGCCTCAGCATCCCGAGTAGATGGGATTATGAACATGCACCATCACACTTAGTCCAACATTAAGGACTTATTTAAGAATAAAGAGCTGAAGACAGCCTTAAAAATAAATATCAAGGGGCCAGGTGGGTGGTGTGTGTCTGTAATCCCTATGACTTGGGAGTCTGATGAAGGAGGATCTCAAGTTTGAGGCCAGTCTCAGCAACTTAAGGAGGCTCTAAGCAATTTAATGAGACCCTATCAATAAGAAATAAAAGGGCTGGGGAATGGAGCTCAATGGTAGAACACCCCTGGGTTCAATGCCTAGTACAAAAAAAAACCAAAAAAAAAAAAAAAAAAACCAAAAAAAAACAAACCACCCCCAAAGGAAACTGGAGGTATAGCCGGGTGGCAGGGCACATGCTTCCCAAATGCAAAGCCCTGGGTTCCATCTCCAGCACCACATACAAAATTTGAAACAAGCCAAAAAGCCAGCAAACTGATGAGAACGCAGAAAGCTCTAAGCAAGCTCTTCTTGCCTTTGCCCCATCACCTGTACTGCAGTATATGAATGGTCCAACTCGAGACGATTCAGCTTTGCGATGGTGAAGCAATGTATGTTCAATAGAAACTGCACTTCAGATTTTTAAATTTGATCCCTCCCTGGGTTAGCCACAAGCAGCATGATCCTCTTGTGATCTGAGAGCCACGTGGTTCTCAGACAACATGACCACAACGGGAAATAACCAATATTTTACAGAGTGCTCTGTTGTGGCAATTCTGGATAGATATAAAAGCAAACTGCCCAAGATAGTCAACAGTTGAGGCACAGCAGCAGCTTTTTGTTCATGTGCGAGAAAAATTAGAAGAAAAGCCCAGGGCACTACTTTTTTTTTTTTTTTTTTTAAATACCCGGCCAAGTGTGGTGGCACACACCCTTAATCCTAGCAACTTGGGAGGCTGAAGCGAAATAGCCAAGTTTGAGGCCAGCCTCAGCAACTCAGCAAGACCCTGTCTCAAAATAAGTATGGAAATGTAGCTCAGTGGTTGAACACAGGGCGCCCTTATCTCCAGAAACAGAAAAAAAAAAAAAAAAAAAAAAAATCCCTAGATAGCTACCCACTAGTTAGTATAAAATGGTATAAAAGATCTTGTTTACAGGAGAAAATACCCAAGTCATACAACTTTGTACCACACTGAGCAACGCATGAGTAGGAGGACACATCGGGCTCCTGGGAGGAAAAACTCTAAGGTAGCTAGCTGCAGGTCACCATAAATGTCAAACCTTTCTGGTTGTCAGAAAGGTTTGGTCAGCAAGGAACCCAATGGAGAGGGAGCAAGCCCACCATACAGGAGCACCTGGGATACTAGAGGGACTGGCATGGAGTAGGGGGGCAGATATTGTCCTCAAGTAGCAGGACAAGGCCATGGGGAGGGAACCACCAAAGCCACTCCTAACACTCACTTGAACTTGTTGTCCTCTGTTGGCTGGGTCTTGGGAGGGGACTCAAATCTTGCATAGTCTTGATCGTACCAGAACTGGTAGAAATAGGTCTTTCCATCATCATGGTCCCCTGGCAGCATGGACTCTGGATCCATACCTCCCTTTGGGGATAGGAATGTGTGTCAGCAACAACCTCCACAGAAAGAAAGGGGTGCAGGGGCAGGGGCACTCACCTCCATTGCCCAGTTTTCCGAGGGAGCTTTATGAATGACCTTGACTTTGCTGTGGATGTAGGAAAGCTGCATGTCCTCACACTCATCCACCAGGAACAGCTCCAGGGGGTCTGATGTGGCCCCAAGGACCGTGTCTGTCCCAGCACAAAACCAGTGAGCGTGGAACATCTGCCCATTGCCGTTGTCCTCCCACAGTGCCGTGACCCTGGAGTCAGAAGACAGGATATGGAGAAAGATCTGATCTACAATCAGAAGCTTAACGGAGTCCCCTCCGGGAACTGGGGGCTTTGGGTTTTACTCTGGCTCAACAGGTACCTCCTACTTGTTTGTGAGTATGCTAAAGACAAGCAGAAGGATACACACCTTGCTAGATACAGAGGTTTTGAGGAGTCATCTGGAATGACAGAGACACAGTCCCCCACCTCCAGAGTTTCCGCGTCAATGCACACCTGACGATAGTAACTCTTCTTCCCATCAGTCTGGAACAAGATGAAGTTCAAATAAGGGTCATCTCCAGGGTCCTTGCTAGGCCTCACCTCTGTGTTCCTCTGGAAATCTTAGACCAAAACATGACTCGGTGCAGGGGATGTGGCTCAGTGACAGAGCACATGCTTAGCATGTGCTTGGTTCAATCCCCAACACCCCTCAAAAAAAGTTAAAAACATAGGCTAGGGATACAGCTCAGTTGCAGTTGGTAGAGTGCTCACCAAGCATGCAAAGGCCCTGGATTCAATCTCCTAATCTTAGTGGCTCACAAGGCTGTCAGGAGGATTTTGAGTTCAAAGCCAGCCTCAGCAACTTAGTGAGGCACTAAGTTACTCAGAGAGACCCTGTCTCTAAATAAAGTACAAAAAAGGGCTGGGGATGTAATTCAGTGGTTAATGCTCCTGGGTTGAATCCCTAGTACAACAACAACAAAAAAACTAAAACATACTCAATCCCCAGCACCAACACCAAAAAAAAAAAAAAAAAAAGTTAAAATTCCAACTCATGGGTTGGGGCTGTAGCTCAGTGGCCTTGCACATGTGAAGCACTGGGTTCAATCCTTAGCACCAAGTAAAAATAAACAAAATAAAGGTATGCTGTCCATATACAACTACAAAAAACAAACAAACAAACAACAACAACAAAAAAAAACTCCTCACAATTTCATTCAAAAATCACGAGCTTGGACTGGGGGTACAGCTCATAGAACACTTGCCTAAAACACATGAAGCCCTGGGTTGAATTCCTAGCACCACGAGGTGGAGGGTAGAGGGTGGAGACAAAGCCCCTCTGGAGCTAGGCCACTGCAGCTCCTTATGTAGCACACAGGTTCTTGGCCCCAGGGTCCAGGCTACCACGAGGGAAATTATCAGACCACTTGTTCCTCAGGAGCCCGCGGTAACTCAAAGGAGAGTCTGATCTGAGGATTACCTTGACGGCCTCCCCAACCCAAGAGATCCGATCTTTGTTCTGTTTCTTTTTCTTCCCTTGATGCATTTTTTTGGGTGATGGCACCTCTGGGATGTCGTCGTCAACTTCTTCATCATCATCTGCCTCCTTCATTGCCATATTGGGACACCTGCAAAGTCACTTGTTGTAAGGACCTCTCTATGAGGAGTCAAACTAACAGAGGCTGTTGTAGTCTGGGAGCAGGGACCAGTCTGGGATGACCCTAGACACAGGACTCCTGCCTGCTCTACACCAGGCAGGCCCTTCTGCACAGCACACCTGCACCAGCTGCCATGAGAACAGGTGGCCCAACCTACCTCCTCTTTAGACAAGCTTGCTTGCTCCGTCCACTGCCACCAAATTTAACCATGTCCTTACAGGCTTTGCACTTTCCACACTCAGGCTGTTGGCAAACCTGAAAAATATCATTAAAAAGGCAAATGAAGAGCTGGGGCTGGAGCTCAGAGGCAGAGCACTCTCCTGGCATGCGTGAGGCAGTGGGTTCGATCCTCAGCACCACATAAAAGTTATTGTGTCCACCTATAATTAAAAAAAAGAAAAAAAGCAAATGAAGCCAGGCGCCATGGCGCACACCTGTGATCCCAGAGGCTTGGGAGGCTGAGGCAGGAGGATTGTGAGTCCAAAACTAGCCTCAGCAACAGTGAGGTGCTAAGCAACTCAGTGAGACCCCATCTTTAATACATAAAAGGGCTGAGGGTGTGGCTCAGTGGTCAAGTACTCCACCCCCGCAAAAAAAAAAAAAAAAAAAAAAGGCAAATCAACTGGCGATAAGGAACCAATCATTTCTGGTGAGTTTGTTTTAAAAAACACATTTAACATTATAGGAGGAATGACAAAAGTTAAAAACAAGATAGCATTCCAGATTAGCAAGGATTATTAAGCAGCCAGACAGGTGGCATGGGAAAGGCACCACTCAGAAGACAAATTGCTAAAACCACCTTGGAGAACAATTTCCAGGTAAGTGCACACCACACCCTGGCCACTCTACCTCCAAGACGACACTCACAGGAGCCTTGCTCAAGGATATCATTTGTAATACTGAGAAGCTGACCATCACTGAGGAATAAGTTGGGATATTCATAAATGAACTGCAGTGGGCTCTCTACATCTGTGAGTTCCACATCATGGTCCAAGCAGCCACAGATTAAAATATTTGAAAAAACAAAAACAAAAAAAAAAAAAACAGCACACTATAGGGACCTTTTCTTGCCATTACTCCCTAAACAATACAATATAAAAAAACATTTCCAGGTGGGCATAGCGGTACATGTATGTAATCCCAACTGCTCAGGAGGCTGAGGCAGGAGGATGGCAAGTTCAAACCCAGCCTCAGTAACCTAGGGAGATGCCATCTCAAAAGGGCCAGGCACATAGCACAGCAGGAAAGGCTTGTTGAACAAGCCTGTGTACCATTCCCAGCAGTGCATTTCCATAGTGCTTACATGATATCTGATACTATAAGTGATCTAGAGTTGATTTAAAGTCCCCACAAAGAGGGACTGGGTTTGTAGCTCAGTGGTGCTTGCCTTGCACATGTTGAGGCACTGTGTTCAATCCTCAGCACCAAGTTAAAAAAAAAAGTATTGTGTCCATCTACAACTAAGTTAAAAATAAAGTGTACAAAGGATATTTGGAGTCTATGTGCATATACTATGCCATCATATAGGAGACTAAAACAAGGATTTGTGTTCAAGGGGTGTCTTGGAACCAATACCCCACAGTTAGAGATAGCTGTATGCACACCTGTATCCAGCAACTCTGCTTCTAAGAGAAACTCAAGAATTTTTGCTCCAGGATGTTGCTGCAGCATTACAACATTAATGTCATGGAGGAGTCCGTTGAAAACAGTTATGATGAGTTAACTATCTCTGTTAACACATATCAGTTGCATACAATTGCAGTTATATTACAAGACTTCAAAAGTAATAATCATTGGAATCATGCATGCAACAAGAATGGTGAAGATGTGCAAACCCCTGCCAAGGGCTGCTGCTGAGGAAGACAGGCAGAGCTGTGAGCCAGCGTGAAGCATAAGTGGCAGCTCTTTAAAGGCAGAGGTGCAGTAGCTGCCTCAAAGAAACTATAAAACATTCCAAAATATGTGCTCTCTGGGCCATAGAATTTGGGGGTTAATTTCTCTACAGTAAATACAGTTGTCTCTTGGTATCTGCAGAATCTGGGACTTGCCCTAAATAGTCAAAAACAAAAAGATGCTCAAGTCCTTTATACAAAATGGGTATTTACTTGGAATAAATGTGCATCCTCCCACTTTAAATCATCTCTAGGTGTAGAATCCCTAACACAATGGAAGTAGTATGTACAGAATTGTCACCATAATCGCTTAGGGAAAAGCCCGTTTGCATTCAGCTCAGATGCAATCTTTCTGAATACTTTTGATCAGCGATTAGTTCACTACAAGATGTGGAACCCATGAATACAGAGACACAACTACATATGTAAAAAAAAAAAAAAAAAAAAAAAAATCAAAGAGGTCTCTTACGGGGGCTGGGGATGTGGCTCAAGTGGTAGCGTGCTTGCCTGGCATGAGTGCGGCCCACATTTGATCCTCAGCACCACATACAAAAAAAGATGTTATGTCCACCGAAAACTAAAAATATTAAAAAATTCTCTCTCTCTCAAAAAAAAAAAAGAGGTCTCTTATGACCTCCAATTAAGTTGAATCAAGCACCTACTTTGGCAGGAAGTTTGAGACAGGTGGCTCCTGGGAATGGCCTCTCTCTCTCTCGTCTATGGGTGGTAGCTGCTATCTCAGTGACCACAGGGAGCCTATAGACTCGCATGAGGAAGTGCAGGAAGACCGAAGGCCCCCAGGAGGCCAGGCTCTCCAGTGACAGTGGCTTACTGTCATGCTTCAGACTGTTCTATGCAACATGCAGGTTCTCCCCCAGACCACTCTTTCCCCACAATTCTTCTGTAGGGGTCACATTTGAGCAGTAAGTCTTGAGGCACAAAGACAGGAGCTGCACAGGGATGTGGCTGGGACCTGGGCCAGCTCAGGGGGACCAGAATGCAGCTCAGGTGGATTACCTCGCAGACGCCACACCGTCGGCGTTTAAAGGCGTTCTCTTTGTCCTCCCTGTCATCCTTTTCGATCTGCTCTGCGAAGAAAGTGTCAAAGATCTGGTAGACTAGTTTGGTGGTGGTGGCTTTTGTGGGTCCTTTATCCTTCTCCTTGGCAGGATGCCTGATGGTCTGACGTCTTTCAGCTCGCCTAAGGGAGAAGCGTCTACCATTTTATGTGACCGGGACACTGGACACAGGAAACTGTCCCGGTCTCAGCTTCTCACTTCAATTCCCGCTACACCCTTACCTTTGTCCCAGGGTGACCCCTGCCAACTTGATGAGGTCTCTCATACAGGGGGTCAGGAAGATGGGCTGCTCGTCACTGTCCTTGGCATCATCATAACTCTCTACCTGGCTCACCACAAACTGGGCGTGTCGAAGGAGAGAATCCTCTGTGAACCGATTCAAGTTGATTGTAGAAGGGGGAACCGTGGTCTTGGAAAAAGATAAGAAAGGCAGATGTTTCCGACTTTTTTTGTGGTGCAGGGGATGGAAGCCAGGTCCCTGCACACACTAGGTCAGCACTCTAGCCCCAGCCCTGGTATCCTCATAAAACCAACAGGCAGCTTCTGCCGATTCTGGAAGTGGATGTGAGTGTTCAAGCAACGACCACAGTGGGTACGAACTGGACTGAACCCAGATGATGCAGACCACAATCCTCTTACCTCAATCTTGTTGATCAGGTCTTCATAGGTCGCATCAGGATTGCCCTGGAGGAATTCCACTACTATCTTGCTGATGTAGATTTTCTCCTGCATCAGCCCAAATATTGGGGCATACTCTGGGCTGGGTTCCATTAGAATGTATTCGGCAAATGCTGGCAGGAACACATGATTTTGTTAAAAACAAAACGGAATGATCAAATTGAGGTAATTATCAGCACCTCCATCTCAAACACTTATTTCTTTGCAAAGATGTTCTTTTTATTTCATTTGGTTTTCAAGAGATGGGAACCTAGCAATGTTGCCCAAGCTTGGGCAACTGACCCTTCCTGCTTCAGTCTCCCATGTAGCTCAAACTATAGGTGTGTGCCATCATACCTGGAATGTGACATTTTAAAAGAGCAGTTTAAACCTGATGGCACTTACACTGGGAAAAGGGCAGTAATACAGTGTAAAAGTCATTCCACATCCAAATAAAAACGTATAACACATCAGCTCATCCTAAAGAGGCTTGTCTGGGCCAGCTAGAGAATGAAGATGAGCTAAGATGGAGTTCGGTGAGCTTGTTCCTGGTTTCTGGAGTGTGGTTTGGATTTGAGTTGCCAGAGTAAGACTTGTAGTCAGGCACAGTGACAATGCCTGTAATCCCAGCAACCCGGGAGGCCAAGGTCCTATGCAACTTAGCACGAACCTGTCTTAAAACAAAGGGCTAAGGATGTGACTTGGAGTAGAGCCCCTCTGGTTTCAATCCCCACTACGGAAAAAAAGAATAAGACCTGCCTTTAAAACTAGAGGGGCAAGCCAGATGCAGTGGTGCATGTCTGTAATCCCAGTGGCTTGGGAGGCTGAGGCAGGAGGATCAAGAGTTCAAAGCCAGCCTCAGCAACTTAGCAAGGCCCTAAGCAACTCAGTGAGACCCTGTCTCTAAATGAAATACAAAATAGGGCTGGAGATATGGCTCAGTGGTCGAGTGATCCCGGGTTCAATCTCCGGTACCAAAAAAACCCAAAAACTAGAGGGCCAGTTCCAAGGCCAGAGATTAACATGAGAGGCCAGAGATAACATGATGCAGATAAACGAGCCATGGTTGAGCAGGGCTCTCCAAGCCTGCCAAGACTTTCTACTAGAGTCCAATCAACCCCCAGGAAGGGCAAGAGCCAAGGCCGCTTCAGATTCAGAACATCCTGAGATTGGTCCGACACTTACAGGTGCTGAAGCCGATGAGTGCCTTTTCACCTCCATCAAAGCCAGTGATCCACCATTCATTAATGGGGCCAAGATTCTTGCCATTAACACCACCTGTGAGAGGAAGAAGTTTTCCAATAGGAAACTAAATAAGCACACTGACTCATAGGACCCAAGAAAACTATGTGAAGCTCTAAGGGCCCAGCTCAGTTGATGTTTCTTATTAGCTGGGAGCACAGTCCTCATCAAGGTGACTTTGCTTTCACTGGCAGAGATCCAAACTAACTGTAAGGGGCAGCAGTTCAGTGGACTATTGCTTTGAAGTGTTTCGCATTTGGTTTTAAACCATCACACCCAAACACAACCCTGAATCATAACACCTACCTTCAAGAGACGGATTATCTTCATAGATTGGTTTTGCTGTACCAGAAAAGAGAAGTTCCACATTCTTCTCGATGAGGCCAGTGTCAATCGGGCACAGGTGACCTCGCTTACAGTACACACTATGGGCAATAAAGGGAGGCTCAACAGATGACCAGGGAAGGCAGGTCATCACTTACGATTAGAATCGGGCATAAGGCAATGGACAAGTACTAGACTTGGTTATCTTTTTGGCTGCCAGAACATAAGATTAGTACCATGTTCTATCACCCATGGCATCTATCCAATCCCCTGACCCATGTCAAAGTGACGCTGAGGTGAGACAGTGGGAAACTGGGTATGGTATGCATGCCTCTAATTCCAGCAACTCAAGAGGGTGAAGGAGGACAATTGCAAGTTTAAGTCCACCCTCAGCAATTTCATGAGGCTTGGCTCAAAATGAATAAAGGACTGGGGATGTAGCTCAGTGGTGAAGTTCCCTGGGTTCCATCCCTAGTACAAAAAAAAAAAAAAAAAAAGACTGACAGTGGGAGAAACACTGGCTTCTAGAACAGACTACTCACTCGCCACACTGCACAATGACCCATCTAGCTCTAAAACATTTCCATTACCCAAAATAAAACCTTGTACCCATTAAGCTGTCGCTCTCTATTCCCTCAAATCCTTAGAAATTGCAATTTACTTTATTCCTATAGATTTACCTATTCAGGATGTTTTGTACTATATATAGTCAATTTGGGTTATGTGAATCACTTCACCAAGAAAATTAAGCTGGGCATGATGGTCAGGCATGTAATCCCAGCCTCCTGGGAGACTGAGGCAGGAGGATCACAAGTACAAAGCCAGCCTCAGCAACTTAGAGACACCCTATCTCAAAATAATAAAAAATACTGGGGATATAGCTCAGCAATATAGTACACCCAGGTTCAATTCCTGCTACCAAAAACAAAAATTCCACAACTTAAAGCAGGTTATAGAACAGATGAAAAGGGAGAATGTGTCATGTAGGGAATGCCTTGTGCCTCTTGTTGGGGGGTTCAATCTCAACCATAAAATGGGCATCCACATTTCTGCTCAGACACCCCTTGACATTTAGGGGCAAGTTATTCCGTAAGTGAGGAATCAGAAGAGGACAAACTTCAAAACTTTATTTGCAGTGCTGGGACTTAAACAGAGCATCCGCTTGGCATGCTGGATCCTATACCACCGAGCTCCACCTCAGCCTCTCCCAATATTTCTGCAGTCCTAGAGACTGGCCCCGCCTTGCATATGCCAGGGCTCTACCACTGAGCTACGCCCCAGTCAGAACTACCGCTTGAGCCACATTCCCAGCCCCAGTCAGAACTTTTTAAGTAATAAAAAACTAAACACCCAGAATTGAGCCTGGCCCCCATGCCAGGTACCATGGACAGACTCCACAATCCCTCCCTCAGGACTTAAGATCCAGTGGAAAGACATGGACAGAATGTATCAAAGGAGGGCCACAGGAGGGAAAGATCAGTGCCTGGCCTGACAGGGTCTCTCTCCATAGAGGCAACATTGGAGAGGACTTCGTCTCCAGGCAGGGATAAAACCCAGACTCACAGGCTGGACCCTGCCTGTTACTTGTTTCCATCACATGCAGAGTCCCTTAACAACCCAGGCAGTCTGGTTCCAGGGAAGCATGTCCTCAGTACCACCCCAACAAGAACAGGTTGACAGAAACCCCTGACTGCAGCAGACAGCAGGGCATTCAAGCCTGCACTAGCCCCTACCCTAGATGACAAACTGTCCGTCTAAACTGTCAACATCTGGGGCTCCTCCAGCTGAGGGACATGGGACCAATAAGCAGAAGCACATGAGGTGCGAGAGAAAAGGATGACAACAGTGTTGGAACTCACCGCATCAGGGGGGTGCTGCTCATACTTGAGGTCAACATCATAAGGAGGCCCTCAGGCCCAACCCTACGCTGTGTCTGCCCCAGCAGGCTTCACTCAAGCCCACCAGAGATCTGGTGCCCTACTTTGGGCCTGGCCCTGAGGCTTGCTGGAAGCCAGACAGCCTCTTGATGTGGATCAGGATCACAGTGGTTGGGAAGGAGAAGGGGAGGAGGCATGTCAACCACAGAAGGCATGTGGAGTGAGGCTGCACGTAAATGAATCTTGTCCAAGCCAGCAGGAGAATCCCATCCTGGGAAGGGGTGTGGTTCCAGGAGCTATGTCCACCTAGGACTTCTAATGGGTACTCCTGAGGGGCTCCCCACCACCAGAAATAGGCTCCAAGGCCTGGGCCCCATTGCCATGTAGGCCATACCAGACTAACACCCTCCACAGCCAGCACAGGCCCATCCGAGCCCTTAGGCACGCCACCTCCACCCCAGCTCTCCCCAGAGTTCTCTTGTGACCAAGGAGCTTACTCAAGGTATCACCCTCTAAACAGAGGATCTTTCTCCCACCTGTGTTCAACAGGCTTTGAAATTTGTCATAGTTGATACAGTTTGAGAGAACATCACTAATCCAAAATCCCAAAACACTGAGCATCAACACGACACAAGTGGAAATGTGCACCCCTGACCCTGTGTAAAGCAGATGCACTGAAATGCCTGCCATATAAAACATGTGAAACAAGTGAATGTCATGTTTAAGTTTGGGCCCCATCCAAGAAATCTCATGTACATGTAAATATTCTAAATAAATAAATAAATAAAATAGAAATCTAACACTTCTGACCAAGTGTTTCAGATAGGGAATGTTCAACCTATACCCAGCAGGTGTCACTTATATTGTCTCATGAAGGCTAGGACTTAATAGGACCTAGATCAGCACCCAGCACAGAGCTGACCTTCAAGATGGATACAGACTGCAGACTTAATATGTAGAGATGTTAAGAATCAAAATACAAAACTGATATACCTGGGCAAGGTCTACTATACCTCCACCAGCTTTGTGCTCTTACCCACAAATGGTTAGCAGCTTGAGAAACGTTGCAGGTTAGGTGTTAAGGACTTCTCCAGGATAGCAAGAACTTGAATGATTTCAGAGACATGACTTAATATAATGAAGCAAACACCCACATGCAAGCACATCAGTTACCTGAAGTATGTCAGTTTGTGTTGGGGAAGATCTTCGTAACTCCCAAAGCCAGATCCATTTTCATCAAAGATGGACAGTTTCTCATTTGTCAACATCTGGGGCTCTTCCAGCTGAGGGACATGGGACGAATAAGCAGAAGCACACAGGAGGTGTGAGAGAAAAGGGTGACAAAAGTGCTGGAACTTACCGCATCAGAGGGGTGCTGCTCATACTTGAGGTCAACATCATCCAGGAACTGCCCGCATTCATTGCACTTGGGTGGCTGAACCTGTGGGAACAGGAACAGAAATGGCCTCAGAGGCAGAGGGAGCAACCCTCACGGCACCACAGCACCTGCCTCATTCCCACGTGTATGTTTACCTTGGGGTTCAAAAGGGTTTTGTTCCGAGTCATTTTTTTCTCAGCTCTGGGAATAAAGCACAAAACTGATTGCACTTTAATCAATTCAGAATATATCAAAATCCACCCTGTCAGACTGAAGCCTAATCCACCCCCCAACCACAGACACCAGCTGCCATAGTAACTGAGGAGGCACCAGGTCACAAGTGGTTCTTTACTGCCTAGAGGAATCCTGTTCCAGCCTGCAGAACTGGAGTATCCTGGTCCCCAACCCAACTCAATGGCTAAGGTTGCTCCAGCAACTCAAAGCTACTTCCTTCTAGAAGAACTGTCTTAACATTATGATCTGCTTCATATAAACGAAAAAATTCTTACGGTTCTTTGGGTGTAGTTTTTCGTCTTTTTTCCTCCTAAATACAAGAGACAAAAGCAGAATAAAGAAAGAATTCTATATCTGGATGGGGCTTCCAAGTTGAGAATTCCATATATAATTATCAAAAAACTTATGCAATGGGGAAGAAAGTAATGAGAGGAACAGGAGATAAGACCCGACTCATCCCAGTGCCCAAATCTTACAAAAGTCTTATAACCAAAGACTTCCTTAGGAGTCCCAAGGAGCCAATTTAAGACAAATAAACCCTAGCTTTCTTGTACAAGTGGTATCTAGGAAAGTAGCTGAACTGTGTCCCCTCCAAATTCTAACGCTAACCCATTCAGCCTCAAGTTATTAATTCTGTGAATAATTCAGTAAAATTGACACAAGTATATTAAAATAGATTTAAAAGTCATAATCTAGAGCTTATATACCCTGAATTTTTTCCATATGTGAAGTAAAGAGTATTACATTCATATGCTCTTATCAGTCACCTATTACTCAAAATAGTAAAAAACAGTCCTTTAAAACATTTCAAAGTTAGCATAACTAGACTATTTGTTGCATAACTTACATTTTTCTAGGTGTTCTACTTCTGGAACTATGGGATGAAACAAGTTAAAACCCAATGGGGTGCCAACTATATTCAGGTTTTTTGGGGGGCAGCAGGGATTGAACTCAGGGGTACTCGACCACTGAGCCATATCCCCAGCCTTATTTTGTTTAGACACAGGATTTCACCGAGTTGCTTAGAGCCTTACTATTGCTGAGGCTGGCTTTGAACTCACAATCCTCTTGCCTTGGCCTTTGAGCTGCTGGGATTACAGGTGGGCACAACCATGCCTGGCCAGAGACATGGCTTTTAAGGAGGCAACTGAGGTTAAAGGTATGAGTGATGTCCTTATAAAGGGAAAGGGACACCAGAGCCCGCTCTTTAGGTGCCAGTCCAGAGGAAATCCACATGAACACAGTGAGGTGGCAGCTGTATGAACCAGAGAAGCCTCACTAGAGACTATCCCTGATACCTCCACCTTAACTTTTTACTTCTAGCCTCCAAACATGGAGCAAATATATGTCAGGTTTTTTTTTTTTTAAAAAAACATTCATTTTTTTAGTTATAGGTGGACACAATCTATTTTTATGTGGTGCTGAGGATCAAACCCAGTGCCTCATGCATGCTAGGTGAGTGCTCTACTTCTGAGCCACAGACCCAGCCCAAAGTCAGTCATGTGAGCTGCACAATGTGTTATGGCAGCCTGAGCAAACTCATCATAGGGAAATTTTTAGAGTGGGTTCAGGTAAGCCAGGTGTAGTAGCACACACCTTTGATCCCAGCAACTCAGGAAGCTGAGGCAAGAGAATCACAAGTTCAAGTCCAGCCTGGGTAATAATGTAGCAAGAGAGCCTAAAGATAAAATTGTTGAAAGGGCCAGCTATGTAGCTAAGAGGTAGAACTCCTGCCTAGCATGTGCAAGGTTCTGGGTTTAATCCCCAGTGCTGCCAAAAATAAGGCAAGCAAAGGACTTAGATTACTGCCACTTTGCAACTTTTGGCAAAAATCACGGTTGCAATAACAGTTCGAAACAGTGAAGACAGGGCTGGGTTTGTGGCTCAGTGGTAGAACACTTGCCTAGCATGTGAGCACTGGGTTTGATCCTCAGCACCACATAAAAATAAAGGTCCATCAACAACTAAAAAAAAAAAACCAAGCACACCCACTGAGGACTGCGTTTGATCCTCAACAATAGGGGGAAAAAAAAAAGATGAAAAGGTGAAGGGTCTTTATAATGGACGGATCAGGCTGATGCCATCTGAGCCCAGGACCAATCTCATCCTTGAGAGACCACTGTGCTTACCAAGGTGATACTGCAAGAAGCATATAGCACCACCTCCTAATAAGTTCTCTAAAGTAACAACCTGCATCTAGCCAAGCAGCCTGAAGGAGATAGGGCTGAAGAAGATAAAAACTGGTAAAATCTAGAACCCAGGACACTACAGATAAGAAAAATTTCTTAGTTAAGAAATTTGCAGATCAGGAAAACTAGAGGTTTAGGACAAATCTCAACCAAATACAATCCTGTATTGTATAACATCTTGACTGATGGACCCATGAGACCACCGTCTGTCACCTGCTGATGTGTCATAGCCATCTTAGTTTGTGTATGTACACTCATGTTCACACCATGACAAAATCATGTAAGGAATCATTTCCCAAAATATATCCCTGTCATTAAGCAATACATGATTGTACATTGTCTAGATCTTTGGGCATATGATTCAAACTCTAAAAATAAGAGACAACCAGGGAAATGCGAACACAGACTAGATATATTACCTGATGTATGATAACACCCTATGGTCATGTTTAAAATGAGCTCTTCCTTTGAGATTTCTCTTGTACTATGTCTAACTTATGCAACATCACGTAGGACAAGGTTTGGGTGAAAATAAACTTGCGTGGCCTTAGCTGCTATCTGCTGAAGACTGAGAATGAGTATGTAGAGATTTACTACCTTTGGTCTACTGGGTATGTTTGAATATTTTCATAATAAATGCAAGTTAAAAATTTTTTTGCATAGTGCTAGGAATTATATCCAGGATCTGGTACATGCTGGGTGAGTGCTTCACCCCCAATACCTAAATAAAATCCCATTTTTTAAACATTTAGTCAATGGACTTTATGAAATACAATGAGATTGAAAGCATGACCTTTACCTTTTCATCCTCATCTCTCTCAGAGATTTGTGGAGTTACTCGTTCAGGTTCTTTTTCGTCAGGTCTCCGTTTGGCAGCTCTGTTGGGTGGACAAATATGTATCAAATATTAGCTCAGAAAAACTTGTCAACTTGTGCCGAATGACAAAATAAGGCCTCCCTATTGAAAAGCAAAATGTTCATGGGGCTCTGAAGCAGACTGCTAACTTGTCACCCTAAAACAAGGCCCACAGAAGCCCCCACAGACGTGAGCCCTGAAGAAAGTGCTGGAAGTTGAGACACAACTGTGCCAGGTTCAGGAAAGGGTGGGCACAGGATGACTTGGCACCCAGCCCTGCGCATTGGCACTTTCTTTCCAACACCAACCATTCCCCATGACTCCTGTATCATCCCAGGTTCTAGAACAGAGGTTTTAATAACTGAGATGACAAACAAGCATTTTAGTTACTTACAGGTCTTTGGATTGACTTCTAGACCTCCTTTCATCCTAACAAGGAAAGGGGAGAGAGAAATAAAGAAGGAAAAAATTAGTTTGAGACAGATAGCAAGATGAAATTCGATACCAGAAAACAGGCTAAAGCCTTCTGCACTACAGAGCCAGAGAACAGGAACAGCACGGGCAGGACTACAGGGTCAAGATGAAGCTTCAAATATTTACTCCCCAGTTTCCCCAACCTACCAATAGGCAGGTACTAAAGAATCTTCTATAACACCCAACACATACCCCTGCAAACAAATTGCCTAGACCAGGGGTTGGTGACCTGCTTCTGTTAAGGGCCAGGTATTTTCAGTTTTGTAAGCTATGGGGTTTGTGTCACGACTATCCTTCCTGCCACTGTACCACAAGAGCAGCTGCAGAAAGTATGAATAAAGAGATGTGGCTGCATTCTAAGAAAGTTTACAAAAACAGGCAGTGGGCTGGATTTGGCCTGCTAGCCACACCCTGCCAACTTTTGTCCTAGGAGAGTTGAGTGTAAAGGGGAATTTGTGGACATTGTGCTGATGTTGTCCAGAAAGGCTAAAGTCCCACCAGTCCTCTGGTAAGTGGTTAAGACTTTTACAGACATTGGGATATAAGAAAAAAAAAAAAAAAAAAAAAGGAATAGAGTTTCAGAAAAGAAAAGATTGAGAAAAGGCAGAAATTCCAGGCCAGTGCAATGGAACACTACTAATTCTGGCAATGCAGGAGGCAGAGGCAAGCGGATCACAAATTCAAGGCCGGCCTGGGCAACTTAGCAAGACCCTGTCTCAAAACAATAAAAAAGGCTGGGGATGTAGCTCAGTGGTAAACTGCCTTGGATTCAATCCCTACTGCTAACAAAAAAAAGCAGAATTTCCCAACTCTGTTATTAACTTACATGGACAATCTAGTATTTTGTGAGGCTATGTATAATAAAATACCTTACTAGGGGGCTGGGGTTGTGGCTCAGTGGAGCAGCACTTGCCTACCAAGTGTGAGGCACTGGGTTCGATCCTCAGCACCACATAAAACATAAGATAAAGGTGTAGTGTCCTTCTACAACTAAAAGTTTAAAAAGCCACATGTTTGATCCTGACATCCCTTTCTACCAAGGGGCAAAAAGTCCAACTGAGGATAGAGTGTTTATACTTCTATTGCCTCTCCCTTCTGAAGGGATTTCAGGCAAGCACTGATGGAAATGCAACCCATATCTGGACAGGAAAGGAGAGAGGCAGTGAGACATCACAGCCCACTGGCGGCCATACCTACGGCTCATGTGCCATGGGACAAAAACAGGGAACCATTGCCAACCAGCTCATGACCCAGTAAGGCTGTGACTTTGGGCTTCACTCTAGATCTCAACAGGCAGAAAAACCACATGGGTAGCCCTGGGACTACCCAAGTTTGTGATTCCCTATTAGAGGAGCAGAGGCCTGCAGCCCCCAGCACACAGCCTGTCCCTCTTGCTTAAAGCTCAGGTAGACGATAGTACTGTCACCTACACTTTCAGAGGTCAAGCCCCAAGAACTAGGGGCCCTGCTTATCATCTGATCCATCCAACTGGGGACGGAAGATGCTCAGGATTTTCCTATCCTTAACATGAATACACTGTTCTTGTCATTTCCTAAATATAGTGTAACAGCCAGTCGGGCACAGTCACGCATGCCTGTAATCTCAGCAACTCGGGAGGCTGAGACAGGAGGATCGCAAGTTCAAAGCCAGCCTTAGCATCTTAGTGAGGCGCTAATCAACTCAGTGAGACCCTGTCTCTAAATTGGTCTAGTGCCCCGAGTTCAATCCTTGGTACCAAAAAAAAAAAAAAAAAAAGTACAGTATAACAACTATTTACATAGCATTTATGTTGTATTAGGCAGCATACATAATCTAAAAATGATTTAAAGCATACGGGAGGATGTGTATAGTTTGCAAATATGTCATTTTGTGTAAAGGACTTAAGCAGACTTTGGTATCAGAGGGTCCTGGCACCAATCCTAGGAAAAAACTAGGGAACAACTATTTTTGTGGTTTTTTTTTTTTTTTTTTTGGTGTGTGTGTGTCTGATTCTAGGCATTGAACCCTAGGTCACTCCACCACCGAGATACATCCCCAGCACCCCCTCCCTTTTTTATTTATTTTTTTACTTTGAGACAGGATCTCACCAAGTTGCCCAGGCTGGCCTAGAATCTGCAATCCTTCTGCCTCAGCCTCTGTAGGGGCTAGGTTTCAGGCATGTGCCACCACACCCAGCTTGTTCTAGGTTTTAAAAATGCTTCTTTGGCCGAGTAGGAGGCAGGGAGGCTGGCTGGGGAGCAAGAAGAGAACTAGGCTCAGAAGGATTTAACAGGCAGGCTGGTAAAGGAGAACTTGCCGAACTGAGCTGAGCACAGATCAAGACTTTTGGGTGGAAAAGGCCTCAAGAGAAGCAGGTTGCACACCAGTCTTAGTCTAGAAACACAGGCTCTCCAACATGGTGCACAGACAGAACAGCAATGCTCACTATGTATCAGTGCAGACATGTGACACTGATCTGACAGATTAAGTTGCCCAGAGTCATCCCACAGTATGTGGGGCTGGGTTTAAATCCCAGAGCCATGCCCTGTACTGTTTCCACCAATCAAACAGGAACATGAGAATAGATAATAAAGATTTTGCCTTGGGCTGAGGTTGTGGCTCAGTGGTAGAACACTCGCCTAGCACTTGCGAGACCCTGGGTTCAATCCTCAGCATCACATAAATAAAGGTATTGTGCCCATCTACCACAAAAATTATTATTTAAAAAAGAAAAAAATTTTGCCTTTACTCGCTTATCTCCTTCCGCTTCATTGTGAGTCCCTGGTCTGGCTTCTCCATCCAGCTCCTCCTCCAGTTTCGGTATAGGTGTTCTGTCACATAAAACAAAAGATGTGTCAGTCAGCTGGGCAGCTAGGGCTACTTCAGGCAGCCCCACGAAAGGCTTACAGTGGTCTCCTTCTTAGATTCAGGGCACAAGCCACCTCTTATCTGCACTGCGGGAAATCCAAAATGCACCAGTTACTTTGGAACTTAAGATCTTCAGAAATACCGCTTCATGAGTTTTTTGGTGTAGGAACTGAACCCAGAGCCTCCACCACAGAGCTCCAGCCCAGCCCTGCACAGAATATTGATCAGAGATGGCAGTGAACAACAGACAGGGGGCCTCTACTACCTGGACCCCACGGGAGCTCTGCCTGTGGTGGAAGAAGGTGGGCATCTAGCCTTTGGAGCTAGGCTGAGTATGGTCTGCACCAGCAACTATAGTAAACTGGCTATGTGAGGGATCAGAGTCTCTCTCCACCAGGGACCTGCACTTGGATGGGGTACTCAACCCACCTCTGGACTCAGGTCCTTCATATGGGACATCAGAAACTTGAGAAAGTGCTACACTTCTCACTGTGCCATCATGCTCTACCCCTGTCATGAGAGTGTGCCCAGGTTGGCCTATGCATGGGGAGGCTGGGTCAGCCCTATCAGTCCCTGTAAACCTCAGCCACCTAACAGCTGTTGAGCTGGATGAGTGCTGTTTTAAGCAGCTGAGCTTCCGGGAGGGTTGTCAAGCACTATCAGAGCAAGATAATCAACACAGCCTCTGAGGCCTCTGGCACCACATGACAGCCTGTTTAGGACCACCCTG
Organism: Callospermophilus lateralis; assembly: GCF_048772815.1. Classification (NCBI taxonomy): domain Eukaryota; kingdom Metazoa; phylum Chordata; class Mammalia; order Rodentia; family Sciuridae; genus Callospermophilus; species Callospermophilus lateralis. Next base: position 216,157,781 of record NC_135305.1, on the reverse strand, counting down.
AGGGCAGGCCAGGGTCAGAAAACATCCCAGGTGACTTTAGCCTTCCCTGCAGTGATCTGAACTTCACAGGCTGGAGTCCTGCACCAGCGTTCAGCACTCTAGTCATCGCACTGAAACCCTCACGTTAGCAGTTAGGTGTCAAAGCACAAAGGCAAGTTAACTATACTTACGGTTCTTTGGTTTGACTTCTGAGTCTCTCTTCCTAAGGGGGAATAAAAAGAGTAATTTTTCCACGTGGTCCTGATCTTTATGTTCTATAGAAACAGTCTACCTAAACTGGTCCTATCATCTATTTGGTAGGAGTAAAAAACTATCTGCCTTTAAGACAATTTTTCTTGCCCCTTCTTTTTAATAGGGCAAATGGCAGGACAATAAGGAAATTTTTACAGACTAGATCCTGTAACACTGTAGTTTAAGCCAAGAGTCCCAGTTACTTGGGAGGCTGATAGGAGGATCATTTGAGCTCAGGAGTTTGAGACCAGCCAAGTCAACAAAGAAACACCATCTCAAAAGAAAATTAAGAATTTTTTTTCTTTTTGGTAGTACTATAGATGAACCCAGAGCCTCACCCATGCTAGGAAGGCATCAGCCTCTGAGTTACATCTCTAGTCCAAGGCGGCAACTTTGTATCAGGATGATGCTATAGAATGTAAGGACCTCCCATGTTTAAACTGTCTTCACAAAGACTGAAGGCAGGCAAGTAAGGGGACAGACAAGCTCTGTGACCAAGTAACCAAGGTCCAGCTGGCCCCCTAGGTCTTACCATCACAACTTATATGACATACCTTCCTTATGGACAGTTGGGGAGTGTCTTGACCAAATTAAGGCTATTAGATTATTCATGACACTCACTGTGTACCCGTACATTGCCCACTCCCTGCCCTCATGCCTGGAACCAGGGGGGACTTGAGATCACAGTAGAATTAAAAAAAAAAAAAAAAGGAGGTAACAAGGTATTACTCCTTCTCCTTCTCTCTCTTCCTCTTCAGTGTCAGCATGTGTTCCTGGTGTCACTGTTTCCGGTTCTGTTGCACTAGGTTCAGCAACTCTGTTACAAAATAAAATACAGCAACTGGGACTTGTACAGGTTCATTTCCCTGAAGTTATTTCATAAAATCTCCTTTCCTAACCCAAAAGCAATGGTCATCTCAGGAGCCCCGAAGGGTACTATTCATTTTACATGTATTATTTAGTATTACCTTTAAATCCAGCTCTGAGGAGGAAAACTGGTATTTTTCTTAATTCATTCTTTTCAATAGAGAATTTTAAATCAAATGGTTACTTATCTGACCCCAAATTTAGCATCCTTAACAGGTCTATGGTTGCTAGGTAAACTCACTATAAAGTCCACTTTTCAAACTTTCTGGGAAAGTAATTTCCATAATTGAGGTGAAACAACACAAACAAAAAGAAAGGTATAATAATTATTCTTACGATTCAGTGGCTGTAACTCTACGTCGCTTCTCTTCCTGTAAACGTCTCTTCTCTTCCTGTGTGGAGGGAAGGAGGAAGAACAAAAAGACAAGAATATGGGATTCAAAGGAATATCAACACCAAAATCATGAGTCAAATTATCAAATAAACACATGTGATGTAGTTAAAAGCAGGGTGGAGCCGGGTGGCTCAGTGGTGGAGTGCTTGCCTAGCACGCGCTGGGTTCCATTCCTAATGCTGCAAAACAAAAGATAAAAAAGGGTGGGAAAAGAGGGATGTCTAGGTTTGGGGGCTATCTGGGAAACTGTCAGTCTTATTTCAATGCCCCATAGCTCCCCAAACCAAGTCAAGGTCAGGAGTTAGGCCAATACATGTCTGATTCCTAGAGACTGCCTAGGGATGCTATAGGAGTCAGATTCTCTCAGGTCAGCAATTCTTCAGTACTGGGATAAAACAAAGTGGAAGTTTGGGATTCATATCAGGAAGCAACTGACTGCACAGCTAGGACATTAGTTCCTTTCTCAGGTGGATGCACTAATGTACTATTTCTCTAAGGTCATGAGATTTTCCATCTCTAGGTTAACTGTTCATTTAATTTAAAAAGGGATAAAAATATAGTGATGAGGAGGCTGGGAATGCAGTAATGGCATAGTGTTTGCTAGCATGAAGCCCTAGGTTCCATCTTCAGCATCAAAGAAAAGTTACAATAAAAACAAATCTGAATGCTATTTGACAACTAAAGGATTTGGAGTATATGCCAGCAGTACAGCACTTGCCATGTGTGCATAGACTCTGGGTTGAATCCCATAAACTCCAAAACTATATATATGCCTGTGATAAAGCTGCATGTAATGATACATATGTGTCCATACAAGCATGAAAACTGATACCATCTGAATAGTCTGTACCCTGTACCAATGTTAATTTCCTGAAGGTTTGTTGCCATTTGTACCTAACAGTCTGAGGTGTTATCATTGGTGAAAAGTGGAACATAGGGTATATGGAACATCCGTGTACTATCACAAGGAACATTTATATATGAAACATCTGATTAGGAGTACACATAAGAGCCAGTGGTAGGGGTTGAGCACCGAGAGGGTCGCGCCGCCGCGGGCGGGAGGCGCCGTCATGCCCCGCTATTACGAGGACAAGCCGGAGGGCGGCGCGTGCACGGGCGTGAAGGAGGACCTGGGCGCCTGTCTGCTGCACTCGGACTGTGTGCTCCAGGAAGGAAAATCTCCTCGGCAGTGTTTGAAGGAAGGATACTGCAAAGCTTTGAAGTATTCATTTTTTGAGTGTAAAAGATCAATGTTGGATGCCAGATCAAGATTCAGAGGAAGAAAAGGATATTGATACCATTACGTTGAAAGCAAGATGAAAACACCAATGGATTTTTCCACAGAAAAGCCACAATAGGAAATAATTTTTGCTACATCTGTTTGGTTGAACCAGTTTTCCCTTCATGGAACACTGGAGAAATTGGATGAATTTTGGTTTTGAACATGTATAAAGCAAATGCTTCTCTGAATCTAAGTTATTTTTAGAAGATAAGTTTAATTGAACACTTATAGGCCTGGAATATAATGTGTTTTGAGATTTGTCCTAAAGTACAGGAAATGGAAAAACTGTTATTTTCAAACCTGACTCTTTAATCATATTACACCATTTATACATCTGGAAGGGACTAATGTGACACTGGAGGCTGTCCACAAGATGTTTATTGAGAAAGTTTATTTAATCTATCCTATTTAGTTCTAGAATAAATTGGTTCCTTGGAGAAGAAAAAAAAAAAAAAAAGGAGTACACATAAAATTCTGGGGATGGGATGTAATTCAGTGGTAAAGTACTTGCCTAGCATGTGTGAGGTCCTCAGTTCGACCAACACCAAAATTAAGTTTTTGCCTCCAGATGCGTTTAGACTCAAACTGCAACATCAATTCTTCCTGGGTCCTCCAGCCTGCCAGCCTATCCTGCAGACGCCAGCCTGTCCTTTCAGTTTCCACTATCATTTTTTGTGTATGTTTGTGTGTAGATGGACACAATCTTTAATTTATTTTTATGTGGTGCCAAGTTTCAAACCCTGCTTCACTCATGCAAGGCAATCACTACCACCGAGCCACAACCCTGGTCCCAGCTTCCAACCATCTTTGAGCCAAAGAATCACATAGCTTTCTGACATTTTATATGTTTATATATCATATGTATCAACACACACACACACACACACACACACACACACACAGCTAGTTGCTTCTCTGGAGAACCCCAGCTTGACAGTATGAACCACATGCTAGGTTATCTAAGCATATATCGATTCTGAACTCTAATTTTTGTGTATTGCCTGCGTTACCTGGTCTTTGTCTTCCTCAGAGTCATCTGAATTTGTTCTTTCAGGTTCTTCCTCAGGTTTCCGTTTAGCAGGGCTGTCACACAGAATCAGGCAACTGTTAGTTCAGAGAGACCCTTGCCTCCAGTGGGCCCAGAATAACTTGTGGCCCTCCTTCCCAAAAGGACTCAGCCTAATGCAGGACCTAGATGCCTTCTTTCCTCCCAGGAGAGACCCTTATTGGCAGGATGTTGAAAGAGGCTTAAATTTAATATTTCTTTGACAGATTTAGGATAATTCCATTTTGCATGTCCTAAGAAATCATGCATCTAAATACTGAACAATGGCTGCTAATGTCACAAAGAGAGAATCACACACCTGATACATAGTACCATCTATAAAGAAATCAGCCTCGAGGCTGGGGCTGTAGCTCAGTGGTAGAGCTGGGTTCGATCCTCAGCACCACATAAATAAAAATAAGTATATTGTGTCCATCTAAAACTAAAAATATGAAAAAGAAAAAAAAAGAAATCAGCCTCAAAGAATAAAAAGTAGCTGGGCATGGCAATATACACCATAATCCCAGCAGTTTAGGAGGCCGAGACAGAAGGATTCCAAGTTCAAGGTCAGCCTCAGCAACTTAGTGAGACCCCCATCTCAAAATAAAAAGGGCTGGGGTGGATCTCAGTGGTAAAACATCCCTGGTTTAAGTCTTCAGTTAAAAAAAAAAAAAAAAAAAAAAAGTTATGCTAGGTATATAGCTCAGCGGTAGCATAGTTGCCTAGCATCCCTACAGGCCCCGAGCTTAATCCTCAACAGAGGAAAAAAAAAAAAATTGTAAAAGGCATGAAATGGTATATTGTTTTTATGTTGGATGACATGTTTGGGATTTGTTTCAAAGTGATACAGTTAGGTGATGAAACAATAGCCACTTGTAACTGGATGAATGAGTATTCAGGGGTTCACTGTACTATACTCTAATTTTGTGTATATTTAAGTTTTCTGTAAAAACAAAAGTAGATGAATTCTTCAGAAATGTTCATGCCAGGCGTGGTGGCACATGCCTGTAATCCCAGCAGCTCAGGAATATGAGGCAGGAGGATCACAGGTTCAAATCCAGCCTCAGCAGTGGCAAGGTGCTAAGCAACTCAGTGAGACCCTGTCTCTAAATAAAATACAAAAACTGTTGGGGATGTGGCTCAGTGGTCGAGTGCCCCCGAGTTCAATTCCCAGTACCCACCCCCCATAAAAAAGCTGTTATTGGGGCTGGGGTTTTTTTGTTTTGTTTTGGTTTTTTGTGGCTCAGTGGTAGAGTCCTTGCCTAGCATGTGTGAGGCACTGGGTTTGATTCTCAGCACCACATAAATAAAAGGTGCATCAATAACTAAAAAATATCTTTAAAAATGCTGTTTATGAATGTCAACAAAAACTACAAGATGAAAACCTATGCAGGGGGTGTAGCTCAGGAAGAGAGCACTTGCCTAGCATATACCAGGCCCTCGATTCTATCTCAGCACAGTGCAAAAAAACGGGGGGGAAAAAATCTATGCAACATAAAAGTTGGCACTGATAAATTATAAACTATTCCATTCATGTTTTACCAAAAGCCGTGCACCAAGAAAAAGTAGCAATCCATTCATTATATACTGACCCCTTTGTAAAATGAGATGTGATGGTGGTCTGCCTGGTCGTTCTCCTCGTAACCATGGGACTAGATGAAGCTTCAGCTGTTTGAGGAAAAAAAGAAACAAGAAAAAGCCGCTATGAAAAGATAAGTCCACGCATGGCCCTAGCTATTGCAGAAAGTCAGGTATTGAGGCTTAAGTATCCTGAGGTTTTAGATTCTAGTCAATAACCAGTGGGAGGACTGCAAATTCAAGGCTAGCCTCAGTAACTTAGAGACCACTTCAAAATAAAAAAAAGGACTGAGGATGCAGCTCCATGTAAAAGGCATCTAGGTTTAATCCCTAGTACCAAAAATAATTCAAAATATGTTTTTCAGCGAGTATGGACATTATAAAGTTGGAAAAGCCCGGAATCGTTGAAACTCAGGAAACATCTACCCAAGTCTAAGTTAGGAAGTATACACACACACACACACACACACAAACCCAGAAGTATTGGGGAGTAGCTCAGTGGTAAAGAGTGCACTTAGCATGTAGGAGGCCCTGGGTTCCACCCCCAACACGAAAAAAGAAAAGAAGACGCTGCCCAGGGGTGCATCTGTGCCCTCGTGTGTATCATAACCTCCTCCAAGGTTGGAAATGAGCCAAGGGTTCTTACCCTTAGTCTCGCTATCAGACTTGCTTCTTCTGGGTCCACGAGGTTTGGAACCGGATTTGGGGGTATTTGGTTCTGACATTTTCACTCTCCTGTCTGCACGGCTTACTTGGCTCCCGTTTTCTAGATGGCCGTTCGTTTCTCGACTGACAGTGTGAGCTCCGTTCTCCAAGGACAAATCTTTATTTAAAAGGGATTTGACTTTAGCCAGGTAGCCCTCCTACAGCAGGAAAGGATAATTTAAGTAGCAGTGAATGTAAACAAATGGCAATAAGAACAAGGGAACAAACACATGCGTTTCCTTTACAATCATCAGGCAACAAGGAGTGGGGGTTTCTCTGACTCCTTGGTGACACACAAGTTACAGGGAGGAGATGTTTCTTCTGGTAGCCAAGAGGCTGGGAACTGACTTACCTCAGATAATTCTTCTTTATGTAATTTGGTTTCCAAATCACATAACTGATTCTTTATTTCTGTTTGCAGAAATTCATGCAAGAGATTCAATTTCTCCTTCACACACTCCTAAAGGAAGAATATATGTTCATCAGTCCCCAAACTCCCAAGATATTAACTAATGGGCTAATACACAAGTAACTGAACCACCTGGTCACATCACAATGACTGAATGGCAGGCAGCACTGTCTCAGCCAACACACTAAAAAAAAAAAAACGGTCAGTTTTCCATATTCACAGGTTCTGCATCTAAGTATTCAACCATCCTCAGATGGAAAATATTCTTAAAAGAATTTCATCTGGGTTCGATGGAGTGGCACATGCCTGTAATCCCAGCAAGTCAGGATGCTAAGGCAGGAAGATTACAAGTATGAGATCAGCCTCAGTACAAGACCCTGTCTCAAAAAAAAGGGGGTGGTAGAAGAAAGGAGAGGGAAAGTGCTAGGGAGTGTTGTTAGTGGCCAAATATTGTTATATTGTGTGCATGTACAAATATGTAACAAATCCACCATTCTATAAAACTAATGTACCAATAAAAAATGTGTAAAGAAAAAAAAAAGTGAACTGGAGATATTAGTGAATAAGCTCCCTGGGTTCAATCTCTAGTACCAACTCCCCCCTCCCAAAAAAAAAGATTTTCTTATCTTTATTCCCTAAACAATACAGCACAACAACTATGTACATAGCAGAGCATTAACATGACATTTGTCATCTCTAGATGACTTAAAGTCATTTGAGCCCAGGAATTCAACAGTCTGGGCAACCTAGTAAGACTATCTAAAAAACAAACAAAACAAAAAAACCCCCGCACTCTGGAGATTACCTTTTCCGTTAAACTGTCTCTTTCCAAGTCTTTGAGCCTGGTGGAATAAAATAAGGGAGAATGAAACACTCATGTAAAAACTTCATTTAGCTGTAAGAATACCACAGTTTTAATGAATTTTGGAATTAAGCTTAAAATGATGATAGGACACAAATAAGGTGGCTCTCCCCGGTCCCCCACGATGTGTAGTGTGTGCTTCCACGATGCCTACACAAGAAGTCATTTGTGAACTGAGCAAAGCTGCCTTTTTGAGGTTGGTTTTCTGGAGATAATGAGGACAACACGGGAACTCTAGAACAGAACAGATGTTACTTAAAAAGGTATCAGGCCAGGCATGAGACCAGCCTCAGCAACTTAGCAAGGCTCTAGGAATGGAGTAACACCCTGTCTCAACAAAGGCTGGGGATGTGGCTCAGTGGCAGAGTGCCTCTGGGTTCAATCCCCAGTGCGCACACACGGTATTGGCAGCCAGGTTCCTTCGTAAATTAGAAGACAGCTGGTCTGATCTTTCTCCAGAGCCCTTAAGGGAGTGCCACAGAGTGGCCAGTGCTACAATGAGTGGACTAGGGTCACACTAAGGAACGGAACAAGCAGCGAATGTTCCATAGACCAGAAAAGGTGGCAACATTCTCATTGAGGAGCTAATTAAATTGGAGGTCAAGGCATCTGAGCAGCGGAGTGCCCCACCCTGCCCACGGGAACCGGAGGCCAAGTTAGGAGAGCGGGCTGGCTCCCCAAAAAGCTCATCCTTCAGAACACATGCACCTCATCCGTATTTATTCCCGTTGTTCAGAAGAGCAGAACTATCAAGTTTTGGTGGAAAATCTGATTATTGATGACAGTGGCTTGCCATTGCTGTAGGGGAAGGAGAAACTGAAGGAATGAAGACACCAAGGAGAGGGAGATGAGTGGAAAGGCTGTTGTCCTCAGCCAGTGCTGACTGCAGAGAGTGAGGTAAGAACAGGTCTAACCAGTTGGGTGGGTGACTGTCCATGGAGGGCACCCTGTGGCGGCACCAGGCCTCTGCCATCTCTGGATTCTCCCACCCAGCGCCACAAAGACTAGGTGCTCAGTTATCACTAGCCAAGGGGCAGAAATAGCTCTCCCTGGCTGGCCTCCGCAGAGGCCTAGAACAAACAGCAAAGCCAGGAATTCGAGTGATGTGTCTGGCCTGACCACTGCCACACACTGGCTGCTGTGGGAGCAGTGCACTCACTTTCTTCAAGTGCCACTCATGTCTGTAGGCCCAACTGTATACCAGGCACCAATTCCAGGCTGGGTGGCTGGATGGGTACCACCAAGCAGGGACTTTTTGACTTGCTGGGTGGTCAGGAAAAAGACAGTTGGCTCACTGTGGGCACAGTGGTGATATACACTGTATGTTATATGGACTATAACTTGGGCTTGGGAACCTTTGGAATAAAGACCTTCAGGAGCAAGAGCTGGGGTGTAGCTCAGTGGTAGAGCACTTGCCTAGTATGCACAAGGCCCTGGGCTCCACCCCCAGCACTGCAGGAAGAAGTAGGAGAATTCCAAAAGCACGTGAAGCCCCTTGCAGGCAAAAATGTCTTCCTATTCCCATAGTAACAGTCCAGGGAGAGCCCGCGATAAGGACAGCTGTAGAACTGGGCATCACCAGCCAGAGGCACACACGCTACTGCAGCAGCATTACTTTTGCCTTCTCGGTCACTTGGTTTCTTGTTTTGTTTGGGGCAGTGCTAGGGATCAAATCCAGGGACTCATGCATGCGAAGTAGTACTCTAAGTACACTAAGCTTCACTCCCGGCTCTGGTCACTGTTTCCAAAGTGGCAGGACACAGCTTCTACCCTGACTAGCTGAACAGTGCCAGGTATTAGGTATTATCCCAGGCATTAGGGACATGGCTCAAGTGACTGTACAGCCCACCAAGGTGCCCTTTTCAGCCATCTCTTGCACCTGGGCATTAAACAGACCTGCAGGTCTGAATTCTTTCAATCTTGCTATACACTGGGATATTTAGCCTGGCAAAGAGCAACACATCTTCACAGGGCAAGATGTTTTAAGGCATCTGAAGACTGCATTTATCCTTCCTGTCCCCAAAGTGAACCACAGCAGGATCCCAGGAGCTAGTGGGAAGGAAGCTGGCTGCTGGGTACGGCTTTCCTCCCTGCCACCAGGCCTTTGCTTGAGTTGGTCCCTCCCCTAGTGACATTTATGCCATCCCATGCCCACTTGACAGTTATAACTAGGAGGATTAGAAATGGAGCAAGACTTAGCAGAGGACTCAACCCTATATAACCTTAGCTCTCTGCCCACCTGAGATCTCATGATTCATTCCCAATTGTATTCCTCAGAGATCAGTCATAAGAAATATAGAACCAATATGAAGTAAGGCAATACCCCACAGTCAACATCTGAGCACTTTCCAGAGAAAGGGCAGTCAGGCCACCAAGGAGGGACTCAGGGCAACCAAGAGCTCTTTATGACCTGGGCAGAGGGAGCTGCACAAGCTGGAGCACCAGGGTACTGAATGTCACTCAGGAGACACCCAAGAAACAGACAAGCATACCAGGTCAGAAAGGCAAGACCAGAGAATGAAGGCTGGTGACAACCTGAAGGAGGTCAGGGATGTCAGGCTAAAAATCATGAGTTCTGTTCCCTAGTCAACAAACCAGAGGAATCACAGGGGAGGGAGAAACCATGATACCAGAGTCATGCTTTAGAAAAACTGATCTGGCAGAGGCACACTATAACCAGGTACAGGTGGGGAATGCCTGTAATCCCAGCTACTCAAGGGAGTGAGACAGGAGGATCACAAGTTTGATGACAGTCTAGGGAACTTAGGGAGGCCCTGTCTCAATAAAAAGGGTGGGGATGTAGCGAGTGGTAGAATATCTCTGGGTTTGATCACTAGCACCCCAAAACCTGGAGAAGGCAAAATTACAAAATGTTAAATTACTCTAACATCTAAGCCAGATATGTTGGTGAGAAACATGGGTTAGGCAATAGGAGTGGACTATGTAAGAGAAGTTCTAAGACTCAACCCTGCTTAAGAACGCCACAGGGCTGGGGATGTGGCTCAAGCGGTAGCACGCTGGCCTGGTGTGCGTGCGGCCCGGGTTCGATCCTCAGCACCACATACAAACAAAGATGTTGTGTCCGCCGAGAACTAAAAAATAAATATTAAAAAAAAAAAAAAAAAGAGAACTCCACAGGCAGGAGGGAACTAGCCAATGGTATTTGCAGAAGGCAAACAGTAAATACCCCAAAGATATTCATACCCCAACCTACGGAATCCATAAATATTCTTTTATGTGGCAAAAAGGACCCTGCAGATGTGATTGTTCAACAGCCCTTGAGATGAAGAGATTATCCTGCATGATCTGTGGGCCTGATCTAATCTCTAATCTAGCCCTTAGCAGCACAGAACCTTCCAGCTGCATTTCAAAAGAAATGTGACTATGGAAGAAGGGTCAGAGAGATGTGAGGATGCAACCTGCAGTTGCTGGCTTTAAAGATAAAGGAGACCATGAGCCAAAAGATGAGACAGCCTTTCAAAGGCTGGGAACAGCCTTCAGCTCAGAGTCAACAAGAAAATGGAGGTCTGAGTTCTACAACTGCAAGGAACTGAATTCAGCCAACGCCCGGGACAGCAGGAAACATTCTCCCCCAGAGCTTCCAAAAAGGAATGCAGCCTGCGGACACGGTGATTTTTCATCCAGTGAGACCGGTTTCAGGCCTGCACAACCTACGATAACATTTGATGTTTAAACCACTGAGTCTGTCAATTTGTTATGGCAGCAACTAAAAACTACCAAATTCTAAACTTCTTGGTGGAGAGAAAGGAGAGTACACAGGCTATAACTTTTAGTAGTGAACAGCGGCTATGTATTTGTTGTTGCCTGCAGTGTGAAAGACCAGATGCAGGACCTCAGATGCTAGGCGAGCCCTCTACCACAGCTCCAGCCCAGCCCCACAGCAGCTAAGGAGACGATTATTCAGCAACTAGAAATTAGAACTGGCACTCAAGATAGGCATTAAAATTGGCATCTCCAGCTGGTACCCCAACTGCTAAAAGTAGTTGTAGGACTGGAATGGAAGGAAGAAAATGGAAGTCAGGGAAGAGAGGGTCCCTGGTGGTATACACCTCAAGAAATCCAAAGTTAAGAATTGAGAAGCGGGGCTGGAGATGTGGCTCAAGCGGTAGCGCACTCGCCTGGCATGTGTGCGGCCCGGGTTCGATCCTCAGCACCACATACAAAGATGTTGTGTCTGCCAAATGCTAAAAAATAAATATTTAAAAAAAAATTAAGAATTGAGAAGCAAGATATTGAGAGATAAAGGAAGACAAAGCCACCACATCTCTTAAAAGAATCTCTAGGAGTGGTGGTGCACATCTGTAATCCCAGCGACCTGGGAGGCTGAGGCAGGAGGATCACAAGTTCAAGGCCAGCCTCAGCAACTTAGCAAGTCCCTAAGAACTTAGGGAGAGCTTGACTCAAGATTTAAAAAAAGACTAGGGATGTGGCTTAGTGACAAAGCTCCCTGGGTTCAATGCCTAGGGAAAAAAAAAAAAGGTCTTTAAGAATAGGACTGGAACCAAGTGTGGTGGCACTTGCCTATAAACCCAGCAACTCTAGAGGCTGGGGCAGGAAGATAAAGTTTGAGGCCACCCTGGACAACTCAGCAAGACCTTCTCAAAATTTAAAAAAGGCTGCAGAGGCCAGGCACAGTGGTGCATGCCTGTAATCCCAGTGGCTCAGGAGGCGGAGACAGAGGATCATGGGTTCAAAGCCAGCCTCAGCGAGACCCTGTCACTAAATAAAATAGAAAAGAGGACTGGGGATGTGGCTCAGTGGTTGAGTGTCCCGAGTTCAATCCCTAAGTACCAAAAAATAAAGTTAAAAAAAAAATAAGAAGAAGGGCTGAAGATATAGCTCAGTAGTAGTAACCTGCCACTCAGGTGTAAAGTCATTGGTTTAATCCCCAGCAAAGCAAAAAGAAAAATAAAATAGAACTAGACACCTGGCACAAAAGCTAAAGAAGCAAAAGAGAACAAGCCCAGGGCTGGAAATGTAGCTCAGTGATACAGCACTTGCCTAGCTAACATGTGGGGCCCTGGATTCCACCCCCAGCACCACTTAAAAAAAAAAAAAAAAAAGAGCCCAGATGATTCCAAAAGAAGCCAGCCAACAAATAAGGTTGGAATAAGAAGTAAACCTATCTCTGTATCCCTTATCTCCTGCAGACTACATGGCCACACTAACATCTGCCAGGGTATCAAATCTGTATATACAATATAAATTATGCTTCCCTGATAGAAGTGAAATACAAGGTTGAACACACGGTAACAAGCGATAAAGACCTCCAGGCAGGCGCTTCAACGCACCTACACCTTGTACTAAATCTGTAACACCATAAAGGGGCAGCCCCATCCCCATTTTATAGATGGGGCACCAGCACCAAGAGGTTAGATGGCTTTGCCACAAAGATGGTAAGGGATGGTACAGGATTTGAACCCCTGTAGTTTGCATCCCTAAAATCCTACTGTAGGGAAGAACTAGAAAAGAAGTCATTTTTGCTCTATTCAACATCTGCTCAGTAGCGGCCATGAAATTAAGAGGTAAGGTTCAAAACCCAGTTTAATCTAATCACAGAATGACTAGCAGATAAGAAAGCTGTAGTAATTACAAAGGCTAATCAGCAGGGCTGGGTGTGTAGCTCAATGGCACAATGCTTATTCAGCATGCATGAGGCAGAGCTCAATCCCCAGCATGGGAAAAAAAAAAAAAAAAGATAATCAGCCATGCAGAGGCTGCTGCTAGAATCGTAAATCTAGGCTTCCTTACAGGGAAAATCTGACTGCAAACTCTTAAAGAGTCTCATGTGTATGTGCACCAAGCTGCAGATACAATGAACAAGGCAAACATAGTCTAACGCTACTTGAAATAATGCAACTCAAGTAGCAAAGGCAACAAGCTGAGTGAACCGAGATCAACACCCTTCTAGGCCAGGGGTGCATATCAGAAGTAGAGTTCTGTCCTAGCACGCCACGCAAGGCCCTGGGTTCAATCTCTAGACAACAAGCTAATGGTTATTTTTAAAATGAATTCAAGGTTACTTATTGCAGGGAAGCCAGACTATTTTTAAGGGGAAGGGTTAAGAACGAATGGATAAGGCTGTGGGGTGCAGATCAGTGGTAGAGCACATGCTTAGTGAGGGACCCTTGGGTACGACGGTGGGGGAGGGGATGGACAGAAATCAATTTGGGGAAGGGGTGGGTGGCATCCAGCCTTCCGCTGGTTGCTCGGTATGGACCTGAGAGTCACCAGGGAAGGCATGTGCGGTTTATGAGAAAAGCACAAGATGAGGTGGGGAGGTCAATGGGAATTCTGGCCAAGTGTGCCAGGAAGTGTATGGAGCAGGGAAACTACTGGCTCCAACTGGTCTTTTAACAGGATCACAGTTTCTACTTTGTAGAAGACATAACTGAAAGCTAGGAATATAGATCAGTGGTAGAGCACTTACCTAGCAAGCAAAAGGCCCCGAGTTCCACCCATAGAACCACGCCAAAAAAAAAAAAAGCAAACCAAAAAAACACCAGAAGACAAAGGGGAGATCACGCTTATGGAGCAAATGATGGCAGCGTCAACTGGGTAAGAACAACCAGGCTGAAGAAAATGTGGCTTGCCCTGAAAGATGACTATTTTTGGTACTTGAGACTATAACAAGAAGGGGGGGTGCAAACTTCTGAACTGTTAAAATCATGAAGCCAGGTACTCTGATTATTCCATTTGAAATCAAGTTCTATTTTGTGGGTAGGGGGCATGTGGGGGAATACAGATTCAATAAGATGTAAACTTTCTAACTGTGGGTTCAGAAGTATTGTGAAAGGCTGGGGTTGTGACTCAGTGGTAGGGCACTTGCCTCAATTCTCAGCACTGCATATAAATAAATAAAATAAAGTCCACCAACAACTAAAATATATATTAAAAAAAAGTGTGAAGCCAGGCACGCTGGTGCACGCCTGTAATCCCAGCGACCCAGTAGGCTGAGCTAGAGGATTCTGAATTCAAAGCCAGCCTCAGCAATTTAGCCAGACCCTTTCTCTAAAATTAAAAAAAAAAAATTTGAAAAGGGGGGGTGGGCACTGAGGATGTGGCTCAGTGGTTAAGTGCCCCTGGCTTCAATCCCTAGTACCAAAAAATAGGGTGAATCAGGCTGGGTGTGGGAGCCCATGCCTGTAATCCTAGCAATTTGGGACGTTGAGGCACGAGGATCTCAAGTTTCAGATCAGTCTCAAGCAACTGGGAGGCTCTAAGTAACTTAGTGAGACCCTGTCTCAAAATAAAGGGCTGGGAAGTGGCTCAATGGGAAAGTACCTCTGGCCTCAATCCCCCATACCAAAAAAAAAAAAAGAAAATTGTTAAAGGGAATAGTATGAATCAAATAGCCCCCTTCCTACTTCATTCTCCAAAGCCCAAATCAAAACTCGCCTGGCACCATCACAGGGTACAAGCCGGTGGAAATAAAAGATGGTGAAATTAAGTTCACAAATCTAGATGAAGTGTCCAGATCCAGCCAGGGTTCCCGTGACTAATGCACACCTCATTTGGAACAAGTTTTTCAGGAATGAATGGATGTCCTTCAGCAAGAGACCAGGCCATCTTCCCGCCAACCCCTGTGCACAGAAGCCCTAGGAGGGCAAGCACTGCTGGGGGGGGGGGGTGTCCCCTCCATCAGCCGTCATCCCCCACTTATTCCTAGGTGCACACTGGACACTGACCAGTCCTCGCTGTGAAGGCTTCCTTGAGGCCCAAGGCTTATGGGCGCAGATTTACTATCAGAGACCAGCTTGCATGCTGCCCAGGCCTGACAAGCATTCTAAGTGCTCCTTCTGAAACACAAGTTCCCCCGCGGGGCAAGGACCTTGTAGTCCCAGGTGAGGGACGGAGCCCGGGTGGAAGACCGAGCTCGCGGGCCTGAGCCGGCAGCGCCCGGGACCCCGAGCAGTAACGTCCATCTCTGGAAGCCTCCATCAGGATGCACAGCTCAGGGAGAGGAGGAAGCATCAAAGGGGATGCCCAAGGGTCCCCAAGCACCCGAGGGGAGCCAGCCGGGTACCGGAAGTGGAGGCCGGAGTACCAGGACTGAGGGGTGTCTGGAGGCCCTGGGCTGCCCACTTCCTGAGCGACTAGGCTGGCGGCGAGAGCGCGGCCCTTAGCTGCTCAGGTAGGGGAGCCGCCTAGACGAACCCAAAGCTTGTTCTATTTGGGGATCAGGAAAAAATTTTAAAAATCCAAGTTTTTAGTCACCAAGGAGTTTAGAGGGACCTCGGCCCATTTTGGCGCCAAACAGCAAGGGGAGCGCGCAACCGGAAGTGCCACCCTGCCCGCGCCAACAGCCGCGCGCCGCCTCATCCCTACGCATGCGTGCCCGGCTGTCAGCAGCGGCTTCGGGCCACCTGGAGGGAAAGCGACCCCCCACCCTAATGCTTTGCCTCTCCCCCTCCCCGGGCCGACTGTCCCCCACAATACGTACCGCCTGCGGACATCGTCGGGCAGGGAGATGGCCGGGATGGCCAGCGCGGGCACCCGGGCTGGGGCAGTGCGGGCCGGCATCTCGGAGACTGCAGCAGACGCGGCAGCAGAGCAGACAGCCCCAGCTTTTCGCGCGGAAACCGACGGGGAGGGGCAGCGAGCGGAGGCAGCGCGTACCACCCTTGCTCGGGCACGGGGGAAGGAAGGACGTACCATGTGCGGGCAGACAGAGTGGAGCGGGCTGTGCTCCGAGGCTGCGCATGCGTGAGGCGGGCATGCACCCCCCCCAGAGCAGTGGATTCGTCCAAGCTCCTCTAACATTTGCAGTCTAGGGGGCGCAGTGCCTGAGACAGTCATTCATTCATTCTTGCGGGCCTGAGGGCATGCGGGCATGCGGGCATGCGGGCATGAGGGCAGTGGAGCCTCCAGCAGTTCCGGGGAGTTAAAAGCCCGCATTTGAGCTCTTGAGTTACAGCCCTCAGTTCCAATCCAACCTCCATTTGTTCACAGTATGACCTTGGGCTGAACACTGGGACTCTCGGCCTCAGGGTTCTCTTTATAAATCAGGCTAATAGCACCTACTCCAGAAAATCTTGAGTATACCCAGAATTTGTAGCCAACACCAAGGATCTCACACTGTAGGGAGGCGAGGGACCACCTCCACGGCCTGTCTATTTGATACAGCACCAAATCATAAGAAGAAGATGGGTTGTTGAATATCTAGTTCTGGGAAAACTTTTACAAAAGAAAGAAGTTAGGGCTGGAGCTATAGTTCATGGTAGAGTGCTTGCCTCCATGCACAAGGCCCTGGGTTCAATCCCCAGCACCACAAAAAAGAAAAGAAAAGAAAAAAGTTAGATCCCAACCTCTCAAAATGGATTAAAAAACTAAATATAAGACCTGAAACCATAGGCTATATAAGAAAACATGGAACTAGAGAGGAAACCATGAGGGAAAGCTTCACGATATTGAATTTGATAATATTTGAATATAACAAAAGCTAAAATACACAAGTGAGTCTACAAACTTGAAAACATCTGCACAGCAAATGAATCAACCAACAGTGGAACAGAAACAAGCAACTGAAATGGGAGAAAAATGGTTCAGCCACTATAGAAAACAGTGAAATTTCCTCAAAGTTAAAAATAGAATTTTGTGATCCCACAGTCCCACTTCTGCCTGGCACCATCACAGGGTACAAGCCTATGGATTGTGTGTTTTAGCTTCCAGGCATGTATTCACAGAATTAAAAAACAGGATCTTGTGGTATTTGCACAACCATCTTCATTGAAGCACAATAGCTAAGAGGTGAAATCAAAATGTCCATCTACAGATGAGTGGGTAAAGAAAAATGTGTCATATAGGGGCTGGGGGTATAGATCAGTTGTTAGAGTGCTTGTCTCGCAAGCCCAAGGCCCTGAGTTCAATCCCCAGCAACAACAAAAAAAAAAAAAAAAAAAGAAAAAGAAAATGTGGCACATACACAGTGAAATATTATTCAGCCTTAAAAAATAAATCCCATCTCAGGCTGGGGTTGTGGCTCAAAGGAAAAGTGCTCATCTAGCATGTGTGAGGCACCGAGTTCGATCCTCAGCACCACATAAAAATTAAAGTATTGTGTCCACCTACAACTAAAGAATATTAAAAAAAAAAAGTATTCCCATCTCAGGCTTCAACATGACTGAACCTGGAGAACAAGTGAAATAAGACAGTCATGAAAAAATAGATACAGGATTCCATTTCTGTGAGGTATCTAAGGTCAAAATCTTAGAAACAGAAAGCAGAATGGCAACTACCAAGGATGAAAAGGAGTGGAAAAAGGGGAATTGTTCAATACATGTAGAGTTTCAGTTTCATGAAATGAAAAGTTTCCAGAAATCTGTTGCACAATATGCATATACTTAACACTACTGAACTGTACCCTTAAAAATGGTGAAGATGGTAGCTAAGGTACAACACTGAGCCTGTAGTCCCAGCATTAGGGAGACTGAAGCAGAGGATCACTTGAGCTCAGGGCCAGCCTGAAGCAAGATCCTAAAGTCTCTGAAGAAAAGGTAAATTTTGGAGTTGGGATGTAGCTCTTTGATAGAGCACTTGCCTAGCATGTGTAAATGCCCTGGGTTCAATCCCTAGTAACACACACACACACACACAAAAAAAAAAAAAAAAAAAGATTGATTTTAGGTGGCTTTTTATTGCAATAAAAAAAGAAGAAACTAGGGATGGGGATATAGCTCAGTGGCAGAGCACTTACCTAGTAATAGCCAAGCAATGGGTTCAATCCCCAGTACCACAAAAACTTAGGCCAGGTACAGTGGTGCACATCTATAATCACAAGAGGAGGCCAAGACAGGAGGATTTTAAATTTGAGACTAGCCTTAGCAACTTAATGAGGCTATGTCCCAAAATAAAAAGTAAGAGCTGGGGATGTAGTTCAGTGATAAAGCATCCCTGCTTCAATCCCTAGTACGAAAAACACTATTAAGGTTTTTTTATTAAGATTTTTTTTAATGTGGTATTTTATCTCTGACAAAGTTCTAGTATGGTATGTTAACTTGGACATATTTTTATATTTTTGTACCAAAGTATTTGGTATCCCAAAATGTCCAACCTTGTTATGCATCAATCACATATGGCAGGTTGCTGGAACACTGAAAAATCTTAATGTTTTTAATTTTAATATTTTGGTTAAAGTAATTTTAATGTTTTATGTTAATTTTAGAATTGATAAATATAAAATTAACAACTTTCTTTTATTGTGCTACTGGGGATTAAACCCAGGAGCACCAGCCACATCCCCAGCCCTTATTTATTTTGAGACAGGGTCTTGCTAAATTATTGAGTGTGTCACTGGGTCGTTGAGGCTGGCCTCAAACTTGCAATACTTCTGCCTCAGCCCAGGTAGCTGGAATTACAGGCATGCACTACTATGCCTGGCCCAAAATAAATACATATTAATTTAACATCTAATAGAACTTATAAATGGTCCTAAATAGCTCTTTAGAGTTATTTAATTTGGTGCTTAACAACCCTAAAGAGAAGCACAGGTTTATTTTCCCTCCCCTGAAATGCTTGGGACCAGAAGTATCTTGGATTTCAAAGTTTTTTTTTTTTTTTTAAGTTGGGGATATTTGCATATATACAACAATATCTTAGGGAGGGGATGAAAGTCTAAACATGAAATTATGTTTCATATATAAGTCTCATACACATCCTGAATATAATTTTTTAATATTTTTTTAGCTTTTTTTCTAATGTTGATGTACCTTTAGTTTATTCATTTATTTATATGCAGTGCTGAGAATCAAACCCAGTGCCTCACACATGCTAGGCAAGTGCTCTACCACTGAGCCATAACCCCAGCCCCTATTTTTTAATATTTATTTTTTAGAAGTAGCTGGACACAATACCTTTAATTATTTATATGTGGTGCTGAGGATCAAACCCAGGGCCTTGCACATGCTATGTGAGCAATCTACCACTGAGCCACAACCCCAGCCCCCAGAATATAATTTTATACAAGTTACAATTTGGGGCAAGAAAGTTTCATGGCATGGAATTTTCCATTAGTGACAACATATTCATACTCAAAGTTTTGGATTTTGGAATCGGGTTTAGGGATTTTTACTTATGTGTACTTGCTGGGAATTAAGTAGAAGCCTCACACACAGCCCCCTAGATTTTGGGTTTTATGATTAGGGTTTTATGATTATGTATTAGGACTGCATTTCCTATGGCCTAGGAGATTAGTTACATGGACTCTTGACTCCAAAGCTACTTGTTTATACAAGATCATAGATTCAATCAGCAACCAGATGTCTTTAGTCCAGAGCCTGAATACAAAATGGTGACCCCAGTGTTGGCCACTTGGCCATCCCACAGATGGCCAAAAGAGACAGGACTGGGAAACTTGACAAAGTCAGAAACAGGGTAACAGTCACAAGAAAGTTTCAACAGAGTGCAACTGGGGCTCATAGAACTGTCAGCACCTAGCACGTGGGCCTCATGTACCTTGGGGAAAGAGGCGCTCTAGGGCAAAAGGAGACAATACAAGGGAGCGGAGCTGGGCTTTTGTTTTTCTAGAGCCGGGGAATCAGACCCAGGGCCTTGCACTGCTAGGCAAGTGCTCTACCACCAAGCTACATCCCTGGCCACAGCAGCTGTATTTACTGGGGACTTCCACACAGGCAGATTCTTTATAATACTTGTGTCAACCTTGCTAGGAAGGAATGAGTCTGGTCATTTTATGGATGGGACCAAGGCTCAGACAAAGTTTGCCCACAGGCTCCCTACAAGTTGAATACAACCTCTTGGCTGTTCTTTGGAACTACAATCCAAATTTTTCTACAACTCAAATTCTATCTGCTGCACAGAGTTCTTTCCCCTCCACACTGTAGCTAAGAAAAACAAAAAATTATTCCATCTTCAGCACCCAGCCTAGATTCATCCGATTCTACTCCACCTCGTTGATCACCAACTTAACTGACCCATTTTTATCCTTTCAGGCTCATGTGCCCCAGGGCCTTTGTTTTTACTGTAATTTCTGCCCAGACCATTCTTCTGGAAAATTTGCACAGCTCACAGTTTGCTTGTGCTTAAAGGCTTTCTCCAGACCTCCTGTAAGCAATAGTTTGCCCTCTCCTCACGCCATCTTATTACACCGTTTCTTCATAATAAAAAAAATCTGACCATGGTAAATACTATCTATCCCTCTAGAGCAGAGGTTGGAAACCTTTCTGTAAAAGACCAGATAATATTTTTGGTTTTGTGAGTCACACATTCCCTGATCAAATTGCTCAAGTCTGCTGTGATAGTCCAAGAACAGCCTTAGCAACTTAGCAAGGCCCCATCTCAAAATTAAAAAAAAAAGGCTTAAAGCTCAGGAATAGAGTACTCCTGGGTTCAAATCCAGTTCAATCCCCAGTATGGGGTGGGTCAGATTTTGGCTCTCAGGCCTCATGTGTGGAATCCTACATAGACTACATTCTCCGAAGAAATGCAGTTATCAGTTGAATTAATATATAGGGCATGGAAGGTACCCGAAAGAGACAAGACTATACGGGAGTGTAATGAAGCAGTTTTCTGTCCTACAACGTTGTAACTTCCATTTCACAAGGGGAAACTGAGGCCCAAACTAGACCAGGCTGCAAATCTACTCCATCTCCAGGGCCTACCTTGTTGGCTCTCTCCATCATTTGTCCGGTAGAAATGCCACACAAAGCCATGGGGGTGGTGGGAGAAGATACTGAGGGCTTTCCAGAATCTCCTGGAATGAGTAGTTGGACCAACAGAGAGACCCCCCACCCACAGCCTAGAAGACAGGCCTCCTTTGAGAGAAGCTACTGAAACCACCAGAAAAAACCGGGACCAGCTTGTGGGTATTCTGTCTGCCTCATCTCTACAACTCTGAAGTCCTCACTAACCACAGCACCCACGAAAGGCTTCCCAGGCCCAAGCCCCTGCTTCCCAGTCATATTCCAGCTCCACCTGAAGGGCTACGCTCCGCAGAGGCCCACATATCAGCCTGGGCAGGGGCCAGGCTGCCCAAATTTGGCAAGGCTGGTGGAGGAATAGCCACGTGTCCCAAGCCCCAGTCAGAAGGCCAAAGCTGAGTCACCGCAGATGCCAGGGAAATTGTCACAGCAACTGAGCGCGTGCTCAGCGCCAGGCCCCCACAGAGGCCCTTAGCGGCAGCTGTAGCACTCAGTGACTCAACAGGGACACTTCACCAGTCTCAACCCCATGGTCCTCAGAAACTCTCCAGACTTGAGTGACTTGCCCAAGCCAGGAATCAAATCCAGGAAAACCCATGGCCTCTGGAGAGTGCTGGACCCAGCTGCCTCCTCCTTGTGAGGCCCCTTGAGCAAACTGATTGATGACTGTTGGGGGATCACAGGAGGCCAGCTGCCACCCCCTGCAAGCTTTGCCTCAAAGAACCCTCGAGTCTCTTAACCTATCTGCCCCTCCTGGCTCAAAGCTCCCGCAGCTTTCTCCTAGATTCCAGCCCAGGTTGCCCCTCTGCCCCCTCCCCAAGTGTTCAGGAGAAACTTATTAGAAGCCAAATCTGATTAGGACACTTCCTTCCTACCTCACTGAGCACACCTGAAAGACTTCCCAGTCCTTAGGGGAAACGCAGCCCTTCACAGGCTTCACTAGCAAAGCCTGACAAAAACGCCAATCTATCACACATGGAGCGCCTTCAAATTAGTAAGAGACAATCCCTTTTTTATGAAGTGAACAAAAGCATCTGAACAGGCACTTTACAAAAGAGGATATCCAAGTGGACAAGGCTCATCTGGAAAGCTGCTCAAGTTCATTAGTCATCAGGGAAATGTAAAATAAAACCTCAATACCATATCTTACACACACACACCCCAGGACGGCTGAAATGAAAGACAATGTTCAAGTGTTAGCGAGAGAGAGCAGAACTCTTTGATGCTGTTGGGGCGAGTCCAAAAATGGTACAGCCACTTTGGAAACTGGTTTGGGAACACCTGCTAAGGCTAGATGTATTCTTGCCCCAGGACCCAGCAATCCAATGACAAGAACAAAATGGTTGAGTTTATTCTCAATAGCCCCAAACTGAAGACAGCATCAGCCACAAGGGACAGATAGAGAATACTAAACCTAGGGGGGTCAGAAGCTTTTTCTATAAAGGGTCACATAGTAAGTTTTTTTTTTAGGATTTGTGGGCTCTACAGTCTGCCACAACTACCAACTCTGCCCTTGTGGCCTCAAAGCAGTCACGGACAATACATCAGTGAGTCAGCATTGTGGTGAGCCGGTAAGACCATGCATAGCCACTGAAAATCAATTTCCACAGCATTCTCGCGTGTCACAAAAGGTTCTTTTTCTTTTTTTTCCTTCCACCTCAACCCTTTAAAAATAGAAAAGACACCCAGAGTCTGCATGAAAACTGGCTGTGGTTACATTCGGCCCACTAGCCTTACGGGTAGATTTTGCCAAATCCTGCCACATAGTTTGGAGAACCAGGACCTGCCAATCCCATTTAGAACTACAAACGCATCTCAAACGTGGTGGTGCATCAGAGAAGCCAGCCGGGACATACCTACTGACGGTTCTGGTTATAGGAGGCGCCAGTTCTTCTCTCCACAGTTCCCACCCACTTCTCCCACTCTGGCCACGGCTTTCTCCCCTCCAGGCCACTTACACCGTGTCCCCCTCCTTTAGCTCTGCTCAGGCCTCTCTGGCCAGCCTGGATCCCAGAGCCTCTGCCCTTCACAGCACTGGAGAAGAACAGTGGTCAGAGCCGAGAGGTGCCTACCTTCTGGAGAATAATGTGAATACACAGCGTCCGCTCTCGAACCCCAAGAAAGTCTCCCTCGCCTGGCGACAGGGGTGGAAATAAGGGCTGGGCCTGCCCACACCAATAAACCTGACGAGTTTCACCTGAGGAGCTTCCGTCCCCAAAATGACCATCAATTAACCACAATTGATTCTCCGAAGGCAATTGCCAAGTTATTAAAACTACCTGGAAAAGAGAGGGAGTTAAGCTCTCCAGTCAGAGTATTGGGGATGTTTCTAGAAGTTTCCCAGCCACAACTCATCTGAGCAAATAGAGGGAATGAGAAAGTCACACATGGGACTGGGGTCGTGGCTCAGCGGTAGAGCGCTCGCCTAGCACATGTGAGGCGCTGGGTTCGGTCCTCAGCACCAATAAAAATAAATAAAATAAAGGTATTGTGTCAACTACAACTAAAAAAAAAAACAGAAAGGCACACACACACACACAATTCCTTTAGCCCAGGATTCCACAATCTGGGCACTGTGGAATAAATAATAAATAGAAAAATAAATAAATAGTAAAGGAAAAGGAGACCTATATGTTAAACAATATTTCAGAGATTCCTTAACAACACCTTCCCTTAATTAAGGGGCTGAATTATCCTTTGTCACATAGGCTGTGTCCTATGCATGTAAGACAATGAGCAACATCTCTGATCCCTGCTCACAAGGTGCCATAGCAGCACCCTCCTTGCTGACCTGCCTCCAGCCAGGCAGAACCACCAAACGCCTCCATAAATGGTCAGATGTCTCCTGTCAGGGGAGAATCACCCTGAGTGACAACCACTGATTTAACCATGTAGAAATGACATTATATAAAGCACCCGAGCCTTGTCCTAACCATTTGCCTTCTGGACACCTCTTAGATGCCTAAGCCTAAAATCAGCCCCAAAACAGCCTTTGGGAAAATTATAAGTCATGGATGGTTCACATTAGGAACAGGGCAATGTAACCAGGAAGAGTCCTGGGCCCTGGAATCAGACTCTCCAGGCCCTGGTAGGACCCAGGAACCTGTATTTTTTTTCACAAGCTGCCTGCTTGTGGACATTTTAAAATAATGTTAGGAAGTTTCATTACAAGGAGGTTATTGTGTGTGTCAGTATTCTGTCCCTTTTTATTGCTGAATGTTATTCCACTGTAGGGATGTACTGTAACTTGTTTATCCATTCACCAATTGATGGACATTTGGGTTGTTTCCCCTTTCAGGCCATTAAAAATGCTGCTATGAATGTTCACATACAGTCTCTGGAAGACATGTGTTTTCATTTCTCTTGGGGAGGTGGATACCTGGAGTCAGGTTGCTGGGTCTTGTGTGAGTTTGTTTGCCTTTGTACAAAGCTGCTAAACCAACTTCCAAAGTGGCTGTATCATTTTGCATTGGAGGTGGGGATTATTAACATGCCCATTTTTACAGATGATGAAACCAGGTGAGAGTTGTCAGGTGCCCTGCCCAAAGTCTACTTGAGCTGTCAAGGGTTGCATTTGAGATTCAAATCTAGTTTTTCTAACTTCATGGTAGGCACTGTTAACACTTACACCACAATGGCCACTAAAAATGAATCACATCTGACCAGTATCATTTCCCTCTCCGGTAGAGGCAACTATTCCAGGATAAGACATTTAGGGAAAGGAATAGGTAGTGGCGGTCTGAATTTGAGGAAAGTATGTCAGTTTCGTAGACAAATGGGGAAAATGACCAGGATCTGAGGTTAGGGAGATGCGTTAGAAACCCTTTAAAGACTGCTAACAAAACGATGTGTTGCCCATAGATAAACCATTAGGGAATTCGAGGAATTGACAAAGGGAGGACCAGGTTGATGGCATCTGAAACCACAGATCAGTCTTAGTTATCAGTAAAAAGGAGAGATAACCCGACTCTGGCCTTCTGATAGACATTTTCTCCACCATTTATAAAGAACTGAAGCCCCAGACTCCCAAAATATTTGTGCATCCTGAGTCTGATTTAGGGCAAAGGAGCACATTAAATAACATCAATCAATGTTATTGTGGGAAGCTCTCCAAGGAAAATCACCTGGTTTCTTCAACAAATGATTTACAAAAAGTAAGTAAATAGGAAAGGAAAAGAAAATCTATATGTTAAACAATATTTCAGGGGCTAAGGTTGTGGCTCAGTGATAGAGCACTTGCTATGCATGTGTGAGACACTGGGTTCGACTCTCAGCATTACATATAAATAAATTAATAAAACAAAGGTCCATCAACAACTAAAAAAATTCAAAATATAATATTTCAGAGATTCCTTACAACACCTTTCCTTAATTAAATTCCATAAATAAATCTTTTTTTTTTGTTCCTTAAAATCATATTTTATTAGTTGTGTAATGTTCCACCAAGTGACACACATAATTTATTAACCTTTTTGATAAGAGTATTCAAGTTTACATTGTTTGGGTGTTTTTGATACCAAAAGGAGTATTTAGTTCTGCAAACAAGTTCTGGAAATGAAATTGCTGAGGCAGTGGTAAATACAGGCATAAATAAATCTTATTTGGATTCTAATTCAAATGTATTATATGCTAAAGATAAAACCAGCTGGGCATGGGGTGCATGCCTTAATCCCAGCGGCTCTGGAGGCTGAGGCCTAAGGATCGCAAATTCAAAGCCAGCCTCAGCAAAAGCAAGGCACTAAGCAACTCAGTGAGATCCCATCTCTAAATAAAATACAAAATTGGGCTTGGGATGTGGCTCAGTGGTCAAGTGCCCCTGAGTTCAATCCTCAGAAATACCCCCACACACACAAATAAAACTGATAAATGGGGAACTTTATTATTTTGGTACCCACAGCCCTTTTTATCATTTTTTTTTTTTTTTTTAAGATAGGGCCTCCCTAAGTTGTTGAGGCTGGCCTTGAATTTGTGATTCTCCTGCTTCAGCCTTCTGAGTCACTAGGATTACAGGTGTTCGCCACTGCACTTGGCTTCTTTTCTTTTAATATTTTTAGTTGTAGATGGACACAGTACATTTTACTTATTTATTTATTTTTATGTCCTGATGAGAACTGAACCCAGTGCCTCACACAGGTGAGTGCTCTATCACTGAACCACAACCCCAGCCCTGCACCTAACTTCTAATTGATACTTTTAATAAGTATAATGATGGTATTGTGGTTAAGTTTTTTTAAAAATATTTTTCTTTAGTGGTAGATGGACACAATGATTTTATTTTATTTATTTATTTTTATGTGGTGTTGAGGATTGAACCCAGGGCCTCACACGTGCTAGGCGAGCGCTCTACCACTGAGCCACAAACCCAAACCTGTGGTTAAGTTTTTTAAGTATTGCTATCTTTTAAAGATAAAAAGAAGAGTATTTACAAATGAAAAGATTTGACCTCTCAGGTTTGCTTCAGAATATCCGGTGAGTAATAACTGATTCAAGCAAAACTAGATGGAAGTGAAAGCCTAATGAAAAAGAGCATAGTTAACAGTTTCCAAGTATCTTCCCATAAGATACTTAATAATTGTAAAAAGGAAAATAGTAAATTTAAAGCAGAGAAATCTGGAGGATATTGCTTTAGCCAAGTGATCAAACAAATTTTTTTTTCCTGATGCTGAGGATTGCAAGTGATCAATATTAACATTACCACTGATGGGACTAATCAGCATCGGTAATGATACCTATCAGCAGGTTCCTCCTGACAGGATGCAGGGAGAGGGATACAGCCTCACTTCTTCTGAGATCTTCCTGCCAGACATTCATAGTCTTTATCTAGAGGTAAGGAGATATCAGAAGAAGGGCATAATCCTGACTTCTATTTCTCAAAAATGTCAAGATCATGAAAGACACGATCAAAAAGTGTCCCAGTTGAAAGAGACTAAGAGGCAACTGAGTGCAATGAGTGATCTAGGATTTTTTTCTGCTGTTCAGGTCAATAATGAGACAACTGGTGAAATCTGATTCAGGTTTGCTGATTTCCTGCTTTTGAGGCTTTTTGAGGTTATGTAAAAGAATGCTTTGTTCCTAGGAAACTTCGTGAAGTATTTAGATGGATGGGTGGATGGATACATGAACGGACAGACAATGGGAGCCTAAGCTACTAGTAAGTGGCCATCCCTCCTTCTTGACCTGGACCTATTTCCTCTGAAGCTCTTTCACATGAGAGAAATCAATTTCTTTCTCATTTAAGTCACTAATATTTTGTTTATCATTTGCAACTGAGTCTCATCTTGACATCATTGTTAAAAGAAATAGATGGAAGTTACGATGTCGTTCATAATAGTGGTACCTCCTGTGGGTCTTTGTTATGATGCTGAAAGAGTCTAGAATTTTGATTTCTAATACTGTAACCAATGACCATGCATGGCTATTAAAATTTAGAATTCAGTCTCTGCTTTATGTTAACCACATTTCAAGTGTCCATAGATCTTCCGGGTATGGGTGACACACACCTGTAATGCTAGTGACTCAAAAAGTTGAGATAGGAAAGTCTGAGTTCAGCCTCAGCAATATAGCGAGACCCTCGGCAACTTATTGAGACCCTGTCACAAAATAAAAAAATAAAAAGGTGGCTGTAATCACAGCGGCTCAGGAGGCTGAGGCAGGAGGATAGCAGGTTCAAAGCCAGCCTCAGCAAAAGCGAGATATACCAAGCAACTTAGTGAGACCCTGTCTCTAAATAAACAAATACAAAATAGGACTAGGAATATGGCTCTGTGGTCAAGTGCCCCTGAGTTCAATCCCTGTACCCCCCCCAAAAAAAAAAATTAAAAGGGCTGGGGATGTAGCTCAGTGGCAAAGCAATCCAGTACCAACAACAGAAAAAATGTACCCATGGATGTGGATTATGTTCATGTTCTGGATTATGGGGTCTAGAATGTTTCTCAGAGTATGGTTTATGAATCACTTTTGTTCCCCTCATAGTGCTGTGGTTGGAACTCAGGGCCTTATGCATGCTAGACAAGTGCTCTACCACAGAGCTACAAGCTCCAGTCTAAGATGAGTTGCAATAATGACAATAATAATCAAAACCTTTTTTTTTTTCCTGACCAGACATTTTTCAATTATGAGGGTTGCTTGGTGAAAAATGCACATTCCTGGCATCAGGTAAGACCTATTAGATCTAAATTTCTGCCTGTAGAGCCTGAGGATCTGCATTTTAGCAAGTTCTTTCAGGAGATTCTAATGTTCCCTGATAGCTACCAGCCTCCCTAGCAAAAAAGAAAATAGAAATCATCCTGCAACTTGGTCCGTTTCATTCTAGGCTCCAAAGTTTGGGAGCTATCAGTAAATCAGATCTTCAGACTAGAATATTGAGATGTGATCCCAGTGGAAAGGTCTCACTTCACTCCTCACTTTGACCTCTCTGTGCCTCAGTTTCTTTACCTATCTAAGAGCCAGCACTAATACTACTCCAAAGGGCTATTTTGAGGATTTCATGAGTTTGCAGATGTCAAGTACTCCATCACCTCCTAGCACTGACGGTTTTCCTATTATGATTAGCCTTATCTCCAAAGGGCTATCCAACCAATGTGGGGTATGACTCTGGGCTTGCCATCTAAAATATCACCTGTGGCCAGGCAAGATGGTACACACCTGTAATCCCAGTGACTCTAGAGGCTGAGGCAGGTGGGTCACAAGTTCAAGGCCAGCCTGGGCAATTTAGTGAGACCCTGACTCAAGATAAAATAGAAAGGGTTGGAATGTAGCTCAGAGATAGAACACCCCTGGATTTGATCCCCAGTACCAAAAAAAACCCTGTACCCCAAAAGTGACACTTTATTTTCTTTTCTTCATAGCTAATAATTTTGTTTTGTTTTTTCAATGTTGAGGATTGAATCTAGCTCCCCATAAGCTAAGCAAGCTCTCTGCCACTGGGCTAGCCTACCCTAGCCTCCACTCATCCTACAAACACTAATGAGGCTTGCTGGGGTTGTGGCTCAGTGGCAGAGTGCTCGCCTGGCATATGTGAGGCACTGGGTTTGATCCTCCTCACCACATAAAAACAAATAAATAAAATTAAGGTATTGTGTCCATCTACAACTAAAAAAGAAAAGGGGAAAAAAAAAAGCACATACTCCAGGCAGAGAGGATGGGACGTACAAAGGTCTTAGAGTCAGAACATGCCAAGTACTTTTTTTTGTTTTGTTTTGTATTTTGTGGTGCTAGGAATCAAACCGAGGGCTTCATGCATGCTAAGCAAATGCTCTACCGCTGAGCTATACCCCAGTCCCCTAAGTACTATTTAAGATGCTAGAGACACACTGGTGAATAACACAGTCCTGTCTTTAAGGTGCTCACATTTTAATGGGACAGACACATAATTGATATAATTTACTGCCAGGTGGTAAGCAGATAAGGGGCTAAAGAGGGAATGAGATGTGGGGAGAAGGACTCTCTGAGGAGGTGGCATTTGACCCAGGACTAAAGGAGGAGCTGGAGGAAGCATAGATATTTGGAGAAAACTCATTGACTCTGGGCTGGCTTCTGGCACTTCTGCAACCCCACCACCTCCTACCCTGAGTCCCAGCTAGGGTTCAGGTTTCTAAATAAAGAGGGGAATTCCTATGGGGGTTGCTTCTGTCTGCTGTCCTGGACAGCTGGTATCACTGGGTGAGGCTCTAGCTTGGGGGCCTGGAATCCCCCATCAAAACTCTAGACCTGTCTTCAAAAGGGCTGCTGGGCTCCCTGCCTCCAGACAATGGAGAAGAGCCCAGTTAGCGGCCTCTCAACCCCCACAGGTGCAAGACCCTTTGGGTTTCTTCTGGTCCTGGGAAAGGCTTGTAGCCTCCCCTTCCATATCAAAAAGCAGGTTTCAGTGCCTTTCTCCAGCCCAGTGTTGAAGCCAGAATCAGCCTGCTTGGTTCCAATCCAGCCAGGAATTCCCTGATGAGTGCTGTGTGACCCTCAGTTTGCTTAACCTCTCTGAATCCACATGTCCTTAAGATCTTGACACCTCCCTCACAGGAAAGCAAACGTACTTGGGATGGAGGAGGGGCCCCCATCACCAGCCAGGCTGTCTCTTAGGAAAAAAGCAAGGAGGCCCCAGCCTTCATGAATCACTGGGAGTGGCAGGACAGTGTTTTCCCAGAAGCCACTGCTCTCACAGCTTGTCAGGGTTGGGGTGGGCAGTAAGAAAGAAAAGGGAAGGTTGGGAAAGGACGGGCAGCCGCCCTTCCCTGACTCAACTGGCCCAGCCAAGGGGCGCTAATGAGGGAATGGTCACCAAAGACACAACAGCACCAGAAAGAAAAATTGAACCGTTTATTGGCCCAGATCTGGGTGTCTGGCGTGGGGGGGCATCTGGGGAGCTATATAAAGGGAGACAAGCCCCCAATTGGCTCCTTGCCTCCCAAAGCCCCCCTCCCCCAGCCTTTGCATTCACAAAGACATTAATTTGAGGTTTTCCTCCTGTAGAGAGAGAAGCCAGCAATTCCAAAGAGGTTCTGGGCAGGACCAGAACCCTCTTTGGCAGTTTCAACATGGACATGAACATTAAGAGAGAACAGCATCCATTCTGGGGGAAACAGGGCAGGGATGAGGTCACAGACACCACACACTTGCACACAGACACACATAAATATAGTTCGTACCGCAACAGCTCTTCCATCTATCCACAGGAATTAGCAAAGTCCTTCTGGGGCAGGTGGGGGGAGAATGTCCCCAGGAAATGGCCTTGGCCACCCCACCCCCATGCTCCATTCAAGACATCTTGCAAGGAGGCACAGCGGGCTCAAGGCTGCCCTGCCTTTGGGGCCCTGGGCCCTGGGCTGGGGAGGACTTGTGAAGGTGGGAAGAGCTTGGGTGAGTGGTTTTGGGGATAGGAGTGGGGGAAATGGGCAAACATCTCCCCCAGAATTTTCTCAAGTTCTACCCTGTCCCACAGGGAGGCCCAGAGCCCTTCTCAGTCCCCCAAACCGGTTTTTCCAGCCCTCAGTGATTCTTCTGTGCCCCAAATAGTGCAATTGGCCAATGAGGTCTGAGAGTGAGGAATGGGGCTCGGCCCCCTCCCCGCCCCATCTCTAACCCCGTGGTTTCCTTTCTGGGCATGTGAAAGGAAAGAGAAGACGGAGTCAAAGTGGCAGCTGATGAAATTTGGGGAAGCTGTGGATTTGGGGCTGGGAGGGTTGGGGCTGAGATTTCCAACCAACTGGAGACAGTGGTTCCAAAGAAGGGCCTGAGGTTGTCAGGAAAAGGTGGCAAGAGAGATAAATTCAGAGACAAGAGCTGGGTGCAGGTTGGGGGGTCGGAAAGGAAAATGTTGAATCCTTTGTACTGGATGGTAAGCTGCTCCTGCTCTGAGCTCCCTCCTGCTGTCACCCTGGTCCTTTTAAGGTCCCCATGGTAACTGTACTGGCCTCCAGCATCCCACTGAAGCACTACTGATCAGTCAGTGTCCCCACTGGCCACCCCAGCTGTGAACTCTCAATATCTCCCAGATCTTTGGGATTGGGATGAGCCTTGCTGGGCAGCCCCCTGTCTCTGTCCGAGGTCACCCAGCACCTCTCTGCGGCCCTCAGAGGCCTGGTTGTTGGTCCACCTTCCCTTCAGACCACTGTGTTGCCCTCTAGAAACGTGGGTGATGTGGGCATGTGCGTGCCCCTCTCCAGAGAGCTGGAGCTGCGAAGGGGCAGGAGGCGATGGCCCGGGGTCCCATCCCGCCTTCCCGCCACCCCTGCCGCTGGCCGCCAGCACTGCAGGGGCCGCAGCACCTCCCTCCTCAGGTCCCGGCTGCGCCACGTGTAGATGACTGGGTTGAGCAGTGAGTTGAGGGTGGCGAAGGCGAAGAAGTAATGGGCCTTGTAGAGGATGGGGCAGGAGCGGACGGGACAGGCGTAGTCCAGGAGGAGGATGCTGAAGGCTGGCAGCCAGCACACGATGAAGACGCCCAACACGATGGTGACCGTCTTGAGCAGGGCCAGCGTCTGGGGGCCTGCCACATCTGCGTGGCTCGAGCGGACCACGCAGTAGATGCGGACGTAGAGGGCAACGATGGCCGACAAGATGACGGAAAAGATGGTCACCACACACAGCACGTACTGCTTGGCGTAGAGCGGCAGGACAGTGGAGCAGGCCTCCAGGTGGCCCAGGCAGTTCCAGCCCAGGATGGGCAGGCCCCCGAGAACCAGCGAGATGAGCCATGAGGCCCCGATGAGCAGCAGCATGCGGCAGCTCTTGTCACTGCCGTAGAGCTTGACTTTGGCAATGGCCACGTGCCGCTCAATGGCGATGGCCAGGAGGCTGAAGACGGAGGCTGACAGCGTGATAAAGGCTGAGCCCTCCCGGGCAAACCACTGCACAGGGGTCAGCCCCAGCGTGACAGGGCCCGAGAGCAAGGTGTTGGCCACGAAGGCCACCCCTGCCAGGAGATCTGAGGCGGCCAAGTTGCCCAGGAATAGGTACATGGCGGAGTGGAACTTGCTGTTCCGGGCCACCGCAATGAGCACCAGCAGATTCTCCACCACGATGGCGCAGCACAGGATGATGATAAAGGCCGAGGCCACCTGGCGGGAGAGCGTCTCCTGTGTGTCCAACGTCTCCTTGGTGTAATTGTAGTGTTCCCGGACCTTGCTGGAATTGAGGTACTCTGAGTATAAGCCGCCCATGGTGGGGCTCAGTGACTCGCCGGGGCCATGGGTCTGTCACAACTGCAGAGAAGAGAGACAGAAAGACACACAGACAACAGGTCAGTGCCGTGGCTGATGCCTGGCTCTGACCCTGGACGGTCCTCACTGAGTAGACAAAGGAAGTCGGAATATCATCATCTCCACTTTTCAGACAGGACACCCAGTGGGGCTGATTCACTTTCCCAAAGTCTCCAAGCTGGCAAGTGGCAGGGCCAGAGAGGGTGGCCCCACAGCCTCCGTCACCCTGCAGAGGCATCCTCCTTCACAGGAACAGACAAGAGTCCCCAAATGCCATGAAGTGAACACCCTGGGCTTTTAGAAACTTTGTCCACTTAAACAGAGAGCAAGCCTCTGGCTTCATGCCGCCTGCTGACCTGGGTCAGTGAGATTCATGCCACTGATAGTTCCATCCCTTGCTTATTACCACCCACTGCCCTGATTTCAGGCTGAGTCTAAGCCTCGAAGCCATGGGTGCTCCTGAAATAAGGACTTGGGAGACACCAGGGCGGCCCTGAGGTTCAAGCAGCCCAGAGGTCACACTATCTTAAGGACACAGATCCTGGGGACAATGCAGAGTGAGTTTGTTCTCACTCCAACTCTGACATGCCAGGCAAGTCACTCAGCCTCTTAGCCTCAATTTTCTCATCTATGCACTGGGTAGAAGAAAACCCCCTTCCGAGGGATGTTAGGAAAATTCTTTTAAAGATTGCATGGAGGGGTGGCTTGGCGGTAGAGTGCTTACTGAGCATGTGTAAGGCCTTGGGCTCAATCACTAGCATCACCAAAAAGTAAATAAATAAAATAAAGGATTATGAAGCTTGGTGTGGTGACACCTATCTGTGGTCCTAGCTTGAATAACATGGTGAGACCCTGTTTTTTTTTTTTTTTTTAAGAAAGCACACAACTCACTTAGCACATAGTAAGCACTCAACAAGTATTAGCTAATGTTCTTAGCGTCCCTCTTCCTGGCACACACAAAGGACTCTGGGCTGGGTACACTCCACCCAATCTTCTGGAAGAGGATGCTGACTAAATCAACCAAGAGGTTCCCAACAGCCTGTTCTCATCAGCACCATCTAGCTTTGCCCTGGGACAGAGGGTCCCAGGGGGTTGGGTAGGGCGCTGGCAGCCCCCCTCCCTGGCCAGGATAAAATCCAGATGTGTAAGGCCCCTAGAACAAATAGGGTGGAGTCCTAGTCACATCCGGTGTGGGAAAGTCTGGGTGGGGGGAGCTGAAATGGAGGGTCACCAGAGACCAGTCTGGGAGGTCTTGGCTGGGAAGATGGGGCAGCTGTGCTAAGTCATGTGAGTGGTGAGGGGGCGTGCAGCCCCGCAGGGAAGGCATTTGTTTCCATGAAAGCCTGAGTCACCCACCCCCCCTTTCAAGGAAAACTGAGCCATGGGGGAAGGGGCGGGAAGAGGCTTGTTAGAAAGGGAGGATGAGAGGCACACACCGTGGCCAGCTCTGGGGTGGGGTAGGAGGGTCTCAAAGGAGCCTGGCCAGTGTCTGCCTCTCACGAAGCGGGAGGAAGCGCCAACCCTTGGCTAAGTGAGGGGGAGAAGAGCTAAGAACCCTCCCCAGTCCATGGAAACACTCCTGCCAAGGGCCACGTGTAAGCCAGAAGCACGGTTCCAGAAAAGGCTGGTTAGGCCGGTTCTTGGTGAGCCTAGGAGTGATAGGGGGCTTCCGGGGTCGCCCAGTCATCTCACTTCCAGGATGCCCCCTGGGAGGGGCGTCCTGGCCTTGGGCCCTACAAAGGCAGCTGCTTCCCCCCCCCCCCCCCAGCGGAGGGGCAACCGTCCTAGTTTGGGAACAGAGAAGAGCTTGTGCGTGTCCTCGGGGACAGCAGCCCCGCCCAGATCGCCACACAGAGGCCCCTTGTTCCCCTGCCGGACAGGGCCCCGGGCGCCCTGATGCCCTCTGCCCGCAGCAGCAGCTCCCAGGCTGGCTTGGCCTGGGCAGCGGCCTCACCCGACGGGCCGTCCAGCCAGAAATATCCCGTGCACTGATTGGCTCATTTTCAATCCCAGGGCACTGAGCGATTTGCCTATTGGCCTGAAATTTCCATCTTCGGCCTCTGATTGGCCCGGTTGGGGGCGCTCTCCGGTTAATCCTACTATCTGCGTTCACAAGCAAGTGGAGATCAGCTCTTTCAGAGGACAGTCTTAAAGCTGTGTAGCTGTCCCTGAGGATTACTTTGAACCGTGGCCTGACCGCTGGGTCACCCCATCAGACGCCCCCCAGGCTGCCCTGGCCTGTTGGGTCCCTCCTGGGGTTCATAATTTAGAATCAAGGTCCCCTGGAAAGCCTGGGACGCACACTCAATGATGGGCAAGAAGCCCAGGGTTTTTCCCCCTGCTGCCGCCCGCTTCGCAGCCTGCATAGGGGCCACCACCCACCCCTCTCCAGTGTGGAGGAGAAAGATTTACTGCCATTTCCTGGAGAAATAAGAAACGTGTTCAGCCCACATGCCCCAGGGACTGATCAGAAAGTCTGTCTTCTTCTCTAGAGAGGAAGACTGTGGGCGCTGCACTCTCACTTTCTGCAGCCCCAGGAAGCTCAAGGCATCCTCAGAGAGGGCAGCTCTTCTGGTCAGAGGTAAACTGAGGACCATGCTGTATTCTAGATTCATTGTTCCTGCTGGCCTTCCCTGCTTCTCCCTGTACCGGACTCCAAGGCCTAGAGCCGGTCTCCTGTTAACCTTCACCAGGGCAGTCCTGACTCCCCCTCGGAGACTCAGGAAGAGGCCTCCGGGGAGATGCAATGTTCAGGCCTGAAATGGAACAAGAGGGACAAGTGACAGGGTTGGGAGGGAAGGGAAAAGAGATAGACCCAGACACAACTGTTTGGCTGGAGATTAGGAAAGGGGAAGGTAGGAGGAAGGCTCAGTGGCTTCCAGGCTCTCTCCCCTCCATCCCTCACAGTTCCAGAGAGGTGGACCCTGTGGTCATAATTCCTGCTGGTCCCCAGAGATCCCATGCCCCTTGCCAAGAGCAGCTTTATCTCTTTTGCTTGGCTTCTTCTGGATGTCAGGCCCCCCTACACTGCTATTCTCTTCCAAGCAGCCAGGGGGAGCTTTTTAATTTATAACTTCAGGCCGCCCCTCAGCTCTACATTCTCCCATGGCTCCCTATGGCTCCTGCCCACCCAGCCTCCTCCCATTCTCCCCCAGAGACACTCCACTGTGACCATACTGGCTTCCTATGAGCCATCTCTACCTCAAAGTTTTTGCTGCTGTTCTTTCGGGCAGACATCCTCCCCTCAAATCTTTGAATGACTGCCTCCTCCTCTTTCAGGTTTCTATGTAAAGGTCACTCTCTCACTGGGGCCTCCCCAGACCACCAGTCTACAGCAGCAGCCTTCCACAATCCCTGTCTATCACAGCACTTGCCGCTATCAGAAATTATCTGGGTTTTTGTCTGGCTTCTAGAGTGCCACGTGAGTTGCTGGAAACTAAGGACCAACTTCATTCTCAGTCCTTCCAATGATGTCTGGCACAAATCAAGCACTCAGAAAACCAGCGGAGTGGCCAAATGAATGAATGAACGAACCAACCTAGCAACCAAGGGGCTTCTGAGGGTGGACCACAGCTCCTAAGCGCCTCCCAGACCAAAAAACAAAGGGAGCTGGAGATGCCTAGGTCCCCTAGCAGCCCTCCCAACACAACGCGCAGCGCGTCTCCGTGGAGACCGTAGCAGGACCCGCCCCCGCCCCGTGCCGCACTCTCGGCCTCCTTATCTGGCCGAGGAATGTGCGGTATCCACTCGCTCGCGCTGGGGCGGCGCCTTCTCCCTCCCGAGACCGCCCCACGCGGGGTACCCTCACACCTCCCAGAGCGGGTGGGTGATTTCACCAGTGACCTCGCCTCGAAGTTCCCGGAGGTCGGGGGAGCAGGGAGATCCCAGCTGCAGGAGATGCACCAGTGCCGCTCCCGCGTCGCGACACGCGGGGGACCGTGGGCTCTCTGAGTGGCGCCTGGAGTGTCTGACAAGGGCAGAGACGGGGGAGGGGGTGGAAATCCCCGGTGAGTCAACCCGTGCCTGAGAAGGGGGCGAGATTCCAACGCTCTGCAGAGCCCGGGACTCCGCGGAGTCCACGCCACGCGTGCCTCCATCTACGCCTCATCACTTGGCTAGAGGGGAAAGAGGAGGTGCCTCAGCCACGCAGTCACTCTTCCTTTCCTTCCAGAACGAAGCCACGCCCCCGCGGGGGGCTAGGAGAAAAGGAACAACTCAGGGAAACCGAGGCAGGAAACTAGATGCCCAGGCGGTGGGCATCTGTCCTCCGGTGGGGCCCCGCCCCCTAACTTGGAGGCTTTGCACCCACAACACCTTTAGCCCTGACTCAGTTCGAGACAGCCAGGATGGGTGCTGTGCCCCCCACCATGTGCACTCCCCCTAACCCTGATCCCTGGAACACTGTCCAGCCTCCCAAAGTCCCCAGTCGAAAGCGCTAGGATTCCGCCTTCTGTTTCGGCGCCAACTTCCTGCCCCGGGAAAGGCGGGGAGAGAAGTCTGGGGGTTCGCAGCCGCGTCAGTGGGGATCGCCTGGAATCGTGGAGAGGGTGCACGGTGACCATCCCCTCCGTGCAGCAGAAACACGGGCGGCGCGTGCGTGCCTTAGTGCGCCTCGGACCCCTGGCTGGGCCCCCCACCTCTGATCCCGCGACCTCAGGGGACAGGGGCCTGCCCTTTCTGTCTCTTTCTAGCCGTGAGCGCTCACCTGGTCAAGCCGGCCCGGGTCCCTGCCCTGACCCGAGGGGCCTTGGCGTCTGCGTCCCCAGGGCGGCCGTGGCTGGGGTTGGGGCTGCTTACAGGGCTCAGCTGCGTCCAGCGGCTGGGGACCAGGGGCAGAGGGGGGCGGGGAGAGCCGCCGCCTCGGCCCCCCCCTCTTGCCCCGCCTTCTTCTCCTCCCCTTTCCGGCGGCGACTGCAATGAATTCCAGATGTGGCCTGCCAGCCCGGGCTAGCGCGGGGGCCGACAGGGGCGGCGCGAAGAGCCCCTTTGTCCGCCCCCCCACACTTCTCGCCCTGCCCCTCCCAGCCCCCACCCGTGAGAACCGGCCGGTGCGTGGCTTCACGCAGCCCCGTGACGTCATGGCTCTCCTAGCCAGGTGGCCTCAACCTAAAGCAACTGTCTTCACATCTAGATGTCCTCCTGGCTTATGCCTGAGACTTTAGAATAGGAGGATCTCCTTTATTTACTCAACAAGAAGCCGTGGAGCACCTACTGTGTGTCAACACAGCAAAAAGGCATTAAGCGCCTGTTTGTCTTTAAAACAAATTCCTACTGCGTGCCACACCCTACCCCAAAGATAGGATTGTTCTCTGCCTTGGTAAGACCCCAGAACTCAGGTGCTGCCCTTTTTTCCCCTAGGAAATTGAACACACTTCTATCCTATCCTACTTCTGTAGATCTTGCTGAAGTCAACCAGCAGATCCATGTCATACCTGCTGCTTTTGAAGTGGGACTAAAGTTTCCTAATTTCTCCTTTTTTCCCATCTTCCAGTTTATCCTGGGCCTAACTGCGAAAATGAAGATCACCTTCATTTACTGATATTTTTGTGTGTGTGCGTGTGTGCATATGTGTGTGTAAAACCGGAACTTGATAATAGGATAAGAGAGCCCCTCGTTTCTTCAACAAATATTTTTAATGCATTTACTATGTACAGTAGTGAACAAAAGCCCCGGGTGGGGAAATTCCTTGCTCTCATGGAGCTTATGTGTTCAGGGAGGAAAGACTGTCTTTTAAGACATATTTGTAGGACCTGGGAATGTAACTGGATGGTGGAACTCCTGCCTAACATGCACAGGGCTCTGGTTTCCATCCCTAGCATGACAAAAAAAGAAAAAAAGTACCACTCCTGCAAATGTATACATAATCTGCTTACATGATTATCTACCAATTAAGCACCTACTGTGTGCCAGAGACTAAAAACGTGAAGTATGTCATGGAAAGAAACAGACAAAATCTTCCTGACCCAGTGCAGCTGATGTTCTATATACAGTGCTGAATATCCAGAATAGGACAGGAAAAAGAAAGTGGTAAATTTCCTGGAAGAGGAACTGAGAGACAGGGGACACACTGGGAGGAAGGCTGCTGTGCTTTCAATCTGTGAATCCTTTGTACTTTTAGACTTTTATAACATGCACACACACGTTCTATTCCAACAATAAATTAAATTTAAAAATTAAGGCTGCTCGATACGCAGATGATGCAACCAATAAAAAGAAGGGAGTGGCTAGTTACACTCTCTTCTGTGCAGACTGTACCTTAATAAAGAGGGCTAAAAAGCGAAAAGAAGAAAAAGAAAATGAGAATTGAAGCCAGGTATCACGCATGCCTATTATCCCAGCTACTCAGGAGGCTGAGGCAGGAAGATCATAAGTTCAGGGCCAGCCCAGGCAACTTAATGAGACCCTGTCTCAAAAATCAAAAAGGTCAGTGATAGAGCACACCTGAATTCATTCTCTAGGGAAGAAAGGAAAGAAAAAATGGAAGAAAGAATTGAGCCACTAATGCCTGTTAAAAATAAAAATGGGGACTACAGATGAAGTTCAGAGGTAAAGCCTGTGTTTAGCACGTGGGAGAACCTGAATTTACCTCTCAGCACCAAATTTAAAAAAAGATAAAAATAAAAATGGAGTAGTCCTATGTGCACTGATGTGAAACTGTCTTCAACAGTTTAAAAGCTGAAAAAAAAAAAAAAAAAAAAAAACCAATGCAGGCCAAATATATTGCATGCCTGCATTTTAGGGTGTATTTATAAGTGCTGTATAAATACATACCCATTTGCCTGTGGACTCATGGGTCTCTTCCAGCACAAGGCACAAGACACTAGTCACAGTTGTTACTCTCAGGGAGGAGAAATGGGGGACAGGAGCTAGCTTTTCATGGTGTACCCTGGGGATAGTTTGAAAATTTTAGCTTGTACTACCAATTCCAAAAATGTACAGTCATGAAAAGTAAAAGGTAACAAGTTCCCAGACTTCTAATTGTAAAAAATTTCTTATAATAAAAGTAATTAACAATATCAAAAATATTAGTATATAGTCAGGGGGTGTTTGTGCATACCTATAATCCCAGCAGCTTGGAAGGCTAAGGCAGGAGGATCACAAGTTCAAAGTCAGTCTCAGCAACTCAGGAAGGTCCTAAAGAATATAGCGAGGCCCTGTCTTAAAATAAGAAATACAAAGGGGCTAGGATGTTGCTCAGTGGTTAAGCACCCTTGAGTTCAATCCTTCGTACCAAAAGAAAAAAATTAATAAATTTTTTTTGCAGTGCTAGGGATCAAATCCAGAGCTTTGTACATGCTAGGCAAGTGCTCTACACCCTCAGCCCCAATAATATTGTTAATAAATTTTTTTTTTTCTGAGAGCAGTGGTGCATATTTGTAATCCCAGCAACTCATAAATACATACATACATAATCAATAAAAAAATGAATATTGCTGGGAGCTATGGTGCATACCTCTAATTATGCCTACTCTGGAGGTTGAGGCAAGAGGACTGCAAGTTAGAGGTTGGCCTGGGAAGCATAAGTAATCTCTCTCTCTCTCTCTCTCTCTCTCTCTCTCTCTTGTGGTACTGTGGAGATTGAACCCAAGGACACACAACCTGTAGCTACATCCCCAGTTCTTTCTGCCTTTTTTGAAACAGGGTCTCACTCAATTGCTCAGGCTGGCCTTAAACTTGTGATTCTCCAGCTAACATCATAGGCATGCGCCACTACACCAGGCTAAAGTAAAAAATTTGTAAAAAGGACTGTGGAAGCCAGGTATGGTGGCGCATGCCTGTAATCCTAGCAGCTCAGGAACCTGAGACAGGAAGATCGCACAAAGCAATCTTAGGGAGGCCCTGAGCAACTTAAAAAGTTAAAAGGGCTGGGGGTGCTGGGGTGGTGGCTCAGTTGTAGAGTGGTTGCCTGGCATGTGTGAGGCACTGGGTTCAATTCTCATCACTGCATATAAATAAAAGAGTAAAATAAAGAAAGGTCCATCAACAACTAAAAAAATATTAAAAAAAAAAAAAAAAAGGGCTGGGGATGTGGCTCAGTGGTTAAGTGCCCCTGGGTGGTTCAATCTCTGGTACTGAAAAAAAAAAAAAAGAACTGGGGAAGTAACTCAGTAGTAGGGTACACCTGTGTTCAACACCCAGTAGCACACACACAAAAAGGGGGGGCAACTGGAGATGTTGTTCAGAGGTAGAACATTGCTGAGTTCAAACCCTAATTCTGCCAAAAAGAAAAAGATTTTTTAAAAAGACAAAGAAATTAATATTAGGAATCAACATATGAATGTTACATATATGCCTGCAACAAATACATGCATGTGACACATACATAATATTCTTGGCTAGCTCCTGGTGATGCCTTATTAGTTGTACCATTCAAAGTCCTCAGTCTGGGTCGTCTGGGGATGTGGCTTAGTAGTAGAGCACTTGCCTGGCATGAACAAGGTTCTGGGTTCAATCCTTATCATGGGGAGGAAAAGCTGCAGTCTGCCAGGAGGCAGAGAAACCAGAGAGTTCTAACACAGGGTATGGAGCTTTCATGGGGGAGATGAGGAAAAGCCAGAGCGACTGGCTGTGGCTTTCTAGACTTCTTTCCCTGAGCTGCATTTTGGAGACTACTTGATTCTGGACCAGATCTTGGGGTTCACTTGGACTTCAGCAAGCCCTCACTGTATCCTGATGAAGATGTGTTGCCCAGACAACCTCTAGAAACCAGGTGCTCAACCCACAGGGGAGGAGATGCAGAGAAACTGGGTCCTCTCTTCAGTGAAGCTATCAGAGCGGAAATCTCAGACCTCTGCGGGGACCTGAAGGCTGGGGAGGAAGTGCCCCCCCACTTGCCTCGGCTGGCTCAGCAATTTGCCATCTCCCCAGGGACCTTGGGGTGGGGGTGATGTCAAGGCCACAGACATATCCGGTGTCTGCCAGGGGAACAGTGGCTCCCAGACAAAGGTGATATCCCCAGGGACACACAGATACACCAACAGGCAACTTCCGCCTCCCTTCTGCCTCTGGGGCAATATGAGGGCTTCTCCAGGTCAGCTGGAAGACACGGGAGGCCTGGACTTCCTGATAATCGGAAGAGGTCAAAGGGAGAGCTGGCCCTGCCCTAGGGGGCCCGTGAATGGGGGAACAGTGGCAGAGGAAGGAAACCGGGACCTTTCTTGAAGAGCTCTCAGGCAGGGAAAATAGAGGAGAAGGAAGGGGTTCAGATGAGCTTCCACGAATTATAGAATCACAATAATGGCTAATGCTCACACCACACTGTGTGCTGGGCGTGGCTCTGTGGACCCTCACAACCTAAGGAGGTGGATATTATTATTATTCTCATCACCCCATTTTACAGATGAGGAAACCTGAGTGCTGTGCTGTGGTTTGGATAAGGTTGGTGTGTGTGTCCCGGGCTTCACATGCTGACATTGAGTTCCTACTGTGGAGTATTAAGAGGTGGAAATTGATTCCCATTATGGTGTTTAGAGATGGGGCCTTTGGAAGGTAATTAGGACAAGTCATCAGGGTGCAACCCCCATGATTGAATACTGTTGGCTAAGGAAAGGGACGTTGGGGGTGTAGCTCCGTGGTAGAACGCTTACTTAGCATGCAAGAGGCCCTGGGTTCTATCCCTAGGAGGGGTGACAGAGGGACAGAGATCAGAAATGACAAATAGATATGGGCTC
Organism: Callospermophilus lateralis; assembly: GCF_048772815.1. NCBI lineage: Eukaryota > Metazoa > Chordata > Mammalia > Rodentia > Sciuridae > Callospermophilus > Callospermophilus lateralis. The sequence continues at coordinate 216,115,368 of NC_135305.1, read as the reverse complement.
CTATCTACACGTGCTCTTGTCTCTTGACATGTGAAGCCCTGCATGGTTTGGGACTCTGCTAGTACAAAGGCTATCACCAGCTGGGTGTGGGGGAAGCATTCCTGTAATCTCAGCTTCTCAGGAGGCTGAGGCAGGAGGATTGCAAATTCAAGGCCAGTCTGGGCAAATTCAAGGCCAGACTGTCTCAAAATAACAAAATAAAAAGGGCTGGAGGTGCATCTCAGCGTTAGAGGGCCCCTAATTCAATTCCCAGCACTATGTAGACATGAGAAGGAGGAGAAGGAAAAGGAGGTGATCATTGGATTCCACCTCTTGAGTCCCCTTCTTCCTCTGGGAGAAGTCTTTTCTGCTGTCCTTTAATAAAGCCTCTACTTTCCACTCTGAAAAAAAAAAAAAAAAAGGAGGTGATCACCAGATAGACCAACACCATGAACTAAGATGAATCCTCTCTTTTCTTTATAAGTTCTCCTCTCTCAGGTATTTTGTTATAGTAATGAGAAACAGGGAGGTTGGTGGGTATAGCTCTGTGATAGAAAGGAGGCACATAGGAGTGATCGCATTCTTCCTTTTTTTCTTTTCTTTTTGTACTGCAGTACTGAGAATTGAACTCAGCACCTTGGCCTTGGGTGTACTAAGTAAGGCACTACCACTGAGTTATATTCCCAGCTTTTTTTTTTTTTTTTAATATACTCTCCATGAATTTATGATCCTCCTGCCTTAGCCTGGGTTTGTAGGCATGGTGGGACCTGAACTAGAGCCACCTGGCTCCTCTAACCTGGCAGCCCTCTTGTTCATCCTGAGTCTCACTCCAGTCTTATGCAGTGACTCCTGCCCCTGCCCTAGGGATTAGAACAGAAGGGAAGTGGTTACTTTTCAAGCCCGCATCAGTCAATGAGGAAATGTAGCATGTTCTCCATAATCCAAAGGAAGGGAACCCTTTGACCTCTGATGCCATCCCCACTTCATATATTGCTAACATTCCCAAATCCATGAGGCTTAGGCCTGTTTTCAGCTCTCCCTGGCCCTCCACCAGCCCCCCACCCCCAGCCCTCTGCTTTTGGCAGGAGGAGCCACAAGGAAAGAAGTGTCTGAGATGGGTCTCAACTTTCTCATCATCGCCCCATCACGGGGGAAGGGGCCCCAGGCTGCGGAGAAACCTTCCAGATGCCGATCTTGGCAGCTGCCTTGTCTCAGCCGTCCATGGGCTTGGGGCCCACTCTTAGCTGCGGGGATGGATAGGATGGGGAGGCTCCCAGTGGAACCTAGCCACTGCCACGTCCTCACCAGATGCAGTTTTGGCCTTTGGAGCCTTGAAGAGGTGGGCTCCCTCTTCTGGACCCAATGAGAGGAGGAGCCCACTTCTCAGCAAGGCCCCCCCTCCCCTTGCTCAACAGTAACAGCTGCGAGTAACTGGCCAGTTACTATCCTAAGCCCTTGAGAAATATTAACACATCAAAAGCTTACAGCAGCCTTTCTACCAAGATGGGTCAGAAGGTGAAGAGGGGGGCTTCTGCCCCTCCCAAAGGCCAAGACCAAGCACAGGGTTTGAAGGTCAATGCTGAGAGAGGTCTGCAGCCAATTAAAAAAAGAAGATTCCCCAAGTCACCCCCGCTCTTGGGAGCCAGGACTTCCAGGCTCCCAAGGCAGCCACTTCCCAGATTAACAAACTTGACCTCCATGCCATCATCATAACTACCCGTGGCCTTGTGTTCTCTGTGGATGTCAAGGTCAAATAGCACCAGATCATTCTGTGACACTGATATGACTAAGGTCAATATCCTGATCAAGGATACTGGCAGTGTAGCTCAGTGGTAGAGTCATGCTTTGTGTGCATGGGACCCTGTGTTGCCCCTCCAGCACTAACTAACATAAAGAAAAATTAGCCACTAAAATAAAAAGAAATCAGCCACTATAATCACAGTGGCTCAGGAGGCTGAGGCAGGAGGATCCCGAGTTCAAAGCCGGCCTCAGCAACAGCAAGGCACTAAGCAACTCAGTGAGACCCTGTCTCTAAATAACATACAAAAAAAAGGACTAGGGATGTAGCTCAGTGGTTGAGTGCCAAGTTCAATCCCCAGTACCAAAAATAAAAAAATAAATGAAAATAAAAAAACAAAAACTGACAAATAAATATACAAAACAAACAAACAAACAAACAAACAAAAACAAGCCTGATCAGGCCTAATGAAGAAGAGGCATCTGTTCATCTTGATTGTGATGTTTTGAATGTCACCAATCAAACTGGGATTATCTAAACTGAATCTAGCTGATTCTAAATTAATATTTTTTGGGGGGAAAAATTATATAAAAATAAATAAATACATATTCTCCCTTAAACAACAACAAAGCAAACTCTCACAGTAGCACAGTAGTAGGGAAGGAACAGAGAATTTGTAGTCTATCTTTCCCACTGCACTGCTGGGGGTGTGGTTCAGTGGCTCAGTGGTAGGAAACTTGCCTAGATTTTGGGAGGCCCTGGGTTCAATCCCCAGCACTGTGAAAGAAAATCAAAGGCATTGTGAGGAGGTAAAGAAGCCAAACAAAAAAAGCTACAACTCATATAATCCTATTTCTGGGATAGTTCCAGAAAAGGCAACACTAGCTGGGCATGGTGGCTCATGCCTGTAATCCCAGCAGCTCAGGAGGCTGAGGCAAGAGGATCACAAGTTCAAAGCCAGACTCAGCAACTTAACAAGGCCCTAAGCAATTTATTGAGGTCCTGTCTCAAAATAAAAAATAAAAAAAGGACTTGGGGTTGTGGCTCAGTGGTCATGCCCCCAGGGTTCAATCCCTAGGAAAGAAAGGAAGGAAGGAAGGAAGGAAGGAAGGAAGGAAGGAAGGAAGGAAGGAAGGAAGGAAGGAAGGGAGGGCAAAACTTTAGAAAATTTGGGTTGGAGATGTGGCTCAAGCGGTAGCGTGCTCGCCTGGCATGCGTGCGGCCTGGGTTCGATCCTCAGAACCACATACAAACAAAGATGTTGTGTCTGCCGAAAACTAAAATAAATAAATAAATAAATAAACAAATAAATAAATATTAAAATTCTCTCTCTCTCTCTCTTTAGAAAGAAAAGAAAATTTTAGGGAAGGTGAACAGATCAGTGATCGCCAGACTCTAGAGTGTCTTTGACTACAGAAGAGCATGGGGGGGGGGGGGCTGGGGATGTGGCTCAGTGGTAGAGTGCTTGCCTTGCATGTGTAAGGCACTGAGTTCGATCCTCAGCACCACATAAATAAATAAAATGAAGGTATTGTGTCCATCTACGACTAAAAATCGGAAAAAAAAAAAGAGCATGGGAATTTTTTTGTGTGATGAAACCATATTAGATCTTGACTGTGGGGGTGGTTACTTGACTATATAGGTTTGTGGAAACTTGTACCACTGTACACTAAAAAGGCAAGACTTTATTGTATTTAAATTATATCTAAAAATAATAGCAAAAAAATTACAAAAGAACCCTCCTACCCTTGCAACACTCAGGGCCTAATCAGAAAACAATCCCAAACCAGAGGACATAGTTGATAACATAGTTGAGGGACTACTTAAAATTGGTATAGGTAAAATTCAGTGTTAGGTCACTTGCCTGGTATTCGAGAGGACCTGGGTTCCACCCTTAACACAGCAAAAACGAAGGAATGAATGAAACTAAAAATGAACAAACATGCTTTGAGCACAGTGGTTCACACCTGCAATTCCAGCTACTCTGGAGGCTGAGGAGGAGGATCAAAAGTTGGAGGCCAAACAGGGTAACTTAGCAAAAACCTGTCTCAAAATTTACAGTGTGGGGTGGTGCTTGGGGATGTAGATCAGAGCTAGACACTTGCCTAGAAGGCTTGAGGTCCCAGGTTCAATCTCCAGTGCCACAGACAAACAAACAAACAAACAAACAAAAATTAGCTTACAAGGCAGTTTTGTTAGATGAGAGAGGCTTTCAGAAACAGAGAGAGGAGAAAAGCCTTGGTTCTTCCCATCCTCCTGCCTCCAATCTATACCCAGGGCCTCCCATCAGCTGAGTCTCACAAGAGCCAATGCACAAGAGATGTCATGCAAAGGTTGGCCCCTCGCCATCTAGGAGACCTCCGTGTCCCCCAAAAAAGAACAAGTGCAAAGGCCCTGAGGCTGGGATGTGATTGGCAGGTTCTGGCAAAGAGGCTGCAACCATAGGGTGATGCAGCTGGAGGGAAGAAGGAGGTGAGGAGGAGATGTGAGGATGCAGAAGCCCAGTCCTGCCACAAACCATGTGAGTGTCTCAGGATGTGGCTCAGTGGTGGAGCACTTGCCTGGCACATACAAGCCCTCTGTTCCATCCCTAGTATTGGAGGTGGGGACAAAAAGCATATGAGGAAGGGGCAATTGTACTCCCATTTTACAGAGGAGGAAATGGAGGCCCAGGGACCCCATGTGAGCGGCCTAGGGGTTTAGCCTGAGTGGGAGGTCAGACTCTGCCAACACCTGGCTCTGGCGCTATTTCTCTGTCTTTTTTCTGCCTCATTCCCCCACTGCAGTTGCTCAGGGAAATGAAGCAAACAGAAATGTCCATGCAAATCAGCCTCATCTCCAGAGGCTGGAGGGTGCCTTGATAGGAGGCTCCTCCTCCTCATGGGGTTTGGCAGTTACTCACAGGCTGAGCTGAATAGAAACGCTCAGCAGATGTTCTGGCAGTTGGTGGGGGAGGGGACTTTAGGCTGGACTGCCCCCGTTGGACCCATCCGCTTGCCTTGTACTTCCTACCTGTGATCTGACCCATGACATTCCAGCCCTGTGCTGGCTTTTATGAAGTGATGCAGGAACCCAGATGCTGCAGGACCCTCCAGCTTCCAAAGTGCATCCCCTCAATTGCTGGGATATCCACAGCCAGCAAAGTGCTTCTCTGGAAAGCAAGGTTGCTGCTAGCTGTGTCACTTCTAGTGACACAGGTCACCTGCAATTGAGCCTTTGATCCACAGGAAAGAACTGGTTGCATCAACTTTTGACCTCTACTAAGGCTTAGGCTCAAATAGTTAAACTTTGAGCCTCCTAGGGTGCAGGTTTCAAAGCCATCACCTCTTTTTTATTAAGACTCATAATCAATATGTTAGTGGCAGAACAAGGCAAGCCTGGGGTGTAGCTCAGTGGTGCAGTGTTTGTCTAGCATGAGTGAAGCCCTGGGTTCCATCCCCCGCACTAGAAAAAAAAAAAAAAAAAAAAACACAGAAAACCAGGATAAAGAAGAGCATGACATCATCTATTAGAATGTGGCGAATGTTTCACAGATAAATTAAACAAGGAAGGTGGATGATGAATGTGGGGTAGAAAAAGAAGGATTGTTTTAGTTAAGGGATGGAGGAATGCAGGTGTTGGGATGGGGGAAAAGACAATTGGAAGGGAATGATTCTGGATCTAGAAGAAATTAAGAACAAATGCAAGTCTGGGTGGGTTGGCACACGCCTGTAATCCCAGTGGTTCTGGAGGATCGTGAGTTCAAAGTCAGCCTCAGCAATGGTGAGGCGCTAAGCAACTCAGTGACACCCTGTCTCTAATAAAGTACAAAATAGGGCTGGGGGTGTGGCTCAGTGATTGAATGTCCTTGAGTTCAATCCCTAGTACCCCCCAAAAAAGTACAAAGGCCCTGAGGCTGGGATGTGATTGGCAGGTTCTGGCAAAGAGGCTGCAGCCACAGGGTGATGCAGGTGGAGGGAAGGAGGAGGTGAGGACAGGTCCTTCTAGGGCCTTGTAGGCTGTAACAAGGACTTTGGATTTTTCTCTAAGGAAAACAGGGAACATGATCTAACTCAGATGTTTACAGACTTCCTCTGTGAGGAGCTGGAATGGAAGGAAAGATCCTTAGCACAGCGCAGCAGGGGAGAGTTTGGGCATATCTCACCTACAGATTAGGAAGGAGGCCACAGCTCCCAAAAGCTCACAAGGACATCCAGTCAATGAGTGGCAGCCCCTGAATTTGAGCCTGTGTCTATGTGACTTCTGGGACTATGGGTAAAAAAAAAAAAAAAAAATCATTGACCTCAGAGGGTAGAGACTTTGAGGCCCAGGATCCTGCATCAGGATAATGAGTGAAGGAACACACTCAAGAAGCACTTATTGAGCACCTTTGGTGTTCCTGCAATATGCTGAATGCTGAGGCTACAGCAGGAATCAAGACAGAAGAAAATTCCAGCCTCAGTCACTGAGAGAGACAGACAGACAAAAAGCATCGAAGATGGAGAACATAAATACTAATGGGGAAAAATAGGGCAGGGCGTTGGGGTGCAGCTCAGTGGTAGTGAGTGCTTAACACAGATAAGGCCCTGGTTCCGTTCCCAGTACCAAAAAGAGGGGTGGGGTGAGCAGAATAAGGGATCAAAAAGAAGGATGAGGGGCAGAGATTGCTGTTTTCAGTAGGGTGGTTGGACAGGATCCTCTAAGGAGGTGATATTTGGGCGAAGAATCCAAGGAGGCATGGGAACAAGTAGAATTGGGAGCTCTGGGGAAACTACATTGCAGGGAGGAGGAACAGTGATGCAAAGGCCCTGAGGTGGACCAGCATTAGTGAAAATCCATGAAGGACGCAAGTGGTGGTCAGGAAAGTCTCTCCCCCCCCCAGGCCCCTGCAACTGCAGTTCATTCCCTCAGATACTTCATCTCCTGGTCGAAGTCCTGGCAGAACTTGGGCTGGGGTGTAGCTCAGTGGTAAAGCACTTAGCCAGCTCCCTGAGGCCCTGGGTTTATCCTCAGAATCTGGGTGGTAGGGGGAGTCCTGTCACACCCTCTAGCTGTAGTTTTTAGATTACAGCCTAGGGACTCACCCCCAACCCCTGTCCCTTTGCAGAAATTTTTCCCCTGAGCTCCCTGCTACCATATTAATCTCCTCCCCCATTTTGACCCCACAGCCTTCTGCATTGGGCTATGAGTATCCCAAGGGTATCTTCTGGATTTACCCTGGTAATGCACAGTTGGTGCCTAATAAATCATTAAGCAATTAAGTGCTGTTCCATCATCACTATATGAAAGCTAAACTCCATGCCAACTTTGCAAATCCGCCTGTAAAATCATAAACTGGTTTTGGGAGGAGACACCCTGTGGTGGTGGCTTCTGGGAGAACTGGGTCAGGGGCATACATTGGAAGAGATGGTTCTAACTCTATTCATTCTTTATTTTTATTGTTTATTATTGTTATTTTTTAGTAGTAGATGGACACAATACCTTTATTTTGTTTATTTATTTTTTTGTGGTGCTGAGGATCCAACCCAGGGTCTCACACCTGTTAGGCAAGTGCTCTGTCACTGAGCCCCAGCCCTAGCCCCCCTTTCTTTTTTTTATTTCTTTATTTTTTGATGCCAGGAATTGAGCCCAGGGCTGTGTGAATACTTAACCATATACTCTACTACTAAGCTATACCCCCAGCCCTTCCATTTGTAATTTTTTTGAACTTTTCTTTACCAGGTATGTGAATAACCAATGAAAACACAAAATGAATACAATTCTACAAAATTGGGGATGAAAAGATCTTTTAAAATTGCAAAGTAAATGGCCAAGAAATACACACGAAAAAAACGCTCATCGTCACTAATCATTAGGGGAAATGCAAATTAAAACCACAACAAAATGTCATTTCACTGCAGTTAGAATGACTTTAATCAAGAAGACAAAAAATAACAAATGCTAGTGAGGATGCAGAGAAAGGGGAACACTTGTGTGTGGTGAGAATGCAAATTAGTACAGCTATTATGGAAAAGAGTATGGAGGTTCCTCAAAAAACCAAAAATAGAACTACCATATGATCCAGCTATTCTACACTGGACACATAACCAAAGGAAATGAAATCAGTGAACCAAAGAAATACCTCCATGGGCAGGTTTATTGCTGCACTAGTCACAACAGTTAAGATATGGAATCAACCCTGGTGTCCATCCACACAGGAAAATGTAATCTGCATACACAATGGAGTATTATTCAGCCATAAAAAGAATGAAATCCTTACATGTGTGGCAACATAGATGGAACTGGAAGACATTATAAGTGAAATAAGTCAATCACAGAAAGATAAGTAGTGCATGTTATCATGCATGTGGAAGCTATGAAAGTTGATATCATGGGAGTATAGAGTAAAACAGTGGTGGTACATGCCTGTAATCCCAGGTGCTCAGGAAGCTGAGGCAGGAGGATCGCGTTCAAGCCAGCCTTAACAATTTAGCCAAGCCCTAAGCAACTTACCAAGACCCTGTCACAAAATAAAAAAGGGATGGGGATGAAGCTCAGTGGTGAAGTATTCCTGGGTTCAATCCTCAGTAACCCCTCCCACTAAAAAAAAATGGTCACCAGAGGCTGGGAAGGTAGGGGAAGGGGAGAGAGAACAAAGTTGGAAAACAGGTTCCAGAATCTACTTAGAAGGGGCCTGGGGTGTAGCTCGGTAGTAGGTGCTTGCTTAGCATGTGAGAGGACCTGAGATTAATCCCTGCCCTTCTCCCCCAAAGGAAAAACCCAGATAAATAGGAGAAATACATTATAATATTCTACAGCAAAGTAGGGAGACTAGCAAGCAACAATTTATTATGTATTTTATAAAGAACTAGGAAAGAAGAGTTCAAAGGCTCCCAACACAAAGAAATGATACATGTTTACAGACAGGCACATGCTAATTACCCTGATTTGATCATCACACATTATATAAATACATAGTGAATTGTCACCAGTATCCCATAAAATGTATAATTATTATGTTTTTGGGGGAGGGAGAATTGGGGATTGAGCCCAGGAGTGCTTAGCCACTGAGCCACATTCCCAGCCCTTTTTCATTTTTTATTTTGAGACAGGGTCTCTAAGTTGCTTAGGGCCTCACTAAATTTCTGAGGTTGGTTTCGAACTTGTGATCCTTCTGCCTCAGACTCTTGTATCTCTGGCATTAAAGGCATGAACCACCGTCCCAGGATGTATGTATGTGTCAGTTTTCTTTTTAATTGCAAAATATAGCCAGGTACACTGGTACACACCTGGGGAGACTGAGGCAGGAGAATTACAAGTCCAAGGCCAGCCTCAGCAATTTAGTGAGACCCTGTCTCAAAAAATAAAAAGCATTAGGGATTATAGCTCAGTGGCAGAGCATCTCTGGGTCCAATTCCCAGTACAAACAAACAAACAAACAAACAAACAAAAAAGCAAAGCAAAGTCTATGGAGTTTTAAACACACATTCACATTTTGTGGTGATAGAATAGTCATGTCACTTAATGACAAGGATACATACTGAGAAATGTATACAGAGGGGATTTTGTCCTCAGAGCAGACTATCAGAGGGTACGCCTTTTACATCACATCTAGGTGATGTGGCCTACTGCATACCTAAGCTATGTGATACAGCCTGCTGCTCCTAAGCTACTAATCAGTACAGTGTTACTATACCGAATATTATAAGCACTGAAAAAAAAACCCACAATTTAAAAAGACACTAAGCAGGGCTGGAGATGTGGCTCAGTGGTTGAGTGCCTTTGGGTTCAATCCTTGGTACCAAAAAAAAAAAAAAAAAAAAAGTCACTAAGCAGTAGAAATGTTTAGTTCTATTATACCAAGGCACTGCTGATTGAAGCCTCATTGTATGGTGGCACATGACTGTAACAAATACTTTGTAAAATAAATTTTAAAAAGTTCTTTTGCAGAGCTGGGGATGGAACCCATACTAGACAAGCACTCTACCACTGAGCTACACCCCCAGCCCCATTGTAAATTTTAATTAATACTCCATAAAAACGCCTACAAAGTATTACATATCAGATGCAAAAAAAGAAAGAAAACGAAAGAAGAAAAAACCCACATTCAATTTAGTACAGCACTTAAATCCTCCAGGGTCCATTCCCACCCTTGTTTTGTCTCCTTTCTCTTTGATGACAAACCTCTCCCTTCAATAATAGTGCTGCATCCTAGCGTGGTGGCACATGTCCATAATCCTAGTGACTCAGGAGGCTAATGCAGGAGGATCTCAAGTTTAAGGCTAGTTTCAGCAATTTAGCGAGATCCTGGAAATTAAAATTAAAAACTAAAAAGAGCTGGGAGTGTTGCTCAATGGTTAAGCGTCCCTGGGTTCAATCCCTGGTAAAGCTATGTTAACTGAGTTCCAAACTTGGCACGCTTTGCCGCCATCCTTTTACCAAAATCTCATAACCTCTCCATTTTCTAGATGAAGAAACTAAGGATAGCTCCGAAACCTCGGGGTCAGCAGTGCGGCGAGAGCCTACTGAGCCTATTGGCCTTCAAGTGGACAGCTCTGGCCAGGTACGGGCTCGTGGCGCCCCCTGAAGGTCGTGTGGGAACGAAGAAAAGATCCTAAAAATAAGCATCTGGATTACTGTTGAGAGCTTGAAACCCCCACTCTGCTGTCCTCGGAGAGCTCTAGAAGATGTGACAGGGGACCGGACTTTGGCCCAGGGGTGAGAGAGACACAGAGCTGATCTGAGGGGCTTCCAGAGGACGCAGCCCTCCCCTGGGGGATATTAGCAGGCTGGCCCAAACCTGAAGGGGTTCTGTGGGAGCTACAAGGCCCTGCATTTAAACAACTACACCAACCAACCCATAAAATTGAACACAGGGGCTGGGTTTGTGGCTGGGCTGGGGCTGGGGCTCAGCGGTAGAGTGCTCGCCTAGCACGTGCAAGGCCCTAGGTTCGATCCTCAGCACCACATTAAAATAAATAAAATAAAGGTGTTGTGTCCACCTACAACTAAAAAATAAATTTAAAAAAAATCGAACACAGAAAACCACCCGGCGAATCCGAAGCTAAATGGGGGCGTGGCCGGAGGGCGTGGCCGGCAGCAGAAACTCAACAGTTACGGCTGGCATTCATAGGTACGCGCTCAAAACCCCCGGGTCGTGGGCGGGCCATTCCACCCACATTGGCTAATTGGCTTCAGGCAGGAGACGTTTCATTGGTTGGATTCCTGCACGGTTCCTTGGGGGCGGAACCCAGGGGGGGTAGACAAGGCCTAAGGGAGGGTGGGGCTTTCTGTGGAGCGGTCGAGTTCCCAAGTGCCGTAGAGGTCCCTAAGCTAAGAAGTGAAGAGTGGGCCCGGGGGTTAGTTCCGGGACGGAGGTAGGGATACGCTGGGCTGCACCCCGCCGCCGAACCACGTTCTCACAACATTCCGCTTTCCTGCGTCGGATCCTGGCGCGGCGGGCGGTGTCGCGCGCGTGACGTCATCGCGTGGCGTCACGCGCGCGACCCGAGGGAGCCTCGACCTCCAGTGGCGTGGGAAGCAGCTGGGCGATGCTGCAGTTAGTCCGGGTCGGGGCGCGGGCCTGGCTTCGGCCCTCGGGCTGCAGGGTGAGGCGGAGGACGGGAGACAGGGTCAGAGGACAAAGGCAGGGAGGCCGGGGGGTCGTCTCTCACTCTTGCCTACCACTTACAGGGCCTCAGCTCGCTGGCGGAAGAGGCAGCACGGCCCGCGGAGAACTCAGAGCCGGTGGCGGGTGCGGGTGAGGCAGCTAGGGTCGTCCAAAGGAGGGGCGGCGGCGACCGAGAACTTTGACTCTTGACCCTGACCCTTGACCTCCTAATCGTTCCAGGTCTCCGGGAGCCGGTGTTGCGCAAGTGCGAACTCCCACTACCCGCGCACCGGCGCCCTGTGCAGGCCTGGGTCGAGTCCCTGCGGGGCTTCGAGCAGGAGCGCGTGGGCCTGGCTGAACTGCACCCTGACGTTTTCGCCACAGCACCCAGGTGAGTTGGGGTCTGTAATGGCGAACTGATCGGCCAAGGGATGGGGAGCCCGAGTTCAGGAATGGGGTGACCAGGGCTCATATCCGTGAACCTGTTCCTCCACCTGTCAAAGGGGGATGACGGTTTTCCCTGCCTCGGGATTGTGTGAAGTTGAGGCAGGAGGATCACAAGTTCGGGGCCAGCTTTAGCTACCTGTCTTGTCTGTCTGTCTCTCTATTTTGGTACCAGGGATTTAACCCAGGTGTGCTTTACCACATCCCCAGCCTTTTATTTTATTTTATTTCATTTTTGAGAGTCTCACTGAAGTGCTTAGGGCCTCACTAAGTTGCTGGAGCTGGCCTGAAATTTGCAATCCTCCTACCTTAGCCTCTGAGCCTGTGGGTGGCACAGGTGTGTGCCACCATGCCTGGCTTGGCTAGCCTTAGCAATTTAATGAGGCCCTAAGCAGCTTAGTGAGACCCTATCCATACTCAGTGGTAAAGTGCCCCTGGGTTCAATCCTTAGTACCAAAAAAAAAAGGTAAAGTATAGCTGTAGTAAAAAGAGACTCCTCTCAAGTAGTTTAAGCTGGCACCTGCAAGCTGAAAAGGAACCAGCCAGAGCAAAAGCATTTCAGGCAGAGGGAAGAGCAAGTGCAAAAGCCCTGAGGCTAGACTTCATCTTTCAGAGAAACCAACTTGGCAGGAGCAGGTACAGGATGGGGTCAGGAAAACGCAGGTCTTGTGGGACCTTGGAGGTTTTAAGTAGAGTTAGTTCTCATGTTTCCCTCCTCTTCCCTAGGCTAGATATCCTGCACCAGGTTGCCACCTGGCAGAAGAACTTCAAGAGAATTGTGAGTTCCTGGGTAGAGGGAGGAAAGGGGATGGAGTTTCCTGTGGGGCTCAGGCAGGAGCAGAGAAAACCAATGTTGTGTTTTCTCTGGACTGCTCAACATGGACTTCGTCTTTTCTTTCTAGAGCCATTCAAGGGTAGGTCAATTCTTAGGCATTTTCTGAGCACCCAGCATTGTGGCAGTGTGTTAGGTGAGAGGATTCAACAGTGGACAAGACAGGCCCTGTCCCTGCCTTCATGAAGCTCACAGTTGTGTGGGAGAGATGAACACTACTTAAGTAGTCATGTCTGTAAATGTATAGTTTGGGGCAGTCATCCCAGAGAAAGGGCATTTAACCTCAAGCCTACTTGTAGATCTGGTTAGATTAAGGTGACAGTAGAGCTAAGGTGGAGATAATGAAAGCAGGTCATGCAAAAGTACTGTGGCAGGGACCAGAAGGAGCCCAATAATGCTGTAAAGCTCAATGGGAACAATAGTGAGGTGTTTGGATTTTATGCCAAAAACATGGAAGAATCCATTATCAGTCAGGGTCTGTCCGCCTTTAACCACCTGCCCCAGAGGTCTAGAGAGTTCCTTCCATGTCTCCCCATCACCCTGGGAATAAAGCCACCAGCATGGCATCCCATGTTCCTTATGATCCCTACCCCGCGCCTCTTCCCTGTTCTCTCCAGCCACCTACCATTAATATGTAGCTACATTAAAATTTAAAAAGTATAGGACATCTACTGAGAGCCAGCAGGACCCTTCTTTGGGAGGCTGATGTTCTGGTACAGAAGAGGGAACTCTGATTTCTTTATCTTCTCCATCTCTAATCACTTTGTGCTTGTCCCATCAGAGCCCTGATCTCTGTGCCTCCTGGCAGCAGGTCTCTCTGCCTGGCTTACCACCATATTCTTGGACCAGGCACCTGCAATGTCATCTGTCTTGTGGACCTGACCCCTGCTCACTTTGTACCCACAGAGCTATGCCAAGACCAAGACTAGGGCTGAGGTGCGAGGCGGTGGCCGGAAGCCCTGGCCACAGAAAGGCAGCGGGCGAGCTCGGCATGGCAGCATCCGGTCCCCCATCTGGCGAGGAGGTAAGTGGGGACAAGGGGGAGAAGGGCTCTGGCTGAGTCCAGCACCTGGGTGCTTCTTCACACACAGCTGCCCACTTCTTGTGTGATATGGTCTCAGCCCCATGCACTTCCTCATCAGCCAAGAGACTGGGACTACAGACCCTATTGTCTCAGTGGGTGACAGAGTTCTGAGAGTTGTTCCCTCTCCTCAACTGCATGTCTTCTCTTTTCAGATCATGGCCACAGCCCCTCTTGGCCTCCCCTCCCCTCTCATCTTTCCTTGCCCACATTTCACATGGTACCCAGAGGGATCTTCCTAAACCACCCAGCTTCCACAAGCCTTTGAGTGAAGTCTGAGCTCCTTACTTTGGCATTCCAGGTCTTGAGCCACTGGGATTATAGGCTTGTGCCACCAAGCCTGGCCAGTCCTGAAAATTTTAACTTCCTCATAACTGCAGCATTAATGGTTTGTGCTTTAATTAATCTCATGTCGTGCTGTAATTCCCAGTGTCCTGTGGGTTAGGAATCATCAAAACTCAGGACTTGACACCTGGGTAGACCAAGTTCCAGAGAAGTAAAGTCACTGGTCCAGCCTCCTCTCTCTTTCCCTTCCCAAGATCCCCACTTCTTTGCTTGACTGGGCAGGGGGGCAGCCTCTCCTCCAGCAACTTCTTTCCAGCCAGTGAGGCACATTTCTGACCTCCAAGCCCAGCAGTGGCCCATACCTGCTCACACACCTCTGTCCCCACAGGAGGTGTTGCCCATGGTCCCCGAGGCCCCACAAGTTACTACTACATGCTACCCATGAAAATGAGGGCGCTGGGCCTCAAGGTGGCATTGACCGTCAAGCTGGCTCAGGTACAAAGCAGTCCTACTGGGCGCCATGAGGATCTTAAGAGAATGGGGGCAGGGTGCCTGGGGAGGTCGGCTGGCACAGGGAGCTCTGGACCCAGGCTCAGGGGTGCTTTCTTCCTCCCACCAGGACGACCTGCATATTGTAGACTCCCTGGAGCTGCCCACTCCAGACCCCCAGTATTTGACAGAGCTGGCACGCTACCGGCGCTGGGGGAACTCTGTGCTCCTTGTGGATTTGTGAGAATGCTGGGAAGGGCAGGGATGGGGAGGCCTGAGCTCCATCCTCTACAGGGCTCACCTCCTGTCCTCTCACAGGATACATGAGGAGATGCCACAGAACATTGTGGAGGCCACCTCTGGGCTCAAGACCTTCAACTTGATCCCGGCTGTAGGTGAGTGAAGGGCACTGACCCATCTCCCAGACCCCCAGAATACGCATGTGCAGGTCCCACCATTAGAGTCATGACCTGGTTCAAATCTTGCATCTGTTATTTGGTCACTGAATGCTCTGGATCAGCAAATGACCTCACTCCCTAATCAGATCCTCAGCTTTCCCTAACTGCCTGCCTTAAAAAAAAAAAAAAAAAAAAAAAAGGTCCAAGGTAATAGCTGTCAAAGTGTGTTCCCCCCACTTCCATCAGAGGGCATGTGTGAGCATCTGAACCATAGCTTGTCCCTGCTCTGCCCAAAGCCCTCTATGGCTTTCACCTCCCTCAGGGAAAAAGCCCAAGATGACCTGCAGGCCCCCCAGGCCCTGTTCAGCCTCCCTCTTCCCCCCCAGTCCTCCCCCCCACCTTGCTCACTAACTCTGGCAGCTCTGGTCTCTGTCTAGCACATTATGTTTATTCATTTGCTCTATCTTTCCTTCTGGAATGTGAGGTAGGAGTCATGGCCAAGTACTGGGCAGAGCCCAGCATACAAGAGCCTCTTAGTAGGTGAGGCAGCTCTCTGGTGAGGGTCCTGGGGGTGGCTGAGGCAAGATCTGAAGCCAGGGTGCCCGGCTCTCCTAACCATGCTAGACCATGATGTCCCTGTAAACAGGACAGGTGTGCCCTGAGGAGGGAATGGGGCTCCGGATGCGGGCGGGACTGGAGCAGAGCCCAAGGGCAGCCTCTCCCTGACCTGGCTGCCATCCTCCCCACCTGCCCAGGTCTGAACGTGTACAGCATGCTCAAGCACCAGAGCCTGGTCCTCACCCTGCCCACTGTCGCCTTCCTGGAGAACAAGCTACTCTGGCAGGATTCACGTTACTCGCCCCTCTACCCCTTCCATCTGCCCTACAGCAACTTCCCCTGACCCTCGCCCTGCACTGCCCAGGGCCCTGGATACCCTCCTCCTTGCTGCATGGCCATGAGCCAGACCAAGCCCTTGGCAGGCTTGGGAGCCTCCTGAACCCTGTGAGAGAGATGCTGCCTGGCCCCGCCTCATCTCACTTAGGAAGCTGAGGCCACACAGAGCGACCAAGCAGGCCTCAGCCCCAGGAAGAGGTGGTTCTGCAGAGCCAGGATGAGCTCCATCCCAGTTCTCTTTTTTGTTGGGTTTAAAATAAATTTTAGTTTTTCATCCAAGGATCAGCCTCAGAGAACAGTTCATTGCCATTTGGAATAATCCTGTTTGTTGTGTGTTGGGCTTGGTCTCCAGAGCTGGGCTCCACTGGGCACTCTCCTCAAGGAGCTTGCAGTCTGCAGTGCAATCATTTATGAAAGGACATTAATCATTTATTGAAATTGCCAGAATTAACTAACCCCTGGTGAGTCAGGCTCAGGAGCTTGAGGAGATGCCTGGGCCTCTGGTATGTCATCCTCCTGGCACCGCGACTGCGTGCTTGGCTCTGAGGGTTTGCTGTCCTGTTTGTCACAGCCAAAGTGTGGTCTTGAGTCCACAAGTAGACAAAGCTCCCAAGCACAGAATTTGCCCTAAGCCCAGAATCAGGAAAGCCAGTGCCTTCTGATCTCGTGATAAATGAGTAAATAAACATCTTTAAAGACACCAAACCAATATCCCAATTCTTTATTTTTTTTGCAGTGCTGGGGATCAAATCTGGGGCCTTAAAACTAGCTAGACTATAAGGTAACATGGTCAAGTTCTTTAAAGTCAGCCAGACTGAGTGTGGTGGGACACACCTGTAGTTCCCAACTGCTGCTTGTGGAGCTGAGACAGGAGGAACATTTGGGGCCAGGAGTTGGGGGCCAGCCTGGACAATATATTGATACCTCATGAATTTAAATATGTAAATAAGAAAGTTGGCCAGAACTACCTTCAGCAGTGTAGGTGGCCATGGTGACCACCCCGAGTGTGCTGGGCCTCCCCTGTCTGCAAACATCTCTGGAATGTGCTGGGCTCACAACTAAGTACAAAGAAAGGTATTGGAGGACTGGGGCAGAGCTCAGCATGAGTGAGGCCCATAAAACTAACACCTCCAAAACAAAGCTACTGGAGGCCACTAAAAAGGGGTGCTGGGCTGGGGCTGGGGCTCAGCGGCAGAGTGCTCACCTAGCATGTACGAGGCGCTGGGTTCGATCCTCAGCACCACATAAGAATAAATAAAGACTTTAAAAACGTTAAAAAAAGGGGATGCCTGTGTCTCAGCTGTGCCTCTCACTTGGCCCTGTGGGGTCACCAAGGCCTAGAAAAAGACCCTGTTGTTCTGGCAGTGCTCAGCCTAGCCTCAACAGTCATAACTAGAAGTGCAAATGCAGTTCCTTCTGCTTCAAGACTTTCAGGGAAGTGAGAGGCCAATTGCTGCCCACACAGATTTTCGAAAGGAATGAGTCAGAACCTATGCCTCCAAGCTGGAATCCTCAGCCAGATTCGGGATGGAATAGGCATCAGAGGGAAATGGTAAAAAGTCTAGAATATGCTTTCATAACCTCACTTTAACTTAGTCATCTGTTTCCGCCACAACCCCAGTGGTAGAGCACTCGCCTAGCATGTGCGAGGCCCTGGGTTCGATCCTCAGCACCATATAAAAATAAATAAATAAAATAAAGGTATTTTGTCCAACTACAACTAAAAAATAAATATATATATAAAAAAAATTTCCAAATACAATCACATTCACAGGTGCTAGGGGTTAGGACTTCAATGTCTTTTTTTTGGGGGGGGGGCAGTACTAAAGTCCATAGCTGTCAAGTTCCTTGTATAAAATGGCATAGTATTTGCATGGAACTTATGTACATCTTCCCATAGACTCTAAATCATCTGTGGATGCCTTATAATACCTAATTTAATATAAATATTATATACATAGTTGTTACACTGTATCATTTAGTGACAAGAAAAAAGAAGTGTTCAGGACAGATGTAATTTTTTCTTTTAGTTTCAGTCTGTGGGTGGTGGTTGAAACAGAATTTGAAACCTATAGATACAGAAGGCTGACTGTATGTCCACGGTTGCTTATTTGAAATCTTCCATGAATGCAGGGGCCTGGTGGCACATGCTTGTAATCCCAATGAGTGGGGAGGCTGAGGCAGGAGAATGGCAAGTTCAAGGCCAACCTTGGCAACTTAGTGAGACCCTGTCTCAAAAAATAAAAAGGACTGGAGATATAGCTCAGTGGTAGAGTGCTTGTGAGGGGCCTGGGTTCAATCCTTGGCACAAAAACAAATGAAAGTTGCTTTTTTTGGTTCGATTTTTCCCCCCCACACTGAGAGTTGAACCCAAGGCCTTGCACATGCTAGGCCAGGGCTCTGCCACTGAGCTACATCACCAGCCCACTTTTTCTATTTGGATACTGGGTCTAAGTTGCTTAGGGCCTCCTAAATTGCTAAAGTTGACCTTGAATTTGCATTTTTCCCGTTTCAGCCTCCTGAGTAACGGATTACAGGCATGTGCTAAAAAAAAAAAAAAAAAAAAAAAAAAAGTTTTTGTTTTTTGGGTTTTGTTTCTTTTGCAGTACTAGGGATGAAACCCAGGCCCTTGTCGATGCTAGATAAGCACTGTACTCACCAACCCTCAAAAAGTCTTTTTAAGAAGACAAATGAAGACTCTTCCTGGGAGTTGATGCTACCCCCCAGGTCCCTTGTCCCAGCCTCTTGGGAGGTGAAGTAATCCAGGGCCCAGAGAGGGCAAGGACTTCACGGTCTTGAAAAGTCTCCCCAAAAGGCAGGACACTCAGAATCCCAGCTGACTCTGGTTCCCGAAAGCTAAAGTTCACTGGATCCGATTCCCCATGAAACTCATTGAGAGGCAGATGGCCACGATGGTGGAACCCAGCATCTGTCAAGGGATGGTTGGCATAGAGGCCAGCACCCAGCTCACAGATGCCCCCATCTCAGCAAAGGGGTCTTCAGGACGTCACACCCACCTAGTCTGCCAGTGAAGCCATGTCCTTGTCCCAGATCTCCAGAGCAGTGACCCAGCGGAGCCAGAGAACCAGCAGCAAGCACAGGCCATGGCTGGCAGAGCCTACCATGATGGCAAGGGCCTGAGACAGTCAGCCTGTCACCTGTCACCCTGTGGTGGCCTAGCCCCAGGCAGGGTATGCCACAGCTCTGAACCCTGAAGCATCCACAATCTACCAACCTCAAACCCCTGGAAAGCTAGGATTGCAGGCCAGGAAAACAAGAGAGGGGCAGACCTGAGTGAAGCTCAGACTCAAAGGTTAACCAACATCAGTACCTTGCCAAAGCCTGGTCAGCATAAATTTGGACCAACAACGTTGACCCAAGTGCTACACAAACCCCTAGACTCGCACATGCAAGTGGCAACCCCCATTGGGTCCCGTCTGCCCTGTGGGACAAGTGTGTTTCTATTCACACTTGAATAAATCTTACTCATACTCACTCATCCTCGTCTGTGGATTTCATTCTTTGAATTTGCAAGAGGAGAACCCAGAAAGAAGAAACGGCAGCGAGCTGCTGGGGTCTGCTGCAACCCTGGAGGGCATAGCCAGCCACTAAGAGCTGCAACACATTAGAGGCAGCGGAGAAGAAACGGGCTTTCTCAGCTGCAGAGGCCTGCAGCTTACACAGACCCCACCCAAGAGCAGAAGCAGAGAAATTCCGGTTTCCCCAGTGGGTGCTACTTGATTCTGCTGGGTCATTCAAATAGTGCAAAGCCAGCAGCCAAGAAGGAACTGCCCTGTCCCTTCCCCAAAGAAGCCTCCAACCTAGAAAGGCCCATGCCAGGGCTCCCAGCTGAGCCAACT
Organism: Callospermophilus lateralis; assembly: GCF_048772815.1. NCBI lineage: Eukaryota > Metazoa > Chordata > Mammalia > Rodentia > Sciuridae > Callospermophilus > Callospermophilus lateralis. Next base: position 216,095,800 of record NC_135305.1, on the reverse strand, counting down.
CTGAGCATGATGTTCACCTACGCCTGAATCTTGGGCAGATTCTCCACTAGGACAGGATGAGATTCCACTACTGAATAAGGTTTTGAAGGGTGGAAAGATAAGCAAAGTTGTGATTGGAACAAAATACGTACATTGCTGGGCATGGGAGCGCATGCCTGTAATCCCAGCAGCTCAGGAGACTGAGGTAGAGGAATCATGAGTCTGAGGCCAGCCCCAGCAATTCAGCTGGGCCCTAAGCGACTCAGCAAGACCCTGTCTCTAAAAAGGAGGGGATGTGGCTCAGTGGATAAATGCCCCTGGATTCAATTCCTGGTCCAAAAAAAAAAAAAAAAAAAAAAAAAACCCAAACAACAACAACCCCCCCCCCAAAAAAAAACCAACAAAAAACCACATACATTGACTGGAACTGTATCTCTGAAAGACCACTCACTTACCTAGCATACATAAGGCCCTGGGTTCCATCCCCAGCACTGAAGAAAAAAAAAAAAATTTAAATGGGGGGGTGGCAGACAGTGCATGGGAAGGAAAGTGAATCCCAGACTGGAGAATCAGTATATTCGGAATGCTCAGAGATAAAAGAAGTTAATTAACTCAGCGAATATAATTGTCCCTTGGTAACTAGGGGGGATTAGTTCCAAGACCTCTCTCAACACCAAAATCTACAGATGCATCTTATGTGAAATGGGGTTTTATCTGCTGTTTATAACCTACGCACATTCTCCCATAGAGGTTGGGTCATCTTTAGAAGATTTACAATATCTAACACAATCTAAATGCTATGTAAGTATTTTTGTTATCCTGGATTGTTTAGGGAACAATGACAAGGAAAAAAGTCTGTGTATGTTCAGTACAGATTTGATAAAAAAACAAAAACAAAAACAAAAGTTTTCTGTCCACAGTTGGTTGAATCTGTGGGTATGGAACCCACGTGTAGAAGTTGCTGACTGCAGGTGTTCGTCATCCACCTATGGATCAGAAATTGATTTGGGTGCTGGAGCTGACAGACTCCATGCTCTTCTGGAGTTCCCAGAAATTGAGGTGACAGAGAATCTAGTAAATCAGAAGAATTTACTGGGGTGATCAGTTCAGTAATGTAATGAGAATATTAGGGAAGTGACAGTGGACAGGGCAAGATGCAAGATGTAGTTGGGGGCACTCAGGAAAGCCTTTAGGAGAAGGCCAAGCCATAAGAAGAGTGGAGCTGTCTGTGTTGGGGATCGTTTGGAAGAGCATTTAGGCTGAGGGAATGGCAAGGTGGCCACATCAGAGCTCAGAGAATGGGGAGAGAAGGTTCAAAGCCATGGAGTGGGGTTTGGATAATTATACCCTGAATTTAGGCCTTCTTGAGACTGCCTGGCACCTGGCAGGAAGCCTTTCCCTTCCTGGAGACTACAGCAAAGGGCTGGGGAATATCTGTTTCCCTTTTCCTTGCAGAAATACAAAGGCAGTTCAAGACCAGGAGGAACATGCTCCCCCTGCCAGCCTGCCCCACATTAACATCTATTCCCATCTCAGGAAATGGCCCTCCATCCTCTCAGGGGCTCAGATCTGGACTAAGGAGTCACCTTTGATGCTGCCCTGTAAGACCAGTTGGCCCAGGCTGCAAAACACATTCCAAATTCAACCACTTCTCCAATGCCACCTCCCAGCCCAGCTCCAGCAATTGTTCATCTGGACCAGAGCAGCCTCAAGAAGGCACCTGTGAACACCTGAGTCAGGTAGTCCCTCCTCGCTCAGAAACCTTCACGGCTCCCACTTCACTAGGAATAAAAACCAGAGCCCTTCCTAGACGCCAAGCACCTGTGCTACCTACACTGTCACCTCTCTGCCCTCTTTCCCTCTAGTCCTTCACCCACCCTGCTGCAGACACACTGGCCATGAGCTGTTCCCTATGCAGGGGTTTTCCACCTCCAGGCCCTCTGCTTGGTACACCACTCCTCGGGAGGTTGGCATGACTTGCTCCTCATCTCCCTCTGGTCTGTGCTCAATGTCACCTTCTCACTAAGTCTTCCTCTACTCAGGAGCCAGAGGCAAGAGGATCGCAAGTTCAAGTCCAGCCTGAACAACTTAGCAAGACCTCATCTCAAAGTAAAATAACAATGGCTGGAGTGCGGTTCAGTGGTAGAGAGCTTACCTAGTATGCCAGAGTTCTGGGTTTAATTCCTGGTGTGTGTGTGTGTGTGTGTGTGTGCGTGCACACACACACACACACATATACACACAAAAAGAAAGTTGACTAACTCTTACACTTCTTATTCCCTTTCCTGCTTAATTTTTCTTCTTTAGTATTAATCAAAAACTAAATTGCTAGCCACATAATCCTAGTGACTGAGGAAACTGAGGCAGGAAAATCGCAAGTTCAACGCCATCCTCAGCAACTTAGCAAGGCCCTAAGCAAATGAAAACCTGTCTTAAAATAAAAATGAATGAATGAATGAATAAGGGCTGGGGATGTTGCTCTGTGGTAAAGCGCCCTGGGTTCAGTCCCCAGTACTGCCAAACGAAACCCCCCCCCCCGCCCAACGCTCCATATATCTTATTTTTGTTTCTTGGTACCGCCACTAAGACGATCCCTGCACGGTGCGAGGATTGTTTTCTGTGTTCTCTGATGTGTCTCCAACACCTGGAACGATGCCTGTCACACAGTAGGCGCCTGATGAACAGAGAAAAGAATATAGCTTCGCGGCTGCAAAGGAGGCCTGAGACCGCGCGAGGGAGCTCGCTGCTCGCGCTCCTGCTCTGGAACCGAGCAACCCGCCAGGCGAGCCCAGGAAAACTCCGCCGGAAAGAAAGCTCGGGCTTTTCCAGACTGCGCGCTGGGCCGTCCCTGATCTCACGCTGGGACTTTGCCCAGGTCGTTGCCGGGCGGGGATTCAGCACGCAGCGTACCCGCACCCGAAAGACAAAAGATCCCCGTGGAAATTCCTTAGAAAAATCCGAGCGGGGAGAGGGGCGCCTTTTCTGATGGCGTGTTATTCCCAGCCCGGGTCCCGGGGAGGAAGGGCCAGCGCATCCCCCGGACCTCTCCCTTCCCCTTCTGGTTCACGACCTCCGTGGCCCCTCCAAGGTCTCCATAGCGACTCCACAAGCGTCCCACAACAGGAAGCTTTAGGCGGCGTGGTTCAGTATCCTGAGACCCAAGGTCCCCAGCCTCGACGTGTGGATGCCGAGACCTGGGGTCACAGGTGCAGGCCGTGGCCGGGCGCGCACAGTTGGGGCAGGCGCCCTTCTCCCCGCGCCACCGCGAAGCCTCAGTTTCCCTGCAGAGCCTGGGACGACAGCGGAAGGTCTCCGGGCGTCAGGACCACGCGGCTTCCTTCCTTTTTCTGGGAGCTGTGAAGACGCCCTCGTGGCCGAGGCCGAAAGGGGAAGAGAAGTCGCGCGGGTCGGAGGGGGGGCGCGGGAACCCACGGGCGGGGAGCGCCGCACGTCCTCGCTCGCAGGGCTTGCGGGCGCGGGGAGGTGCCTGGGCCTGCTCAGGTCGCTTCTCCGGAAACCTCGGTGGCAGCTTGGCTGGAACATGCCCTTTGGGGAGGGGCACCTTTGAATGCAGGACTCCGGGCAAGGATCCCTGGGCTCCCACCCCCGCGAGGGGCTTGTCCACTCGATTAAAGAGGCCTGCCCGAGCTGGGGAGTCAAGACTTGAGTTCGGATCCCTTCGCAACTCGCAGCCTCAGTTTACCCCTCTGTGAAATGGACACGTTATCAGTCTCGACTGTTCAGGGTAGTTGGCAGTATTCGATCACCAAGTAAACTGTGAATCGAGGTTACTCCAGCCGGGGATGAGACCCCCGCCCCCGGTGGCCCGGAGCAGCCCCCTACTTTCCCCTCCCGGCCCTGCCGCCCTCCTTGCTTCAGTTTGGAAATTCCGACCCTGCCACGGCCAGCGAGGCAGGACCACCCGCTCGGGCCGGGCATTCTCTCAGTCCGGAAATGCCAGAGCCCTCGTTGAGGAGGGGAAGGCTCGAGGTTTCCGGGAAAGCAGCACCGCCCCTCGGCCCCCCGTGGCCAGCTGTTATAAAGAACCCGTGCGCTCTCCGGGCTCCAGTGCGCAGTGAGCACCTCTCGCCTCCGCGCTGCTCCCTGCGAACTGCCCAGGCTGCCATGGCCCCCGCCGGCGCCGCGTCCGCGCTGCCCCTGCTCCTGGCTCTGCTCGGGGCTCTGCTCCCAGGTGAGTCGAAGGTGCGGGTGGCTGTCAGGTCAGCTCCCCGGATACGACGTGCGCCTTGGACGTGCGCCGTGGGAGGACGCCTCTCCGGTTGGCAAGGGATCAGTCTGTGCCTGCTTAGGGTCATGTTAGGGTTATGGGAGATGGAACTAGAACCCCCCATTGAAAGTCACCAGCCGCAGATGGAACCCAGACTCCGAATGACCTCGATGGGTGGCCTCGGGCCCCTTTTACACTTAAGGGTCTCGGCTGTAAAATGGGGCCCCAATTTATAAGGACCACCTCGCAGGCTTTGTGTGGGGGTGCAGCACCACCCCTGGCCCCAGGACACCGTCAGATGGTGTAGGGGGCTGGCCTCCGCTCCGAGTAGGCTTTGGGGACCCATCTCCTCCCACAGACCTTCTGTTCCTCATCTTCTGCCCCTGGGGAAGTCCAGGCTGCTTCTGCTCAGGGGAATTCCAGAGTCACTTTCTCAGGGACCACAGACTGCGAAGCAGGTCGAAGCAGGTCGCAGCAGCACTCCCCAGCTGCCCGCTCCAGCCCAGATAGGGGCCTAGAGAGGGGAGGTGACTTAACTAGAAATCAGGATGAGTCCAGATTAGAACCCGTGGTGGAGCTGGAACTGTGTCGTCTTGCTGTCTCCTTCTTTCCAACGCTGTCCAGCAAGGCCGATGCCTGCCCTCCCTCTTTCCCCCTGTGAAATGGGAATAATTCCAGAATCACCCTTGGAGAATTTCCAGTCTCTGTTGTGTTCTGCCTCCGCCCCAGCTAGAGCTAATCTGAGGCCTGGAATCTTGCAAGGGTCAGGCAGGGGTGCTCAGATTTATTATTATTATTATTATTTTAATATTTATTTTTTAGTTTTAGGTAGATACAATATCTTTATTTTTTTTGTGGTGCTGAGGATCAAATCCAGTGCCTCACATGTGCTAGGTGACTCTCTACCACTTGAGCCATAGCCCCAGCCCCTCAGATTTATTATTATTAATATTAATCATCATGATTATTATCATTTGAGATGGGGTCTGGGTATGTCGCCCCTGCTGATCTCAAGTTCCTAAGCTCAATCTATGCTCCCCAAGTAGCTGTGACTACTACAGCCAGGCTCCCTCCTTTTTAATTATTATTATTATTATTTTTTTTTTGGTACTGGGGATTGAACCCAGGGGTGCTTCACCTGAGCTACGTCCCCAGCTTTTAATTTTCTATTTTGAGACAGGGTCTCACTAAGTTGGCTTAGGGCCTTGCTAAATTGCGAGGCTGGCCTCAAACATTTGATCCTCCAGCCCTCCAGTCACTGGGGTTACAGTTGGCCTCCACAGCACTTTAAGTGTTTTTTTTTTTTTTTTTTTTCAACTTTGCAGGCAGAGTCTGAGGTCTAACATAACCTCTTCCTTCTAATCGCACTTCCTTACAAGACAGCCAACCACTCGCTACCTGCCCTGTGCTGTGACTCCTATTAACAGGGGTGTGTGGTGACTACACCCACTCACCTTGTAAGTGGGAAAATTGAGGCTCGGAGAGGGGAAACAGTGTGTCTAAAGGAGGAAGGAGCTAGCCCGATTCCTAGCTCCCTTCACCTGACCTCTTAGAAGGCAGGAGAGGACTGACTTGGTATTACAATCTGACTCTCCTTCCATGGCTCTTCATTGTCCTCAAAGAACACCATAGGCATTTGTGTATATGTATATTCATATATATTATGTATATGTATATATTATATATATATATATACATTTGCATATTCTACCGCTGAACTACATCCCCAGCCTTAAAAACTCTTCTTTAGTGTGCTCTGCCCTGCTCACGTGATCTTGATTTCATTTCCCCCTACTCCCCCTTCCCCTTGCTTCCTGGGCTCCAGCCACTCTGCCTCAGGGCCTTTGCACTTGCTGCTCCTTTTGCCTGGAAGCCACTTCCCTTTTCTCTGGATGGCCAGCCCTTTCTCATCACTCAGGTCTTAGCCCAGCTCTATCACCAAGGCACCATTGGTTCTCTCATTGTTTTGTTTTTGCCAAATCTTTACTGACATCCCTTATTAATTATCTTGTTTGCTCACAAATATTCCTGTCTCCCACACTGAAGGCAGAGGGTTTTGTTAGTTCAGGGCCGTGTGCCCAGCTTCCCGCCCAATTGGGCACACAGTAACTTTGGCGCATGTGATGGGTCACGCCTCTGTCCTCACCCTTGTGTTCCAGAGCCTGGAGATGCCCAAGCGTCAGTCTTCCCCACAGAAGCCACTCTGCCCCGAGGCGGCTCTGTGCTGGTGAACTGTAGTTCAACTTGTGAAGTGGAGGCCTTCTTGGGCCTGGAGACTCCGCTGACCAAGGAGGAGCGAGACAGAGGGCACAACTGGAAGATGTTCGAACTGAGTGACGTGGAGGAAGACAGCAAGCCGATGTGCTTCTCCAACTGTGGCCAAAACCAAACATCAGCTCTGATTTCCATCACCGTGTACAGTGAGTGGCGGCCAGGGGACAGGATTAGGGAGATGGGGTAGGAGAGGTGGGGGTGGAACCTCAGAGCAGCTCACCGAAGGGCAGGGAGAAAGTTCCACTGTCAACTGGAAGCCCTTTGAATTTCTTTGGTTACATTTTGAGTATCAACAGGAATTGGGACCATTTGAAAACGCCATCTCTCTATGCCTTAATCTCTGTGTGTGGTGCTAGGGATGGACCCCGGGCCTGGCGCATGCTGAGCACATGCTGTACCACTGAGCTTCACCCAGGAGTTTTATACTCTTTAAACATAGCAGGAGGCTCTGGATCTGATGCTTTAGAAAAGGATGCATGGGCTGGGAGTGCAGCCCAGCAGCCATAGAGCACTTGCCCAGCATGTGTGAGGCCCTGGGCTCCACCCCCAGAATTGCAAAATAATATTTTTTTCTTAACCCTAAAAACAAATGCAAATTAAAACTAGCCCTCAGATGACATTGTTCACACATTGATTAAAAGAATTGACAACAGCTGTGCTGGCCAGACTGTGGAGAGTCTGAGCACAACCCTGTGGCAAGTTATTAGGTATTGAGTCTCAAAATGATATTTGCTTGCTGGGCACGGTGGTGCACACCTGTCATCCCAGTGGCTCAGGAGGCTGAGGCAGGAGGATGGAGAGTTCAAAGCCAGCTTCAGCAATGGTGAGGTGCTAAGCAACTCAATGAGACCCTGTCTCTAAATAAAATACAAAATAGGGCTGGGGATGGGGCTCAGTGGTTGAGTGCCCTTCAACTAAGGGTCAACTAAGGGTCTCACTGAGTTGCTTAGCACCTTGCTTTTGCTGGGGCTGACTTTGAACTCATGATCCTCCTGCCTCAGCCTCCCAAGTCGCTGGAATTACAGCATGTGCCACCACACCCAGCTCAAAATATAAATAATTTTTTTAAGAAGGATTTGCATATTAGTTCTGTGGTAGAGCACCCCTGGTTTCATTCTCTGATAGTGTCAAAAAAAACATTGATATATGCTTGTGTTCTGCACCTTAGAAATCCCAGTCCTAGGAATTGGTCCTAAATGGGCCCCTCCCATCAAGGCATTGGTGGAGCCTTAAAGTTTTTATTTTTTTCTGCCTGTGGTGCTGGGGATCAAATCCAGGATGTGACCCATGCTAGATAAGTTCTCTACCACTTAGCTGCTTGAGGACACAAGTTCACAAATGATTGCATTATAGAGGGCATGGGAGAGAAAAGTAGGTTTGCCATATCAGAGAATAGTATGTAACTGTGTAAAAGAATGAGGAAGCTCCTCTGTGCCAGAAGGGAAGTGCTCCAAGGTGTACTCTAAAATTGAAAAGAAAGTACTGCTGGGCATGAATGGCATGCCATCTTCTGTGGCAGAGAGCCAAAGGGGGCAGACGGGGAGGTGGTATTTACATACAAAGGAGCTCTAAAAGGAAACACAAGAAATAATAATGTGGGCACAGTAATCTCAGCAATTTAGGAGTCTGAGGCAGGAGGATCTCAAGTTCGAGGCCAGCTTGGGCAACTTAGTGAGACCCCCATCTCAAAAAAAAAAAAAAGAGAGAGAGAGAGAGAGAGAGAAATGACAAGGACAATATTAATTGGCTGTGAACAGAAAAACTGCTGAGAGGCTCCAGGAAAGGGGGAGCAGGGGATTTTCTTGTAATGTCCTTTTTGCTTTGAGGATTTTTGATCTGTGAGAATGAGTTTCCAAGGCAAAGGAAAAAAAAAAAACACAAACATAATTCAAATCATAACAAAACAAAAAGGAGAAACAACAAAGAGAACTGGCCAAGTGACTTGGAATGAGACTGCCTGGGTCTCAGGCACAGCATGGCTCTAGGGACGGGGTGAGGGTGGGGGACATGGGTCCTAGGTGTACTTTTCCATCACGTGAGACCTCCTGCCTTAGGGACAGTAGGGCGAAGCCTCATGGCTCCTCACAAAGAAAGCCTTTGGGCACTCATCGACTCCACTTCTGGTTTGGAGGGTGTCTGAGCAGACGCTGGCCCGCCAGGTGAGGAAAGTCCCCAAACATTCCTGGTGGCCTCTGAAAACCCCTGGGAAATCTCGTTAAGGGCTTCTCTGAGTCTCCGCCTGGCAGTTGAGGACCCAGCACTACAGGTTGGGTCCTAGCTCCGCCACATTTCTCCTCGGTGACTTTAGATCTCCCTTTGCCTTGGTGTCCACCTCTGGGAAATGGGCGGGTGGCCGCCTGGTGGTTGTTTCCAGGGCCTATGAGGTGGGCGGTGCCTAGGAGAGACCGGCTGGGCTCTGCCCCACTCTTGGTGCCAACATGAGGAGGCATCCTCTGGGTGGCTAAGCCATGTCAAAAAAAGTTAGAAGTAGGGGCTGGGGAGGTGGCTCAAGCGGTAGCGCGCTCGCCTGGCATGCGTGTGGCCCGGGTTCGATCCTCAGCTCCACATACAAAGAAAGATGTTGTGTCCGCCGAAAAATAAAAAAAAAATTAAAAAAAAAAAAGTTAGAAGTATAGTTCCCAGAGAACGGGACCACTAGGACTTTGGTGGATGTGTAGGAGTTGGTAGAAATGGGCGCCCTGGGGCTGGGGTAGCGTGTGCCTTTGGGATGGGCAAGCCCCCAGGTCAATCCCCAGCACAGAGGGAACAGCCCGTGAACAAGGGGACATCCTGGGGGCAGGTCAGGAAGAGCTAGACACTGTTGGGGTGGAAAGGAGGAGCCGTGCGACCTTCTCTTCCTTGGGGTGCTGGGAGCCATGGAGGATTCGTGCGCAGGTCAAGACTCCAGGTAGCAGGGCGTACAGGAGTCAGAAAGTGGCTGGGGCTGGGCCTGAGGGGCTGCACAGGTTATTGGCAACGGGGGCATCCAAGAAGGGATGAAGGACAAAGTGACCAGGATTTGGTGAGGGACTGAGGATCAGGGTCCAGGAGAGGTAAGGACGAATCAGACACCCTTCCCCAAGTTCTTGTCCTTTAAGGGAACAAGGCTTAAGGATTGCTGAGTCCCATTTAGAGGCTGAGGTTTGATGGGACCTCCTATCCTGCCATTTCCAGTTTCTGTAGTTAAGAGTTAAGAGCTGGGGCTGGGGATCTAGCTCAGTTGGTCGAGTGCTTGTGTTGCACACACAAAGGCCCTGGGTTCAATCCCCAGCACCACCCCACTCAAAAAAAAAAAAAAAAGGAGTTAAGAGCTGTACCTCTGAGGTTTTTGTGACCTTTTGGTTTTTTTAAACAGTTTTACTGAGATATTATTTACATACCACAAAATTCACCCCTTTGGGGGCTGGGGTGTAGCTCAGTGGTAGTACCTTGCTTAGCATTCGAAGGCTTTGGGTTCCGTCTCCAGCACCGCAAAATTTTTAAAAAAGCACAATTGGATGAATGTGTCAGTGTATTTATAGATTTGTACAACCACTGCCGCTATCTACTTTGAGAACATTTTCATCACCCTAAAGAGAAGCTTCCTGCCCATTTTTAGTCACTCAGTCTCTTAAATTGATTAATATTATTCCACTTCTAATGGCCCCATTTTACAGTTCAGGAAACTGAGGCTCACAGGGGCAAAGGCACTTGACCACAATCCACAGCAAGAAGCAACATAAGCTGGCGTCCAACACAGGCCAGCCTGGCTCCCCACACCTTAGGGGCATTGCAGGTGACACTTTGGGACCTCTTGAGAAGAGATTAGGGAAGGGAAGGTCATAATGTTCCCTCCCTGGGGAGCCAGGGGTCTTGGTACTAATCCCCAGCTCATCCTGCAATACACGTCCTGGTCATCAGGTTGGGATTCTGTTCCTCCGTATGGAATGGAGTCTGGCCTCTGTGTTGCAGGTATATTCAAGGGGGTGTTCGGTTTCCTTTTTCTTTTCTCTTTTTTTAAAAATATTTTTTAGTTGCCAATGGATCTCTCACTTTGTTTATTCCTATGCGGTGCTGAGGAGGGAACCCAGGGCCTCACACATGCCAGGCCAGCGCTCTACCGCTCAGCCCCAGCCCTCGATTTCATTTTTCTATTTGACCATTTTTAACATGGGATCCACAGCTCCTTCTTCTCTTTCCCTTGAAATCTGGCCCTTGGAGCTGGGGATGGAGCTGAGTGAGGCCCTGGGTTTTACCAGCACTGGGGGAAAAAAACCAACTTTTTAACAAATTGGGCTCCTGAAAAGCCTCCCATCAGTTTGGCCTGCTCTACCTCATTCTTTCGACAAATATTGAGCAACTACTGTGTGCCAGGCAGAACAAAAGAACAAAGCAGACAAAAATCTCTGCCCCTGGGCTAGGGGTGCTTGGCATGCCCCCAGAGCCTGGGTTCTGTCCCCAACACACACACACACACACACACACACACACACACACACACACACATCCCTTCCCTCCTTGGGCAAAAGGAGGAAATAGGGAAACAACTTAATTGAATAGAATACATTATCGTATATGTTTAGAAGATGGAGATGTGTTGCTGAGCGTGATGGTGAACTCCTGTGATCCCTGCAACTCAGAGGCTGAGGCAGGAGGATTGGAAGTTCAAGGCCAGCCTCAACAACTTAGTGAGACCCTGTCTCAAAATAAATAGTAAAAAGGACTGGGGGTGTAGCTCAGGAGTTCAATCCCCAATATGGGGAAGAAAAAGAAGGTGGTGTGCACCATGGAGCAAAAAGTCAGGCTGAGCAGAGGTTTTGTTCTGTGGTCTGGGATGGAACCAGGGCTGGGGCAGGCTGAGCTGGAGCTCTAGCCCCAGCCACACCTCAGCTCATAGGAGCCCTGGTTAAAGTATGTCTAGTGGAGCGGCTTCTCCTGGGCATTATATTTGACCAGGCTGTGGGGAAGAGTTTGCAGTTCTTTTCAGATCCAGCTGCACTGCATAAAGAATTTTTTGGTCCCCTTTACAAACACTTGGGCCTCTCAACAGCCTTCCCTGAAGCTCTTGCATTCCTGTCTGCTTACCTTACCTTCCTCTTTTGGGAAGTCAGGGGAGTGGCGAGATTCCAGGACAGGTGCCCGCTGGCCAGCTTCATGGGAAACTCCCCCACTGTCCCCACAGGGCTCCCGGAGCACATGGAGCTGTTCCCCCTTCCTCCCTGGCAGCCGGTGGGCGAGAACCTCACCCTGCGATGCCAGGTGTGGGGTGGGGCACCCCGGGCCCAGCTCACCCTGGTGCTGCTCCGAGGGAAGGAGGAACTGAGCCGGCAACCTGCGGTGGGGGAGCCAGCAGAGGGCACTGCCACGGTGCTGGCGGGCAGAGGTGACTATGGTGCCAATTTCACATGCCGAGCTGAACTGGACCTGCGGCCCCAAGGACTAGGATTCTTCCAGAACACCTCAGCCCCCAGGCAGCTCCGGACTTTTGGTGAGGCCCCGGGCAAGGTGGACTCAGAGGGGAACAGCGTTCCTGCGTGGGTGCCGGGTTCCTGGGAAGGAGCCCCTGGCTGTGCCAGAAGGTGGTACCCTAGGTTGTGGAAGCTTTTGGAAAGGACAGATGCTTACCTACAGGAGCGGGATGCCCTGGGGATGGGGTGCCTGTGGCCGCAGGATCTGGGGCATCTTTACTCCCACACCTGGAACGTTCTCTTCCTGGACTCTCTATGGCTTTAGTAAAGATGCCCCAGCCAGCCGTGGGGATGTCTCAGCCTCTCTGTTCACGCTCACCCTCTCTCCCCAGTCCTGCCGATGACTTCTCCACAGCTTGAGACCCCCAGGATCCTAGAGGTGGGCACATCGGAGAAAGTAGTCTGCTCCATGGGTGGGCTGTTTCCAGCTTCAGAGGCCCGGGTCCACCTGGCCCTGGGGGACCACAGGCTGAACACCACAGTCACGTACAACAAGGACTCCCTCTCAGCCACAGCTTGGGTGGAGGGGACTGCAGAGAACAAGGGTGACCATCCGCTGGTGTGTGCAATCATGCTGGGGAACCAGAGCCAGGAGTCCTGGAGGAACCTGACAGTCTACAGTAAGAAGGGCAGGGGTGAGGCTCTCAGGGGACATGGCCTGCCACGGGGCTGGGCTCACTGTTGTGTTCCGCCTCAGGTTTCCCAGCTCCCAACCTGACCCTGAGCGAGCAGGAAGTTTCAGAAGGGACCCAGGTGGAAGTGGCGTGTGAAGCCTCCGTTGGCCTCGGGGTGAGGCTGAGCGATGCCCCAGCTGAGCCATGGGCCCCGAGCGTCCAATTCCTGCTGAACGCCACAGCTGAGGACAACGGTCGCCACTTCTCTTGCTCTGCTGCCTTGGAGGTGGCTGGGCACGTGCTGTACAAGAACCAGACCAAGGAGCTTCGGGTCCTGTGTGAGTGGAGGTCTTGGACAATGACCCCTGCCCTCGTGGTCCAGCCCAAAGGCCCCGTCAACTCTTGCCCTCCAAGGCCTGTCCCCACCCCTGGTAGTCCTAGATATGGGGGGTGTCCTTGTCCCCCTTTCACTCACCCTGCTGTTTCCCTAGATGGGCCCCGACTGGATGAGAGTGACTGCCTGGGGAACTGGACCTGGCCAGAAGAGACCAACCAGAAGCTGTCATGCCAGGCATGGGGTAACCCCGTCCCTCAGCTGACCTGTCTTCGGGAAACGGATCGGGCTCCGCTGCCCACTGGGGACCTGACACCTGTCAAGAAGCAGTATGAGGGCACCTACCTCTGCAAGGCAGAGAGCTCTCGCGGAGCGGTCACCCGGAAGGTGTTCTTGACCGTGCTCAGTGAGTGTGCCAGTGTGCGGGGCTGGGCGCAGGTGGGAACAGAGATCCTAGCTTGATCCTCAGTCCCTTGTGTCCTTCCAGCAGCCGGGAAAAATGTGCTCATCATCGTTCTGTTGACGGCTGGGGCCATCCTGGGTGCTGTGGTCGTGGCCACTTACCTCTATAACCGCCAACGGAAGATCAAGATATACAAACTCCTGAAGGCGCAGGAGGCCGCCGCCATGAAGCTGAAAACACAGGCCACGCCCCCCTGAGCCCGCCCCAAGACAGGGCCTCCTTCTCGCAGCCCCCTCGTCTGCATGGTGTTGCTGGAAAGAGAATGGTGGACAGAAGCCATTTGGTGGACAGAAGTCCACCTCCTCAGGGTAACAGGATAGGACAGTGGCCTGAGGATACAGACAACATTTGGTGTCGTGGCATCTGCACAAACAGGATCTCCAGGCCTCACACCTGAGCCAAAAGGAGACGGCAAGACCTGGACACATGTCAGATCTGACCAGGACAGTGGGGGAGTGATGGCCGTGGACCTTGTGGATCCACAGCCTGGAAATACTGAGGTTCACTCCCTACTGCCTAGGCGGGGCCCCGCAGCCCCAAGGAAGAATAAACCCACAGACCTAGGTAGCAGTGAAACAAAAAGGCCCGTACATCCTCTAAGGCTCTGACACTGCTGTCCAGTTGTCCCCAACTCTTGATGATGATGTATTTATTAATTTGGTATTTTGCCAGCTATTTATTGCATACCTTTTATGTAGGCTTCAATGGTGAACAAGGTGAACACAGGTTCTCACTCTTATGGAATTCTCAGTCTAATTACATTCAGAGTCACCAGGTAGAGTTGTCCTGGCTGGGCACTGCACAAGAGTGCCTGGTAAAAAGATCAAGTGGGGCTGGACTTTCATTCTCCATTGGCCAAGCTGCTTTCTCCCAGAAAGGGTGCTTTTTCTGTCAGGCATTAAGGCACCATAGGAGCTAGCAATGGTGACATGCTTGGCCACCACTCACTGAGACCTTACTATTTCCCCTTCTCGGCACTGGTGCTGTTAATCACCTCTCCACCCACATGTTTCTCAGCCTATGTTCTCAGTGATCCTCAGTGACTATGCCCCTCCTGTGCAGCGACACTATAAAGCCCCATGAAATTCTTCCCGACTGTGTACCCTACCTTATCTCCTGTCTCCGCCTCAGTGGGACCATGAAGGAATAGAACACCGTGCAGCTCCAAAACCCTTCAGTGTTCAGGACACTGGGGGCAGTGATGGGGGTCCAGTACTGCAAGGCTTTGGACCCCCTCCCACCTCAGGAAGCCTCTCCTTTATGCCAATAAAGTTTTTTCATCAGCCTCAGCGTCAGCCTCTGTGAGTAGAGAAAACCCTGTCACATCTCCTGGAAGAAACTCTACTTACCCAGCCACAGCTCCCAACCTCCCACTTCCTCTCCCAAGAGAAGGTTGCCTGTTGGCTCAACTCTGAGGCTTTGTTCTAAATCTGGGAGTTTAAAAAAAAATTATCTGGACCCCGGTCCACAAAATTGAAATGACAACTGGTTGTCAATGGGGTCTGGAATCTCATTCCTGGGCCAAAAGGGACAGATATCTTCTGCAGGGCTCCTGGGTCCCCTGGGGATCTCGGGGCCCCTCTCTGGGCGGGTCTAAGGAGGCAGGACTACGAATCTCCTATCTCCAGAGCCAGTGGTGGCTCTCTGGCGCCAGGCCCTTCAGCGCAGGCTTTCTGCCATGGGGTCTCTGCTCCTCCTGTCGCTGCTGCTTTTGCTGGTGACCGGGTATCCAGGAGATGGAGGCGTGCTGGGGCGCCAGGCTGAGCGTGTGCAAGGCACCAGCGGCAGCCCTCCCGCACCCTCAGGGACACCAGCGCCCTTCTGGGTACGCATTAGTCCGGAGTTGGTGGTGGTACCGCAGGGGGGCTCAGTGTGGCTTAACTGCAGCCATAGCTGCCCCCTGCCGGAAAGTTCCAGCGTCCAGCTGCTGCCGGAAAGTTCCAGCGTCGGCACCCAGCTACTGCTGGGCAAGACGCTCAGTGGGCCAGGTTGGGTATCTTACCAGCTGCTGGATGTGAGGGCTTGGAGCTCCAACGTACACTGCTTCGTCACCTGCGCAGGAAAAACGCGAGAGGCCACCGCCAGGATCACCGCCTACAGTGAGGGACAGGGGTACAGGTCCAGCTGGGGTGAGGGGAAGAAGGTGAAGGATGGGGTAGTTGAAAGTCGCGAGAGGGGGCGCCCGCGGACCTTACGGTGGGGCTCCCCTCTTGCTTTAGAGCGGCCTCGCAGCGTTATCCTGGAACCACCGATCTTGGTTGGCCAGGAGTACTTTCTGCGCTGCCACGTGACGCACGTGTTCCCAGTGGGCTCCTTGATGGTGATCCTGAGGCGCCGCGGCCAGATCATCTATTTCGAAACCTTGGAGCACTTCCAAAATTTGCATGTGGCCAATGTGACGCTGACCCATGTTTTGCGCACTGGGCCCAGCAACCTATGGCAGCCGTTGACCTGCCACGCGCGCCTCAGTCTCCACGGTCTGGTGATACACAGCAGCTCAGCACCTATTATGCTAACAGCCTTAGGTGAGGCACCTGGGGACTTGGGGGAGGGAGGCTATGACTTCAGGATGGTGTGCAGACCTAATGACCACATGGTGGTCGCCAGATCTCTATGTGCTCCTTTCCTAATTCTCACCTCCTGCTCTCAGCTTGGAACCCCGCCTCCAAAGCCTTGGCCTCCACCTCCATCGCAGCCCTTGTGGGGATTCTTCTTGCCATGGGGGCTGCCTACCTGTGCAAGTGCCCAGCTAAGCAGCCCGGGCTTAGAAAGCTATTCTATGCCAACTAAGCCAAAGGAAAAAGAAGTCTGGAACAATTTAGTAAACCCAGCTTGGATCAATAAAGCTTCTTTAACCAGTCTCTGTCACACAGCCTAAGGATCCTTAGAGGAAAGTGTCTCCTTTACTGGCCCTGCTTTCTCAAAATTCTTTGTCTTGCTTAGTTAGGCACTTGAGGTTTCTCCCTGAAGGCCTACTTGAGGTTCCAGGGCCCCAGTACCTCTGCATTCCCAGCCGGTGTAGTAAAAAAACATCTGCTAGCATTATCAGTGAGGTGCAGATGGGCTAAATGGGGCCCTGGAGGGGCCTTGGGCTGGGGGAGGGCTGGTTCATTGTACAGCTTTTCCTCATTGGCTCCGTCGCTACCACGCAGCAGCTCTGATTGGATGTTAAGTTTCCTTTCCCACCCCCATCTCCACTTTACACAGTCGGCTTCCCAGGAGGCCAACATCGGAGGGGTCCTCATCCCCACAGCCCACTATTAGCGTTGAGGAACAGAAAATAAGTGGGTGGGGTCATATAGGGTCACGTATTGCGGGAAAGGGATACCCAGACGAACTATCTATAGATAGTGACAGCAAGAGAGAGGTCATCAGATGGTCCACGTAGGTTGTCAGAGCCTGGTGTCCTAGCAACGTCCTGGTAGTCACTGGGCCAGGTGGGCATATGGGAGGTGTCAAAGCTTGGGACCCAGATGCAGGGTCAAAAGTGTGACATTTGATTTCTCGGTCTCACGAAGATGCAGAATTTAGGCCCGCTCAGGGTACCTGGTGGAGCCGACACTGTCCAGGACCCCGCCCGCCCCAGGAAGGCGCATTCAGAAGCGCTCCTTGGGAAGATCGCGCTTGCACAGGCGGGTAGACACATGCCCGCTGCACGCTGGGTAAATACAGACCCCGAGCCGAGCCGATTCTAATTTAGACGCCCGCGAACGCTGCGCGCACGCACACGTGTCTCCGACTCGCTGGCACTTTCGTCCCCGCCCCCTCGTCTCGTGCCGGAGCGGAGCGGGAGGAATCGAGGTGTGGTTGTCATCTTCAGCTCCTCGGGGTCAGAAGACGGTTCAGTGGAAGGAGGCATCCCCACACCGTCCTCTAGACCCGTCTTTTCCCCACACGGTGTTGCTCAAACCTCTCTTAAGCTCCAAATCAATCCCCGCCCCAAGGGGCGCTGGTAGGAGGAGCCAAACCTGCGGGCGGAGCTCAAGCCCAGCTTGTTATCCTAGCATCTAAACCAGGGTGGGTGGAGGTTTGGGCAGGGCAACCCAGCATCCCCCCACCTCCGCGTCGCGGCCGAGGATGACGCGGGAGAGCGTGGTCGTCCCCAGAAGGCTCCAGGAGATCGGGCCGACCTCCACGTAAACCCGGGGGTCGCTCACTCCTGCCGGCTCGCCTTCGCCAAGGCCTGGAGCCCAGTGCACGCTCGCCTCCCGCCCCCCGCCGCCTCTGCCGCCGCCCCCTCCTTGGAAACCAAGTTACCAACGTTTAAACCAATCCCCGAGCGCAACTCTGCCTCCCCCACACTCCACCCGCCGCGCCGCGCCGTCCTCTAGCCGGGCTCGTCACTCGCGCTCCCCTCGCTTCCTTCCTTCGCTTCCCCCGCGGCGGCGATGCCAGGGCCTTCGCCAGGGCTGCGCCGAGCGCTACTCGGCCTCTGGGCTGCCCTGGGCCTGGGGATCCTTGGCCTCTCAGGTAAGAGCCCGCTGCTGCTCGGGGTGGACAGAGCTGGGGCGGAGTTGCCAGACCTGGGCAGCGGCCTTACGCCCCTCCCAGCTCCGCCCTCTCCTCGATCCCACGCTTCTGCTCCCCACCTTGAGCCCTTGTCTCCCTCCCCCCACCGCGCACAGAGACCCAGCCTCGTGACTCCTGGCCCTCCTACTCCCTTCGAGATGGAGGGTGTTCTTTTGCACCCAACCCTGTGCCCTAGAGACCCTGTGGCTCTCCTGTCCCTTCCCCGGGTACCTCCTCGCTCTGTGTGGTGCACTGTGGACCATGGACTGGCGTCTTTCCCACTCACGATCAGCAAAGACCCTATCTCCTCAACTCATGACTCAGAGGCGCTGTTCCCGCTCCATTCGGAGCCCTGGCAACCGGGTCGTTCCCGCGGTTCCTTCCAAGCGTCCAGCCCCGCGTCCTCTTTCCATATTCTTTACCCAGGATTGGGGTCCTCCCTTATCCTTGACTCAGGCACAACTTTGCCCTCACTCCAACCTCAGTCTCCTGGCGATCTGCCAGGACCTTGAGAACTCGTTCATTCCCCATCCCCCACCTGGAGTCCCCTCCTCCCAGCGTTGCTGTGTGCATCGAAGACCCCATTTTCCCTCTCTTCCCCTCCCACCATGTTTTCCCACCACTTCATTGGCGCCTTGGAGACCAGGGCTCACCGTTGCCATGTCCCAGAGACACCCTCAAGGTTTGGACTCTGGGAGCACACATCCAAACCTGAGGCCCGGGCAGGACGCGGGACTCCTGGGTTCTTTCCTGACGTGGCCTCTGCTCGTCCCTCGGGGACCCCTGACTCAGTGTAGGGGCACTGAGGTCTCAGGCTGAGCCCGCGTTTCCCCGGGCAGCGGTCGCGCAGGAGCCCTTCTGGGCAGACCTGCAGCCCCGCGTTGCGCTTGTGGAGCGCGGGGGCTCGCTGTGGCTGAACTGCAGCACCAACTGCCCTCGGCCGGAGCGCGGTGGCCTGGAGACCTCGCTGCGTCGAAATGGGACCCAGAGGGGCTTGCGCTGGCTGGCGCGGCAGCTAGTGGACATCCGCGAGCCAGAGACCCAGCCCGTCTGCTTCTTCCGCTGCGCGCGGCGTACACTACAGGCGCGTGGGCTCATTCGCACTTTCCGTGAGTTCTGTGTGGCCAAGCTCATACTCCACTACTTTCCTTCCTTTCCAAGGCCCCGCCCCAGGGTTCCGGGGTCCTCCCCTTTAGGCTCCACCCTCTCTATTCCCACGCTCTCCCTTCTGGGTCTTGCCTCCCTAAGCCCCAGCGTTTTCAATAGCAGCGATTCCCATTTTGCAGAGCGGCCAGATCGCGTAGAGCTGGTGCCGCTACCTGCCTGGCAGCCCGTGGGCGAGAACTTCACCCTGAGCTGTAGGGTCCCGGGCGCTGGTCCCCGCGGGAGCCTCACTCTGACCCTGCTGCGCGGGGCTCAGGAGCTGATCCGCCGCAACTTTGCCGGCGAGCCACCCCGAGCGCGGGGCGCGGTGCTCACCGCCACGGTACTGGCGCGGAGAGAAGACCATGGAGCTAATTTCTCATGCCGCGCGGAGCTGGACCTTCGGCCGCATGGCCTGGGACTGTTTGAAAACAGTTCCTCCCCCAGAGAGCTCCGAACCTTCGGTGAGTGGGTGTGGGGTCCCCAAGTTGGGGCGGGCTGATTTTTAAGTTTAGAGACATATGCATCTGAATGCTACTCCTTACTTCAACGCTCACCCGCTGAGTTATTTTCGTCTATGCCTTAAGACTGATAATATAAGAGTGAATGTGAAATGCTTAGTACATATCGACTGCTCAGTACATAAATTTAAGCCCTATTCTTCGACCCTAGCCTTGTCTCCAGACTCCCCGCGCCTCATTGCTCCCCGGCTCCTAGAAGTGGGCTCAGAAAAGCCGGTGAGCTGCTCTTTGGACGGACTGTTTCCAGCCCCGGAGGCTGGGGTTTACCTCGAATTGGGAGATCAGAGACTGAATCCTTATGTCACACTCGAGGGGGACGCCCTCATGGCCACTGCTACAGTCACCGCAAGCGCAGAGCAGGAGGGTGCCAGGCAGCTGGTCTGCACCGTGACCTTGGGGGGCGAAAGCCGAGAGACCCGGGAGAACCTAACGATCTACAGTAAGGAGCTGCGCACCCAGATTTCCGCCACCTAGGGGTGGGGCCAAAACCACTCAGAGGCGGGGCGATGAGTGGGCGGGATCTCAGTACCTGAACAGGCATGATCAGAGAATTTTTAAAGGACTGACAGATAGAGGTTGGGAAGTTGGCTGCCACCCGGGAAACGCTCCGGGAGATAAGGGGCGGGCTTTGACCCGTAGGAGGGGCGTGGTCAGCGGACTCCCGGCAATGCTCGGTCCCCAGGCTTCCCCGCGCCCCTCCTGAACCTGAGCGAACCCAACGCCCCGGAGGGGAAGATGGTGACAGTAACCTGCACAGCCGGGGCTCGGACCCTGGTCACACTGGAGGGAATTCCAGCTGCTGTTCTGGGGCAGCCCGCCCAACTCCAGCTAAACGTCACTGAGAATGATGACAGGCGCGGCTTCTTCTGCGAAGCCATCCTCGAGGTGGATGGGGAGATCTTGAGCAAGAACGAGAGCGCGGAGCTTCGCGTCCTATGTGAGTTAATGTTAACCCATCGCCCAGCTCCTAGTGACCTCCAATCACCTGCTCACTCTCCGATAGCGATCGCATAGTGGAAGCGGGGGTCATTCATCGCAAGCCACTTTTAGCTTCTTGTATTCCACGCCCCTGTCCACAGATGGTCCCCGGCTGGACGACTCTGATTGTCCCAGAAGCTGGACGTGGCCAGAGGGCCCAGAGCAGACATTGCGCTGCGAGGCCCGAGGAAACCCAGCGCCCTCAGTGCATTGCGCTAGGCCCGACGGCGGGGCGGTGCTGGCGCTTGGCCTACTGGGTCCGGTCACTCGCGCACTCGCGGGCACTTACCGCTGCACAGCGGTCAATGTACAGGGCGAGGCGGTCAAGGACGTGACACTAACAGTAGAATGTGAGTAGTGGGGTACCCAGGGCGCATCTCTTTCTGGTTCTCAGGGCCTAAGCGGGACTGACCTACAGGGAAGTGTAAGAATAGGGTTTGAAGTGTGTCTTTGGGCAGGATTTGGGAAAAGGGAAGAGGCTGGTGAGGAAGCAGCATCAGGGACCAATCTTGGAAAAGGATGGGGGCGTAGGTGTGTGGGTGTACTCTGGCAAAAATGGGCGGTCTGAGTGGCCAAAAATTTTAGGCTGAAGACTGGAGAGGGCCTGTGGGTTCATTGTGAGAATTAGAAAAATGCCCCTTCTCAGGGCTCATGGAGCCTCAAAGCAGTTCTTGGCTTGATTAGCTACACCGCTTTTGGCTAGCAGTCCCTGCAGGGCACAGCCTGCCCAACCCAGCCTGGCGCCGGGACCCAAAAAGGGTCACTAAGGTCATCACATCGGTCTCCAGACCTCAAACCCGACAACATACGCCTCCTTTCAGATGCACCGGCCCTAGACAGTGTGGGCTGCCCAGAACAGATTACTTGGTTGGAGGGAACAGAGGCCTCGCTGAGCTGTGTGGCACACGGGGTCCCTCCGCCCAACGTGAGCTGTGTGCGCACTGGGGAGGCCAAAATTGTCGAAGGGCTGCTGCGCGTGGCTCGGGAGCATGCAGGCACTTACCGATGCGAAGCCACCAACCCTCGAGGCTCTGCAGCTAAAAATGTGGCTGTCACGGTGGAATGTGAGTAGAGGCGGCTCAGGACAAGATAGGGTTTGTCGGCACCACCCAGACCAGCTTCCTGTCCCCTATGTGAACCCCTGCTTCCTTGTGTCCCAGATGGCCCCAGTTTTGACGAGCTGAGTTGCCCCAGCAACTGGACATGGGTGCAAGGATCTGGACGACTGTTTTCCTGTGATGTCGATGGGAAGCCAGAGCCAAGCGTGGAGTGCGTGGGCTCTGAGGGTGCCAGTGAGGGGACGGTGCTGCCGTTGGCAAGCTCAAACCCTAATCCTAGAGACCCCAGTATTGCTAGTGACCTGACACCTGGTATCTACATCTGCAACGCCACCAACCGGCACGGCTCCACGGTCAAAACAGTTGTCGTGAGCGCGGAGTGTGAGCGGGGCCCAGGTGGGCGGGAGTAAGGGGTGTCCCCAGGGTCCCAGGCCCCCTCCCTGACGCCCTCTACTGGCTACTCTGCAGCGTCGCCACAGATGGATGAGTCCACCTGCCCAAGTCATCAGACGTGGCTGGAAGGGGCTAAACCTGCAGCGCTGGCCTGCACCGCCCGAGGTCAGCCCTTCCCACAAGTGCACTGCTCCAGAGAGGGTGCGCCCCAGCCTGAAAGGCAGCGTGTGTCCCGAGAGGACGCGGGTACCTATCTCTGTGTGGCCACCAATGCTCATGGCACAGATTCCCGGACCATCACTGTGGGCGTGGAATGTGAGTGTAGGCCTTTCCTGATGCAAGGGACTCTGTCCCTGGAAAAGTAATTTGCAGTGGTGACAGAGCCCACGGAAGTTCAGCGGCACCTCTCCCAGTCCCATTGTTGGGAGCGGGGAGTTCTGGCCTAAACCTGGGGGGTAATGAAAATTCTAGAGAACAGGAACTCGCTCCTGCTCGCTTAAATCCTGGATGGATAGTGGCAAAGCTCCACCTCCTCCCATTCAATAAGAAGGGAGCAAAATTTATGTCCTAAAATACTGACTGTGGAGGGAAGGTGCTCTGACGCGAGCAGCATTTTCTCCCCTCACCGGAAAAGAGGAGGCATCAGGCCGATTATGATGGGCCAGAGTAGGGTACCTGGGTAACCGCTGGGCAGCCGCTAAATCGGTCTTCACTCCTTTGACCCTGCAGACCGTCCGGTAGTGGCGGAGCTGGCCGCCTCACCCTCGAGCGTGCGGCCAGGCGGGAACTTCACATTGACCTGCCGCGCAGAGGCCTGGCCTCCAGCCCAGATCAGTTGGCGCGCACCCCCGGGAGCCCTCAACATCGGCCTGTCGAGCAACAATAGCACGCTAAGCGTGGCGGGCGCTATGGGCAGTCACGGCGGGGAGTACGAGTGCGCCGCCACCAACGCGCACGGGCGCCATTCACGACGCATCACGGTGCGCGTGGCTGGTAAGTGACAGCTGGGGGTGGAGCAAGGGATCTGCTGGAGGGCGTGACCCGGGCCTTGGGGCTCGGGTCTGTATCAATCTCTGCCTCTCAATCCCAAAAGACAAGACCAAAGTGGGTCAAAGTAGAAGTCAACGCGCCTGACGAAAGGGGCTCTTGATGGAAGATCAGGGGTGGGAGGCGGAGGTCCGGGGGAAGGTCAGCTCCAGGGGGAGGGACCCTTCAGAGCTGTGACAGCTGTGGGAGGCTCTGATGAACTTGAAGTGGGTTTTGGGGTAGAGGGTGAGGATGACTTGACCTAACTCACCCTCCACTATGGCGCTGTGGAGAAGGGGGACCAGGGAAGCTGATGGGGGTCAACGAGGTGCCCTCCCCCATTAAATGTAGCTCCTGGGGATGGTCCTCTCTGGGGTGGAGAAACTGCGCTGGCCTCTCTGGTCTTCGTCCTTTTGGGAATGGAGAGAATTGACTCACCACTATGGGGTCAAGGGCTTGTATTCGCATGGGGTGTCAACTGGGTCTGCGGTCCCACTGGCCCTAGAGGGCCTTAGGTGCTCTCCAACTTCTCACAGGCGGGCTCACTTCCCTGGGGCTCACATGCCAGATGCATGAAGGCTGACCTCGTGTTCATGCCAGGGGACAGTGACTGGGGGTGGGAGGAGCCTGGCGCTTTCTCACTCTCGGTGAAAATTTCCACGCGGCAGGTCCGTGGCTGTGGGTGGCCGTGGGCGGAGCGGCCGGGGGCGCGGCGCTGCTGGCGGCTGGGGCGGGCCTGGCCTTCTACGTGCAGTCCACCGCCTGCAAGAAGGGCGAGTACAACGTCCAGGAGGCCGAGAGCTCAGGAGAGGCTGTGTGCCTCAACGGCGCGGGCGGGGGCGCCGGCGGGAGCGCGGAAGGTGGGCCCGAGACTGGGGGCTCCGCGGAGTCGCCGGCGGGGGGCGAGGTCTTCGCCATCCAGCTGACTTCCGCGTGACCTGCTCCCTTTTCCCCGCGGGCCGGGGGCCGCCCCCCAGGCGCACACGGGGGCTTATTTATTGTTCTATCTATTTATTTATTTATTCATTTATTTATCTATTCAACTCCAGGGGTATTACCCCTATTTTCTACCCATCTCCCCCAATAAAGTTTTTATAAAGGACTCTCGGTCTCAGCTTCTGTCGATGCAAAGTGAGACAATGTGGTCGAATCACGATTGCGACGATTATTCCTCCAAAAGACTTTTTTTTTTTTTTTTTTGAGAGCCTACTATGTGTCAGGCACGTGACAAGTCGCCGGTAAGCAGTGTGATCTGGAGCTTTACCTCCCTGTACCCAGTTTCCTGCCATCACAGGACCCTTGGGCAGGGTGGGGACCAGCTCCTTCCTCCTCCTCCCAGTTGCTTATCTCTTCCGCCCAGCGCGGACCTCCGATCTGCCCCCTGACCCAGCTAGATCCTGAAGGTGGGAGATCAGGTGCTTTCCCCAGGTCTGTTTACCGGCAGAGCCAAGCCGCCTTGCGGGAGAGGCCAAGCAGTCCTTCCCAAGTGGTGGGATGGGTGGAGGGAGGAGCAGTGGCTGCAGTTGTGGGTGTCAGCCCTCAGGATATCCCTCCTGTTAAAGGACCACTGCTGCCCCCTCCCCAAAGCTTCCTCCACCCAGTGTCCACCCACACTGCCTCAGTTTACCCCAACCTGCTTTTTCACTTGACCCATTATGATTCAGAGCTAACACAGGGGATCAGCAGCAACCCCCACGCACACCACCATCCCTCCAATGGCATAAGGAGAGAACAGCTGGGCCTCCCCCTCTCTCCCTCCTCCCTCAAAAACAGGAACACAGAGCTCTGGAGGAGGAAGTCCGCCTGGGCAGCTCCAAGCTTCATTGGCTGCCCCCATGCCAACATTTAATGAGCAAAGATGAGAACAGGAAGGAGGGCATGAGAGGGCAAACTGGTTCTGGGTGTTAAGTGCTAGGGACAAAAAGCAACAAAGCACAGGCAAGTTAGAGTCCCTGCTGGGCTCCCCCCCAAGTCTCTACCACTTCCCCTGGCCTCCTCCAGATCCCCTGAAGCCCACAAAATCTTGCCTGCCTGTCCTGTCCTTTGGTTTGGTTTTGTTGATAGTGAGAGTTGAACCCTGGGGTGCTCTACCACAATGCTACACCCCCAGCCCTTTTTATTTCATTTTGAGATAGGGTCTCACTAAGATGAGGCTGGCCTCAATCTCCCTCCAGAGTACCTGGTATTACAGGTGTGCACTACCATACCCAGCCCATGCTGTTCCTTCTGACAGGGGAGTCCTCACCTCCAGGTCCCTTTGCTAGTTCCCTAACTTTTTTTTTTTTTTTTTTTTTAAGTATTTGTAGTTGGACACAGTACCTTTATTTTGTTTATTTATTTTTATGTGGTGCTGAGAATCGAACCCAGGGCCTTGCACATGCTAGGCAAGCTCACTACCGCTGAGCCACAACCCCAGCCCTAGTTCACTATCTTGAGGTCTCTATGCCATGTCAATCCCTGAGGGGACCTTCCCTGAGCCCCATGGATAAAGTAGCCCCTCAATTCTTTTTGTGGGGGGGTACCTGGAGATTGAACTCAAGGGCACTCAACCACTGAGCCACATCCCCAGCCTGTTTTGAATTTTATTTAAGAGACAGGGTCTCACTGAGTTGCTTAGTGCCTTTCTTTTGCTGAGGCTGGTTTTGTACTCATGATCCTCCTGCCTCAGTCTCTCCAGTCGCTAGGATTACA
This sequence comes from Callospermophilus lateralis, assembly GCF_048772815.1. Taxonomy (NCBI): domain Eukaryota; kingdom Metazoa; phylum Chordata; class Mammalia; order Rodentia; family Sciuridae; genus Callospermophilus; species Callospermophilus lateralis. The sequence continues at coordinate 216,070,142 of NC_135305.1, read as the reverse complement.
GACGTGTGCCACCGCATCTGGCTCAATTCCTCTTACACATTTTTCTGTAGCCCAGATCACTACTTAAGATTCTATTTGGGGGCTGAGATTGTGGCTCAGTGGCAGAGCGCTCGCCTAGCATGTGCGAGGCCCTGGGTTCGATCCTCAGCACCACATAAAGATAAAAAATAAAGATATTGTGTCCAATTACAACTAAAAAAAAAGATTCTATTTGACATTTTATTGAAATTGTATTTATTTTTAAGAAATGGGGTCTGTGTTTCCCAGACTGAATTCACCTCCTGGGCTCAAATGAGCCTCTTCCCTCAGCCTCCTGAGTAGCTGGGCCTTCAAGTGTACACCACTGCACCAGCTAACTGAATATTGCTCTCTCAGCCTAGAATATTGGCTCCAGCAGATCATTGATCTTTTCATTTTTAATTTTTAAAATAACTTTATTTATTTATATGTGGTGCTGAGGATCGAAACCAGGACCTTGCAGGTGCGAGGCAAATGTTCTACCACTGAGCCAGAACCCCAGCCCCTAAATTTTTTTTTTTTTTTTTTTTGCAGTACTGGGAATTGAATCCAGGAACACTATCACTGAGCTAAACCCCTAGCTATTTTTACTTTTAGATAGGCTCTAAGCTCTGGAGGCTAACCTTGAACTTGCCATCCTCTGGCTTTGGCCTCCTGAGTCACTGGGATTACAGGATGTACCACAGTACTGTACTTTGTTCTTTTTTTTTTTAAATATATTTAAAAAAAATCTTTAGTTGTAGTTGGATACAACACCTTTAATTCACTTATTTTTATGTGGTGCTGAGGCTTGAACCCAGGGTCCTTCACGTGGGAAGTGAGTGCTCAACCACTGAGCCATAACCCCAGCCCTGTACTTTGTTCTTTCTGTTCACCAAGTATCCCCACTGGGGCACACAATAGATGCTCAATAAATGGGTAAAAACAGTTGTGAATCTGCAGACAGAGACCTTGATGAGTTCAATGTGTAACCTCAAGTTTTTCCATGCTGGGCACTGGGGAGGCCTCTTGTGGTCAAGCACACAGATGTGGCCACCTGGACCTAAGTCATGGTCTAGTGGGAGAAAGATGAATGTGATTAAATACTTTTGGGCCAGATAGAGAAATGAAACTTCTGGCAGGTTCTAAGAGGGATACTGGCAAGGAGCTGAACTTGAGACTGATGTGGGCTGGGTGTGGAGTTCTGTTTTAGAGTCGGTGGTTTAGGAAGGCTTCCCTGAAGGGGTGATATTAAGTTTTTCCAAATGACAAGAAGGTAGCAGCCCTGGGGAGATGTGGAGGGAAGATGTTTCAGGCTGAGGAAAGGTTAGCAATGATCTGAGGGCTGAGAAATATGGGCCCCGGGGCTTTTCCTACAGCTGTACTCAGGTGAGACTGACTAGGAGGGTCTTGCAGGTTTGTACTCTGTCACCTCCTGCAGTAGGCAGCAGACACAACCTTGATGCAACTCACCTTTATTTATTTATTTATTTATTTTTGCAGTGCTGAGGATGGAAGCCAGGGCTTGCTGGCTAAGTGCTCCATCACTGAGTCACAGCCCTGGCCCACCCCGTCCATTCTTGGGCTCTTTCTTCTCCCTCTCAATAAGCTCTAGTGCTTGTGCATCCCAGCTGCCCAGGGCTGGTTCCCCTGGTCAGTTTTTGGCTTTGGGTTGTGGGGCATCTCTTGAAGAGAGGAGAGGGGAACACAGCAGGGTTGGTATGCTCAAGGATGCAGGGAGGGTGACAGTCTGAAAGCAGGGGTGAGGCTAGCGGATGAAGGGCCCACCTGTGTGTCTGTCGACATGCATCTGTCCCCTGTGCGATGACACACAGGTGTCTGCCACTGGCTGTGTCTGTTGATTTGTGTGGTCAGTCTGTATCTGTGTGTCTTTCACATGTGGGTGTCAGCGCATGCATTTGTCTTGTGCATCTATGTGTGTCGTTTGTGTGGTGACTGTTTCCCTATATAGGACACTGTGCTGAGTGAATGTGGTTAATTCTTGTGTTGGTCTGTATATATATAACTCTCTGTGTGTGTGTTTTCTTCACAACCCCAATGAAACACCTGCCCCCATCTTCCCAGGATGGGGAGAAGTGAAGGAAAGTACCCAGAATGGGATTCCGAAATCACACTGCTCTGAGTAGCTCAGGCTTTCTCAAAGTATTAACAGCAATAACAATAGTCACAGCTGAAACAGTTTCCTTTATTTGGAGTCCAATCAAGCCCGACTGGAGAAGGGGCTGAACCAGGGGGGGTGACCTCATGAAACAGGGAGTCTGGGGACTGAGCCTGGATATTCTTCCTGGGAGAGACAGGAGACAGGCTTGACTTTCCTTACTCCTAGGAGTTTTGCCCATTCTTCCCCTAGGAAAACTGAGGCAGAACCAGGTCACTTGAGTGAAGAAGGGCTTACATTTCCTGAGTTGGGTCTTGGTGGGGGTCCATGGACAACCCACATCTGCCACACAGCTTCTTGGGCTGGACACTTTTCCTGGGCACCAGCCAGCAACTGGAACAACGGGTACCATATTTCTTGTACCTGGGATGGAGATACAAGAAATTATCATTTAAGATGCAGCAGGGGGGCTGGGCATGTAGCTTAGCAGTGGAGAAAGGCCCTGGGTTTGATCCTCAGCACCACATAAAAATAAATAAATAAGATAAAGGAATTCGTCCATCTACAACTAAAAACAAAAGATACAGCAGGGACCCATAAACTATCATGAGGAAACCATTTTCCTCAAGAGGTACCTCTTCTTCCCAGATCCCCCCACACTAATGAGGGGCGGCCCCAACTCCCTCCTCCATGCTGAGGACCTGATACCACAGGCATTGCAGAGAGGGGTCCCATCTTCAGCATCTCTCCAGAGTGGGGTCCTCTGGGTCCTACAGGAGGCACAGCATCGTGGAGCTGGAGGGTCAGAGGTCAAAGGGCAAAGATCAGAGTCAAGAATCTGAATTCAAGAGACCTGTGGAGGTAGGGCATTGTGTGTGTGGGGGGTCCCTGTGAAGGCCCCACCTGGTTCTGGGCCAGCCTTGGGTGTTGTTAAAGACAGAGGGAGAGCCAGGAAGAGGGACAGATGGTGCCGCTCAGCAGGGGAGGAAGCTGGGGGTGGGGTGACTCAGCCTGAAGGGAGGGGTGCACTCCAACTCCTGGGCAGGTCTAAATGGGGAAGCGGGAGGGGGAGGGGGCAGGGAGACAGAGGCAGGGAAGACAGGAAGTTGGCCCCCCCAAATATTTATAGCTCTTACATCTTTAGGACTCACCCTGGGCCTCGCTGCCTCCAGGGTTGGGCTCAGGGGCACTGGCAGGGCTTGCGGGTGGTCCCTGAGAGTGGCTGCTGCGGGGCAGATGAGGCATTAGCATTGGGGATCAGCGTCCTGTCCCCTGAACACTCATTATCAAGGAATCAGGCAGCCCTAGGAGACAGTCATTCTAAGGGTGGTGTGCTGGGATACAGGCTCAAGTGCCAGTTCTCCATCTTGCCTGCTGTGTGGCCCTGGACCAGCCACATCCTCACCCTCGAGGCTTCAGTTTTCTAACCTGTACAATGGGCATCATGAGCCCGTGTACATCCAGTGCTGTCTGTTGCCAGGGCTGTAGTGATGTCTGTAACCCTAGCAACTCAAGAGGCTGAGGCAGGATGGCAAATTCAAAGCCAGCCTGGGCAAGTTAGCAGGACTCTGTCTCCAATTTTAAAAAAAGAAAAAGAAAGGACTGAGGAAGCAACTCAGTGGAAAAGTGCCCTGGGCTCAATTCCCAATACCAAAACATAAATGTGTTGCCTGTAACCATTTTTTTTTGGGGGGGGGGCAGAGTACTGGGGATTGAACCCAGGAGCATTTAACACTGAGCCACATCCCCCCCTTTTTTATTTTTTTGCAACAGGGTCTTGCTAAGTTGGTTAGAGCCTCACTTTGGGGGAAAGTATACAGCTGCCCTCAGTATGGACCAGCCTGTTTGACAGAGGGGACCAAGTCTCAGTGGAGACAGAGGCAGGGCTGGACATGGCACTGGCCTGAGGTCTTAATCAGACTGAGCCATCCCTCATGTGGAAGGACTGACTCCAGGGCATCTGTCTCCCAATACTTTCCTTTCTTCTTCTGGTGGTGTGCTGGGAGTTGAACCTAGGGCCTTGCAAATGCTAGGCAATCACCATACGCTGAGCCACATTCCAGTCCCCATCAATGTCCTGGTCCTTTCTTGGATGTACACGTCAGCCCTCCCTATCCAGGGATTCTGTATCCAAGACCACAACCAACTGTAGGGTTGTCTTAGTAGGCAGGAGGCCCTGGAGGCCCATCCCTAGCATCGTAAAAATAACAACAAAAATCTGGTCAGGTGTGGTGGTGCACCCTGTAATGCCAGAGGCTTGGGAGGCTGAGGCAGGAGGACTGCAAGTTCAAAGCCAACCTCAGCAACTTAAGAGGCCCTAAGCAACTCAGTGAGACACTGTCTGGAAATGAAACATAAATAAGGGCTGGGGAGTGGCTCAGTTGTTAAGCGCCCTGAGGTTCAATCCTGGTACAAAAAAAAGAAAAAAAGAAAGTAAGAAAAGAAACAAACCAAACAAACAAAAAACCTCTGTGGATTGTAAATATTTGGGGAGAAGGAAGCAGGTATGAAGAATAGTAGAATGAACTGGACATTCCAACCCTATGTGCATGTATGTGTACAACCAGAAGAATGAGCAGTCATATTCCATCTATGCCCGCTGTGGCAGAATGCATTCTACTGTTATGTATACATAATTAGGAAAAAAAAAAACGTGGGGGGAGGGTACCAGGGAATGAACTCAGGGGCTCTCCACCACTGAGCCACATCCCTAGCCCTATTTTGAATTTTATTAGAACAGGGTCTCACTGAGTTGCTTAGTGCCTCGCTTTTACTGAGGCTGACTTTGAACTCATGATCCTGCTGACTCAGCCTCCCGAGCCGCTGGGATTACAGGCGTGCACCACCACACCCAGCTTAGAACAAATTTTTAAGAAAGGAAATATTTAGGGAAAAAAAAATTCACAGGTACTAAACACATACAGACTTTTCATTTCCTAAATGATACAGTTTAACTATTTACATACTGCATGTATACATACTGCATGAGATATTTTAAGGGGTCTAGAAGTGACTTAAAGTACACGGGAAGCTGGGTTCAGTGGCCCATGCCTGTAATCCCGGCTACTCTGAAACTCTGAAGCTGAAGCAGGAGGATCACAAGTTTGAGGTCAGTCTGGGCAACTTAGGGAGACCCTGTCTCAAAAATAAAGAAGGGCTGAGGGTGTAGCTCAATGGTAGAGTACCCCTGGGCTAAACCATCAATACCACAATAAACATAAATAAAAAGGGCTGAGAGTGTAGCTAAGTGGCAGATTGCCCTGGTTTCAACCCGTCATATCACAAAAATAAATAAAACGAAGTATTCGGTTTGTACATTGTCTACGCAAATAGCATGGCATTTTCTATAACATTTGGGTAACTGGACGGAGGTGGGGTCTTAGAACCAGCTGCTGTGGATATTGTAAAGGTCACCCTGTCCCAGTTGGGCCCTACCTGTAGGTGGGCAAGATCTGCAGGCTGCAGTCCGGCTTTAACTGAAAAGTCAGAGTCACTCCTTCGAACGTGGGGTCCCCTTTCTCAGTGCCCCGGCAGGGGTGCGGCTGTTTGCGTGGTCTTCTCTGGGGTCGGGCTGGAGGACCCTCAGGGGGCACCATGCTGCAGCGATTCGGGCTGACTGGGGTCTGCATGTTCTTGGAATTCCTGGCCATAGTTAAGGGGTCCAAAGTCCCCAGGGTCATTGGTCCCCAGCAGGGTCCCAGGGCCAGGGGGTCCTGAGTTGGGGGCAGGGCCAGCCCCTCTTCTGTCTCTTGAAGGAAGCCCAGGGCAGTGATGGAGTCCTGGCATCCAGGCCAGAGGGACCTGTGGACAAGAGGCCAGGTGATTACCTCCATCCCTGGGTGGTTCTTGGATCCAGAAGGCCTGGGGGTGCTCACTGGAGCCTATTCCTTGCTAACTGTGCCTTTGAGCAGGTCACACACCCTGCCTGGGCTGTGGAATCCCTTCTAGGCTGTTTCAGGTTTAAAAGTTACAAAGTAATTGCAAACAAGGCTCAAGGTAAGCATGCCAGGTGATGTTCTCAGCCCTTATTAACCATTTAATCCACCCAGGAGCCCAGGAAGCAGGGACTTACTCTTGGTGACCAGGCCAGGGCTTCTGACTTCTGAGTAGAAGACCCGCTGACTGTATATGATTTCTGTCTGAATCTGTATACGCTGGCCTACATAACCCCTGGATGACCCTCGGTGGTGCTCACATGGGCCACGGGGATTCAGGGAGGTGTGAAATTGTATGGCCTCAGAGCCTAGATCATCTTAAGTGTCTGGAGACCAGAAGCTCTTTTTGGAAGTACCAGTAACTAACTCGGTGACCTCTGGATAACCTCAAGAACCAGAGGCCATGACCCCCTGCCACCAGGCTAGGTGAAATGTCGGCAGGGTTGGGGCAGGCGCCGAGCCTTACGCACCTGCCACTGAGCCAGAAGCATCCGGGGGGCCTCGGCTTCTGCTGGGCGGAGGGTCTTGGCGGCTCCACGTCCAGACAGCGAGACGCCAGGAGCTCTCCCAGCAGCATCAGGTCGGGGTCTTGGCAGTCACACCCCAGCCCCGCCCCACCACCAAGGGGTGAAAAGCCCTAAGGCCGCTGCCCGAGGGTGCAATGAGCCCCAGCTGGGTGGGGCGGGCCGCTGGGGTCTCCTCAGCGCTGCCTCTCCTTCCTGGCTTTACTCAGGTCACCTGCACACCGCTCAGGGCCAAGGGCAGCCTCTATCCTTTCAAATCCCTCCGCAGCTGCAGGGGCGGGGCCTCACCACCGGGGCAACCTGCCTAGGAAGAAGGGGATCCCGAGGCTCTGCCTCAGATCCCCAGCGGTCATCTCTTGCTGCTGGGACAGGAGAGCTGGGGTTCCAGCAGATGCGGATGCAGAATGTGGGGTCCCCCAAGGACACTCGACATGCTGGAAATCTATGAGACAGTTTTATTGCAGCTTCAATTTGAGTCCACCCCTGCTCACGCTCCCATTCTTAGGGGCTGGGGGATGGCACCCCAAGTAGGGGCCCTGTCCCCTCCAGAGTCTGGACATAGTGATCTCTCCAAGCACGGTCTCTGGCCTTCACGGTGCTTCTGACATCTCTCTCCAGCCTGTTCGCACTCCGGGCTGGGCTGGGCTGGCGGCTCGACTATTCCTTCAAGTCCTGGCCCTGGGGCCATGGTGGTGTGGGGGACAGTCCTGCTGCCCATGTCAGTGGGGCTTGGGGACATGTCCATCCACATAGAAGTTCCTGGTGATCTTGGGCAGGGTGAATTCAGCCCCTTCCAGCTCAGGGGTCAGCACGATCTGGCAGCCCAGGCGCGAGTTCTCCTGGAGGAGGGGGGCCATATCCAGCATGTCGTCCTCCCTGAGCAATGAGCGCAGCGTTAGCCGTCCACATGCTGGCCCAGCTGCTGGGGAGACTGGCAGCCCTGGGGTAGGCAGGCTGACCAAGTCCACTTGGGAATGGGCAGAGGGGAGGCTCCCCTTCCAGCAGCTGGAGGCGGGAGAACTGGGGCTGCCCTCCCTGGTGGCCCCTCTGGACATGGGGACCTGGAGGCTCAGCAGCTGAGCCCTGCCACTCAGAGCCTGGGGGTCTGCCCTGCTCACCTCTCCTCAGGGGGAGGCAGAAGATCCAGGTGGGCCTCACTCACATACACATGGCAGGTGGAGCACGCCAGAGAGGCTTCACAGGCTCCTGGGGGCAGGAAGTGAAGGGAACAGTTGGTGAGGGGCAGGCGCCATTCCACAAAGGGTGCCAAGGAGAAGCTCTTTGTTTCACTGCAGGCCTCAGCACTCTCTCCCGGTCATATGTCAGGTCACCTGCAAAGTTCGTTGTTCTGGAGCTGCCTGCAGGCTTTATGAGGGCATGTCCAGAGTGTCTTAATTCCCAAGGACTCTCCAGCAGACCGAGGACCTGGCTGGGTGTGTGGAACCAATAATAAGCATGGAGTGACTTCAGCAAAGCTGAGAGGGGAACGGCCAGTGCTGTGACCCTGTGCTAGGCCAGTGTGTTCCTGCCTCCTTGCTGCTCCCAGAGGACACCCTGGCTGACTCCGGAGGGAGAAGGGAGAATATGTCAGGAGTAAGGATTAAAAGAGGCAGAACCTAGGGTCTTTCTACTCATCACTTGTTGTTGGACACACTTCTGAACCCTCTGATCAGTCATCAAGAACTATGCTTGGTGTCTTTCTTGGCCTAAAACTTTTCAAATGGTTTCACATCCAGAAAAAATCTAGACTCCTCTACTGAGTCCTTGAGATTCCTTCTCCCCTCATTCATTCCACTTCATTCACATTGACCCTCTTGATGCCACTCTAATAGCCAAACTCCAATACCCAAGTTCATCCCCACCTCAGGATCTTTGCACTTGCTGTATCCATGACTTGGAATGCTCTTCTCTCCACTTTTACCATTTTTGTCTCTGGGGGCTCAACTCAACTATTCTCTGAGTCCCCCAACTCCTATTTCTTGTCCCTATCCCCCTTTTAATTTTGTGTCCCGTTTACACCACAAATAACTTTTCTTTCTTTTGGAAATGGGATTTTGCTATGTTGCCCAGGCTGGTCTCTAGCTCCTAATCTCAAGTGATCTCCCCTTGGCCTCCCAAATAGCTGGGATAATAAGCAGGCATCACTGTGCCTGGCTCATCTGCAACCAGAGTGTCTTAATTCAACCACCTTAATCTCTGGGTTTACCTGTTCCCAGTCAATCGGCCTTCCCTCTCTCTGTGCCAGGTACAAAGTACTACTAAATATTGTTTCATCCTAACAGCAATCCAATGAGATGACAACTAAATCATCTCATTTTATAGATGAGGAAACAGTTAAGTAACTTGCTCAGGGATATAGCTGTTAAAAGGCAAGATTTGAATACAGGATACTTGCCTCTAAAATTCATGTTCCAAACTCTGTTCTGGACTTCTGGCTATTGCATTCTAACACATAACTACTTCCATGGTAGGAAGGCCTGCTATGGCCTTCCAATATCCCAACAGCCCCTTTAATGATTGGATTAGACTTTAAAAAACTTTTTTAAATACATTTTTTAGTTGTAGATGGACACAATACTTTTATTTTATTTATTTATGTGGTGCTAAGGTTTGAACCCAGTGCTTCACACATGCTAGGCAAGCGCTCTACCACTGAACCACAGCCTCAACCCCAAGACTTTTTTTTTGGTACTAGGGACTGAACTCCTAGATGCTTAATGAATCATTGAGCCACATCCACAGTACTTTTTATTTTATGAGACAGAGTTTTGCTAAGTTGCTTAGGGACTCTCTAAATTGCTGAGGCTGGCTTTGAGCTTGTGATTTTCCTACCTCAGTCTCCCTAGGCACTGGGATTACAGGCAGATGCCACCTCATCTGGCTTGAAAAGATTTCTTATTATAGTCTCCCAACAAATAAACCCTGTTTATTTTTATTTTTCTTTATTTTTGAGGAGATGGGGGATTGGGGATTGAACTCAGGGGAACGTGGCCACTGAGTCACATATGCAGCCCTATTTTGTGTTTTATTTATTTATTTATTTAAATATTTATTTTTTAAATTGTAGTTGGACACAATACCTTTATTTTATTTATTTATTTTTATGTGGTGCTGAGGATCGAACCTAGGGCCTTGCACATGCTAGGTGAGTGCTCTAGTACTAAACCACAACCCCAGCCCCTTATTTATTCATTTTTAACATTTTTATTTATTTTTATGTGGTGCTGAGGATCGAACCCAGTGCCTCACATGAGTGAGGCAAGCATTCTACCACTGAGCCACAACCCCAGCCCCCTATTTTATATTTTACTTAGAGGCAGGGTCCCACTGAGTTGCTTAGCATCTCACTGTTGCAGAGGTTGGCTTTGAATGTGTGTGTGATCCTCTGGCCTCAGCCTCCTCAGCTGCTGGGATTACAGGCGTGCACCACCACACCCAGCAGTGTATATTTTTTTTTAATACCACCCTTCCAGTTGATCATGACTTAATAATATGTTTACTCTTGGGATTATTGTCATTATTAGGCTGAAATTGGTGTGAGATGACAGAGTCCTTATCTGTTTTGTACATTGTTACCCAAAACATAGTAGGCATTAAATGTTTGCAGAAGGGTAGCACAGATTAGGGGCTCAAATGGGCTGGATTTGGATCTAGTTTTGCCACTTCCTTGATTTTGGGATGGGTCTACTTAAGCTGGTGTTCAGTTTCCTCATCTGTAAAATGGAATAAATCTCTTCTATCACATAAAGTTCTCATGAAGATTCAGCCAGTTGATATGTACTAGTGTGCTTAAAATAATTTGTTATTATTATTGTTCCTTCAGCAAAAGCTGATTTAAAACCTGTTACATCTAAGTACCATGCCAGGCAACAGATATGCATGAACAAGGTGAACTGGGTCCCTGAGCTCACTGTGAAAAAGATGGCAAGGAGGGAAGCAAAACAGTGCTATGAGGGTGACTGGGATGGAGACTTTAGCTGGACTGAGCGGGATGGAAGTGTCAGGAAGAAAACATTTACATTGAGAACTGAAGGATGAGAAGGAACCAAAAAGGTCTGCTAGGCTAGCACTTCTGACACAGGAAACAGAAAATGCAGAGGTTCTGAGGCAGGAATGAGCTTGGCTGTTTGAGAAATGACAGAGTGGCTAGAATGGAGGGAGCAAGCAGGAAGGGAACACAGCTCCCAGAAGGAAGTTCTAGTGCCTCTAATAAATGAAGACTGGGAAAGGGATGTGGCCATGATGAAGAATTTGGATTTTAGTACATATTAGGTAGTAAGCCACAGGTGGGCTAGTCAATAGAGAGACATATCTGTTTTGATGTGATTAAAGAGAGAGAGAGAGAGAGAGAGAGAGAGGATCAGGTCCTCCATAATTTCCTGTACTTGGCTCCTACCTTCCAGGTCCACACCGTGGCGCTGGGCCAAGTGGAGAACATTGTCCCCGACTCTGCCGCTCACCGGGATCCGCTGGCCTGACCGGTCTACGAAGATCACGTTCACCCTGGGGACAGATGGGAGAGCGGATGCCACATTGGACGATGGGCTCAGGGGCCGCATAGATTCTAGGGTTAGGAGACAGGGGATGGGCGAGACAAATAGGTAGGTATTGAATGAGGCGAGGCAGAAAAAAAGCCCCGGATGAAGTTGCAGTACAGGGCTTGAATCGGGGAGCCTCATGGGACGAGGAACGAGGGATTTGGACCCGTACACTCACACGTCCCCGGGCCGCTCAGAGCCTCCGGCCTCTTCCTCTCCTGCCGGGCGCGAGCCTAGAAAACACGGTTAGGTGAGCGGCTGCGCCCCGCTCTGCCGGCGTCCGACTGGTTAACGCAGTCTGTCCCAGGAGCCCTGGGTACCTGTCGTCCAGAATTTTCTGGCTATCGCCAGGGCCGCTGCCTCCCTGGACCTGCTCCACCAGGAACCCCTGGCCACCCGCAGCAAGACCCTGGCATTCACGCCGCCCCGGGCCACGGAGGCGGCCATGACAGGCATCACGTGACCAGACGACCGAGCATGCGCAGTCCCGGACACGCGAACCGAATACATACGCAGAGGTTTGCTTGGGTCCTGAGGCGGCGAGGTGTTTGCGCCGGGGGAGGAGGGCACCAGGTGGGAACTCAGTCGTGGAAACATCCTAGATCAACCCGGCCTTCCCACCCGGCCCACTGTTATCCCAAGAAACAGCCAGCTCTTATTTCTTTAAAACCGTTTACTTACAAACTTTAATTCAGCAAAGGTCTTTATGGGAAGATTGGGGAGAGGACATCCCCCTGAAGTGAATGTGGGCCCCAGAGTCAAGACAAGGAAGCTGGTGGCCCAGCTGGCCAGGGGCAGTGCCCAGGGTCACCTCAGGTGGACAGGTCCTGCTGGTGGGCAGGTGTATAGCCTATCTGCATGAGTCGTACTGGGCTGAAAGGAGGCCAGCTCCGGGAGATCTGGCCTGGGGTGGAGGTGGAGCTCATCTTCAACAAGGGGAGACAGCAGAGGTTCCGGGAGATGGGCACGGGAAGCCCACTCCCACAGGCAGGGGGATTGGTTGAAGCTGGCAGAGAAAGCCTGTCTCTGCACCTAGGCCTGGGTGAAGGGGTGGTGAGGGCTGGTTTGCCAAGACCAAGGCTTTGGCCTTCTACCGTCCCGGGGTTGGAGACCAATCCCCAGGCCAGAGCTGTTTGGTCCTGAGTCAAGCTTCTGGAGCTCGGCATCTGAGAGGCTCTGGCCAGCAGGGCCTGTGGCCCAACTTTAAGGCATCAGAAGGCAAGGGGACTGTGGTAGGGAGCTGGGGACCCAGGGCTGGGGTACTGGCCAAAGTGGGCAGGTAGGGGCAAAAGATAGCCATGCCTGCAGCAGACATGGGAAAAAGAAAAGTGTGGAGCTGTTACAAACTGCAAAGTGTGGAATGGAGGCCCAGACAGGTTGGACCTTGATGCAATCAGAGCTAGGGCTCATCCTGGATGGCTTACAAAATAATAAAAATTAGAAAAGGAAACAAAAGTCAATTGTCAAAGTTAAAAAAGGGGGACAGTCTCTGATCCTCACGGGAGGTCAGGGAAACCTCCAAGGCACTCGAAAGGCCAAAATACAGGAGTGATGAGGCAGGAGAGGACTCCCAGAGAGCCGGGCACAGGCGGAGGACAGGAGACACAGGAGGGGGAGAGAGCAGACTGTGGCCCCTCTCTCTTAAGGCTGCGGGGTTTCGGCGCTGGGAGCAGGCCAGAGGTGCCATGAGGCTCCCGGATGCCACCATACTCCTTGGGCTCCGGCTGGCTGGTCAGCAAAGTCTTTCAGAGATTTCTCTATTACCGAAAGAAAGAAAATTAAAAAAAAAAAAAAAAAAAAAAACACAAAAACACGCGCACACACACAAAACACCAGAAAACCCAAAAGCGATTTGGTGCAGGCCCTTGAGCATCTCTAGCATTGGCCCCTTAGAAAATCCTCTTCCGCTTCAGGTAGGAGTCTGCGTAGTGGCCACCAAGGCCCTGGGAGTGTTGGCCCACGTAGCTACCCTCTGGACTGGGCTCAGGTGAGGGGAGCAGGTGAGCAAAGCTGCGTTTCTGGCCGCCCAGTGGGGTCTGGAGACAAAGGGCAGGGGGGACCAGATCAGGGGCCACTCAAGGGCTGAGACTTCCCAGCCTAGTATGTCCCCACCTCCTGCCCCTGCATGTACCTTCAAGAGGTGGCTGTGGCCATTGGGCCCAGGGCCCAGACCCAGGAGTCCTTCACTGGAGCCCAAAGGGGAGGAGCCGATTGCCTGGAAAAATGGGAGAAGTGGGAAAGATCAATCCTGAGGCCAGAGGGAGGGTGAGAGATTTCTGGTTCATGTCTTGCATCTGCCATTTAAACCAATAAGGTCTGGGGCAGATTACTGTAGTTCTGAGGCTCAGTTTCCTCCTGTCAATTGGGGCTAATACCAGCTACCTGGATCAATGGTAGAGGAAGCAGGGAAGGCAAGAAGTTTACCACTCAATACAAAGGTATAGGGGCAGTGTGTAAGTATTTTTCACTTTTCCCTGAGCAAGCCCAACCGCTGCCATTGCCCCAGCCTTGGCTGAGGGACCAAGGGTCACAAAGCCCTGGAGGCAGACACCCCCAACCCCCATATCCTGGTTGTCCTTGGCTGGGGAGGCTCCTCACCTTGCTGAGGTGGCTCTGCTTGAGGCCAGCCTGCAGGCCGCTGGTGAAGTAGGAAGTGGGCGAGCCCGAATAGAAGTGAGAAAGGGGCCCCCCGCCACCTCCACCACTCCGCTCTCCAAAGCCACTGGGTGGGGGAGACGTCTGCAGAGAGGGGGTTGGTTGAGTGATGAAGACAACTGTAGGATCCCCTCTTAAAGGACTCTGGGCTTCACCATAATGAGCTTTGATCAACAGGAATGAAGAAAGCTGGCACATGGGGACCTGCTCTCCCTTGGTCCTTCACGGAACCCTGAGACCATGGTCACTTGAATGAGCACAGGCTGGCCTGTGGGAGGATGAGCTCCATGTGGATAAGAGATAAACTCCCCCGGCTCAGCATCCTTCAACAGCCTACGAACTACCACGTATGTGAGAGGACACTGGGGACCACTGCGCCCCTGATGAGCTCAGCTCCCAAGTGATTGAAGGAACTGCCTGCTGCCCCCACAGAATGGTGAGAAATTTAAAAAAAAGTTTGCAGCCAGGAACAGTGGCAGCCATCTGTAATCCCAGCTACTTGAGAGGATTAAATGGGGGACCACTTGAGCCCAGGAGTTCAAGACTAGCCTGTGGTGGCGCAGGCCCGTAATTCCCAGCAGCTCCAGAGGGTAAGGCAGGAGGATTACAAGTTCAAAGCCTGTCCTGGCAACTTAGCAAAGCCCTAAGCAACTTAGTGAGACCTTGTCTCAAAATAAAAAATAAAAAGGACTGGGAATGTGGCTCAGTGGTTAAGCAACTCTGGGTTCAAACCCCAGTACCAAATGACTGGGAATGCAGCTTAGTGATAAAGTGGCCCTGGATTCAATCACTAGTCTAAAAAAAAAAAAAAAAAAAGTTAGCTTTGCTCAGCTATTAAGTAATGGGCCAGCCTGTTAACTGCTATAACCGGGGTAGGATGAAAAGGCTACTCTTACCTTGTGTCGGCTAGGTCCATGAGGCCCTAGGGCTGGCTCCCGTGGGTGAGAAAAGAGCCTCCGAGGTCCCATATCCTGAATGAAAGGAGCAGAAACACATACGGTCTGAATCTGTGCCAGCCACCCTCCCCCCACCCTGGCCCCAAGAAGGAGGCAAATTCATGGTACAGGGCCTGTGACTAGGTGGGTCAGAAGAAGTGAGACCAGAAGTAATTGTTCCCAGCAGGCAGGTGGATCTGGTCACAGGGATGGCTGCTATGGTGTACAGACCCAAGGGAGTCAGAGGTTCATAGTTTTTAAGGCAAGCTGGGAATCTGGGATGTGTGAACTCTAGCAGTTTTTATTCAGTCTTTTGTTGTTTTCTAATCCAGTGTGAGTCAAACCTAACACAGGTGGCCTGTGGGTGTCCACTTTATAATTTCTGATCAGTAGGTGGTGGGGATCTCATAAAGACCAAATCTCTGATATAGACAAGAATCCTCCTCACAGTGGAGGCAGAAATGGAAAGACAGGCAGGACTCTGAATTCTTTAAATATGGAAAAACAGTACTGCCTAAAACCTTACAGGACAGACAAAAAGACAAATGCAGGGTGAGATTGCTCAGGACCTGGGAATGGGAAGGCAATAGGAGCCTTAAGGGCAGGGATCATGTCCAACAAATCCCCTGGTGTCTCCCTAATGCTTGGCCTGGAACAATTAATACCAGAGAAGCAGAGTAGGATGAGTGTCTCTTATCTGAAACCTTAGGAACCAGAAGTATTTTGGATTTTGGGCTCTCAGATTTTGGAACATCTGTATATATAGGACGAAATATTTTGGGGATGGGACCCAAGTCTAAACAAGAAATTTATGTTTCATATATACCTAACACACATAGCCTGAAAGTCATTTTACAAGTATGGTTAACATGTCTGTATTTTGACTGGGACCCACCCACATGAGGTCAAGTGTGGAATGTTCTACTTGTATTGGCATGTCAGTGCTCAAAAGTTTTCCAATGTAGAACTTTTCAGATTTGGGATTTTTGCATTAGGGATGTTCAACTTGTATCCTTGAGCTGCTCTCAGGAGACAAGGGACCACAGAACCTGGTCCTCAGGGATGGCTGATCCCAGGCAGCCAGGTACTTACCGAGGGGTAGTCGAAGCCATAGCTGTCGGGCAACCCTGGTTCAGGGGGCAGGCGGGCGCTGGTGAGGGGGCTGAGCAGGCGGGACTTGAGCTGGAAGGCTTTGCTGCCACCACCACCTCCACCAGGGGTGGGGGGATTGGGCAGGGGGCCCTCAGCTGGGCGGCGGCCTCTCCCAGCGCCTCCCCAGCTACGGGCCTCCTTACCCGCTAGGTTACTGGCTGGGAGCAGGCTGTGTAGGTTCAGGTAGGGATTCAAGGGGATCCGGTAGTCCTTGGGAGGCTCCCCTAGTAGCGAGACCTGTGACAGGAGAGCTGGATTTGCAAGGTCCCAAGCAGAGGGGATGTCGCAAGGCAGGAGGCTGGAATGATGCTGTGTGCAAGGAGGAGCCTTACCCCAGGGGGAGTTGGCAGGGGCCCACTGTCCTTCTGAAGGCCCCTGAGGCCTGTGCCACGGAGTCCCGCAGGGGCAGGGGGTGGAGTAAGCTGGGCTGCTGGAGGACCCAGGCCCATTGTCTCCCGGTCACCCCCAGAGGGGCCCAGCAGTGGTGGTAGCAGGGGTGGTGGCTTCCCTCGCCGGGGTGGCAGCTCCGAGGGCAGGCCCCCTCCTACAGAGAGAAGAAGAGTGTCAGTCAGTGGCCTAGGCCAGAAGGACCCCTCTTCCCTGGGCCCTAGGGCCTCTGCTTGGAATACCCAGAGGCCAAGGGGCAACACTGCCCAACATCTAGCCCCTGATCAAATGCCTCTAAGACATTAACCTCCAGGGTGTGCCTGGCTACCCTTATAACGTGAGCACCCACTTGACAAAGAGGTTAGTTAGGTCACTTGCCGAAGGCCACACAGCTGGGAATTTATAATTCCCAGGGAGGAAGAGAGCTGGGGAAGGAAAATGGGACTTCAGAGGGGTGGGTGGGTGGGGTCCATGTTACCTGCAGATAGCTCTCCAAGGAGGGGGTTGGTGGGCTGGGCCCCAGGCTGGAGGGTGCCCAGGGGTGAGTCTCCCAGGATCCCAGGCTTCTAGGAACAGAGCAGAGACAGCTGGAGACAGGGTGACCTGGGTAGCAGACAGGTGTCACTCAGAGTCTTGGTCACAATACCCAGCACACCCAGATTCCAGCCCAGAGCCAGTTACAGGAAATACTTGCATGTCAGGACCTATAACCCCAAGCTCTCTACTACTACCAGACACATATACAGTGACAGTCCATAGGCACCCAGATCCCTTGCTGATCATCACAGATAGTGCTGACCGCAGCCACAAAGGGTTTTTGGTCACTCTAGTCACACAATGATTCAAACCCACAAATTCAGTGTCACTTGCCACCAGACACAGCTATATCACTGAATACACCCCAGTAAACTAAGCCAGTGGAGCGTGTGTTTTCTGTATATTATGTGCGTCTGCCAGGGGCACTGGGCAGAATGAGGCCTGGAAATTCTTCCCTAGAAGCAAGATGGCTATTTACAACTTGCTATAGTACAGTGGTTTTTGTAGCCACACCCAGCTTCAGGTTGTAAAAGGGTGTGTCCAGTGTGGCCTGACCTGCCCCTGGCTATCTAGGCCAGCTGTCCCCTGCATAGTGAAAAAAAGCCAAACCCTGCAGTGAGAGATGAAAAGGCTGGTCATCCTGGGCCCTAGGGACATGACATAGCCAGATATCTCACAACTCCACTGGGGGACCACTGGCAGCACTCAGGTGCTAAAAGGGGAAGACGGGGCTGTGCAGTGTGGGGTGTGGAGGGAGCCCAATGCCCACCATATGATAGTTACCTTCTGGCTCTGGGTCTGCAGGGCAAGCTGCAGCAGTGCTGTAGACAGGGCAGGCCCGCTGAGCAGTGGCATGGCTGGGGGGGCACCCAGGAGGCCTGGGGGAGATGCAGGGGGAAGCTGGATAGTAGTCCTGGCTAGACAATCCCTTGTCCCCACTGCATTCAACATTGCCTCAAGACTGCTGAGAGGGCAGGAAACTGAGGCTCTCAGAGAGCACCTAATGTGCCTGAAGAAGGGCCCAGAAAGGCCCCAGGGAGGAATAGCCCGCTCTTCCCACCACCCCACTTGGCTGCCCCCAGCTGTGAATGGCACTAACTCCCCAGCTACCTCTACCCTCAGCCTGTTTCTCAGCACCCTCAGGAGCTTCTGCCACTGAGGCTTGAGGAGAGTGCAGGAGAGGCGTTCTGAGGTGAGGTGGGAGGGACAAGGCTGTAGGCCCTGGTGAGTGTTGGTGACGCTGCCTGGCCCCCTTACCCTGCTTGCCCCCTGTGCTGCCATGGAGCAGGGGGTTGAGCAGCAGCTGAAGGGAGGCAGACGGGCCCAGGTTGTTCAGCAGCTGTAGGATATTTGGCTCAGGCAGGAGCCCTTTGCCACGATTGAGGGCCTAGAGAGAGGAACACAGGTGGCTAAGAGTGCTGCCAGCTACAATGGGCATCCCCCAAGGGCCCAGTGTCTTGAGGGAGGCCCCCATGCCCACCTTGGGGAACAGTCCCTCCCACACCAACTCACTGTGGCCTGGGCGGCGATGAGTGCAGCCAGCATACTGCGGCCAGGAGGCCCTGGGGCACAGAAGGAGACTCGCAAGTGGCTGCCCCCCAGGGCCAGGCCATCCGCCCTCTGTTGTGCTGCCTCCGCCATCTCCGCTGTCTCGTACTCCAGCACTGCGAAGCCCTTCAGCTGCCCATCCTGGCCACACGCCAGCTGTGGAGGAGATGGCCATGAGCACTGGGGCAAGTGACCATACCACCCTGAGTGCCATCCCTCATGTGAAGTGACAACAGGGACCAGATACTGCTCCCAATCATGAAAGTAAGTCCTCAAAAGGGGTGGACTTAGTGCCAGGAACTTAGTCTCAAGTCCTGCTCCTGTGTTAGATCAACTCATCTTTGCAATGGCTCTGAGAAGCTCTCAGATCCATTTATCAGAGGCAACTGAGGCCCAAAAGTTCAGCAGCCCAAGGCCACAAGGCTGGGAGGAAAGCAGAGCTAGGACCTGCCTCACATGGGTCAATTGCCCTGGGCCTCATGCCATGGGGAAGGGACTCTGATTAAGATTTTCCAGGGACTGGGATTGTGGCTCAGTGGTGAAGCCTGGCATGTGTGAGGCACCGAGTTCCATCCTCAGCACCACATAAAAATAAATAATATGTGAGGTGTCCCTCCCACCTCACATAAAATAAAGGTATCATGTCCATCTATAACTAAAAAAAGATTCTCGGGCACATCAAAACACAAGCTGGGGGACTGGGAGGTGTCCTGGAGTGCTGCCTGAGTTGGGCTGGGAAGAGTGCACATCCCTAGGTGAGGCAGGTGCCTCTAAGCTGGGGTTTGAGGCTGACAGTGCCAAGCAGTGGGAGGTCATTCAGCCAGCACAGAGGTATAGACATGGTCAGAACAGGAACATCTCTCAGCTGCCCTCAACAGTAGCCATTTTGTTCTTCAGGCCCACATGCCTTTATCCACAACTCTGAGTTCAGATATGTTCCAGGATTAAGACTTGAAGATTAGGACATTCAAATGCTGCACATAGTGTATATCACATCCCAGTCACCCCTGGAGTGGTCTAGGGCAGCTCCCTGAACCTCAAAGACACAACTGCTTTGCAGGAAGGCTAAAATAAGGAGGCCACATATGACCCACTTTTGTTCAGACTTTGTTGCCAAGTGGGTCTGCCACAAATTCAGGGAACCAGTCTCTAGGTTCTCAGGGTATTTCAGGTGCTAGAGTTGTGGGCAGACTCTGCCCCAGAGCAAGCAGATGCTCACCAGCACAGTGGTGACTGGCAGCAGTGCCCCGCCCCAGGCTGTAAGTGTGCAAGGAGGTCCCTCTGTGACTGACACAGACTGCACACTTACAGGCCACTGGCGTTTGCCATTGCACTGCAGAGGCCAGTGCCTGCCCTTTGCTGATGAGGAAACTGAGGCTGAGAGAGGGTTGGATTCCTGTCTAGGCCACCAAGCCAAAGCAGGGATCATAGGCAAAACAGGCTGGTGTTGTTCACAGGACTGGCTCCCTGGGGTGGTAAAGGCTGTCTCAGGAAATAGTGCTGTCCATCCCTGTCCTTAATGACACAGAGAAGACTATTAAGGTTTGAGACCAATGTCCCTAAAATGGTATATGGCACAGGAGGAGTAAGAGCGAGCTTATGTCCAAATACAGAAAGATAAAACCAAAGTGCAGAAACCAAGCCAAATCAAATCAAACCAGGAATGACAATTTGGGGAATCAAGAACAAAGAAAAGCAGGAATGTGTACACCCATTTTGAAATGTACATAATACAGGTTGAATATCCCTTTTCTGAAATGCTCAGGACCATGTGTTTTGAGATTTTGGAGTTTTTCAGATTTCAGAATATTTTCATGGACTTTATAGAATGAGCATCCTTAAAAAAAAATCCAAAATCTGGGGCTGGGGATATGGCTCAGAGGTAGAGCGCTCGCCTGGCATGCATGATGCACTGGGTTCAATCCTCAGCACCACATAAAAACAAAATAATGTGTCCACCTAAAAACTAAAGATACATAAATGAATAAATATTAACAAAAAAATCCAAAATCTGAAACTTTTTGAGCATCATGTCAATCAGTACTCAAAAAAGTTTTGGGGCTGGGCATAGTGGCATACGTTTATAGTCCCAAGTAATCAGAGGGTTGAGGTAAGAGGATATCTGGGGCCTAGGAGTTCAAGGCCAGCCTGGGCAACACAGTGAGTCCTCATCTAAAAAAAAAAAAGTTTCAGATTTGAATGTTTCCTATTTCTGAAGTTTGGATTTGGTATGCTCTCTCTATACAATCTTGGTAGAAGGAGACAAATTGGTGTGAGTAGGATCAGCCAGAGAAAGTGCTAGGGACTGGGAGTCTTTGCCACTGGCCTTTCAAGATCTGTTGAATGTTGAATTTTATATATATTTTTATACATTTATATTTAGTTGTAGGTGGACACAATACTTTTATTTAATGTTTATGTGGTGCTGAGAATCAAACCCAGTGTCTCCTGTGTGCTAGGTGAGCGAACACTCCACCACTGAGCCACAATCCCAGCCCCTATTGAATTTTTCAAGTATGTCTAGATTGCCTTTCACAAAATAACTAAGCAGAAAAGACTTTTCAACAACCAAGGTATTGGGATACCTGCTTTGTTTTATATATATATACACACACACATACATACACGGGTGTATATGTATATATATACATATATATACATATATTGTGCTGGGGATGGAACCCAAGGTCTTGAAAATGCTGAGTCACATTGACCCCATGATTCTGCTTTACATATATTTCTATAGTAAATTTTGCAAATTTACTATATAGCAAATATTTTAAAGTAACTTTTTTTTTGGCACTGGCGATTGAACCTAGGGACACTTAACCACTGGGCAATATTCCCAGCCCTGCCCTCTTTTATTTTGAGACAAGGTCTGCTAAATTTCTTAGGGCCTTGCTAAATTGCTGAGGCTGGCTCTGAATTTGCCATCCTACTGCCTCAGCTTCCCAAGCTGCTGAGATTATAGGCATGTGCCACTGTGTCTGGCTTAAAGCAATTTTGTAATCAAATAAGGCAATTAAGAGGGGTAAACCTGTCCATGAATAAATGGAAAAGTGCTCTAGAGTGGGTTTCTATGGATTTATTAGGTGTTCTTAACTTGATTATGTAGAAAACAAATGCTCCCCACTAGGACAGCAAATTCCCAGCTTGGCATTTGGCATTGTACCTGCCTGGCTAAGAGTGTGGGCCCCAGGTCAGCTTCATAACCTTGAACCGTAGCCTGCCTCTCACTGGCTGGCTGACCATGGCAGTCATGACAGGTTCCTACATCCTTGTCCCTGGTGTTCTTATCTGTAAAATGAGACCAGCAACCAGACACACCTGGTAGAATTATTAAGAGCATTAAACAAGATGCTCAACAAGGGGCAGGGGAAGTCTCCCATTCTAGGCAGGGGCCAGGCCTGGTTTTGGGGCTATGGGAGGTTGTTAGGCCAGGGCGCAGCACCTGCTAAGTGCCTAAGCAGAAGTGCTGGTTTCAGCTTAATTTCAGAGAGCACCTCACCTTCATCTCTGGTCAGGCCCAGTGCAGAGGCCCAACACATATCTTCTCATAATCATTCCTATCTTCCAGAGACTCAGAGGGTCAAAGGACAACAGTTTCTCTACATGGGGACTAAGGCACATACCTTGACATGCCTGACTCCCAGCATTCCTCCATTCAGGACCCTGCACATGACTGTGAGCTGCTCAGAGGTGGTCACCTCAACGTGTACTACACAGCAGACAATAACTGGGGTGTCAGTGTGTGTAGCTCAATGGTAGACTGCTTGTCTAGCATATGCAAGGCCCTGGGTTCAATCCCCAAAATCGAAAAAGGTAAAAATAAAAATAAATGAATGAATAAATGGGTGGTAAATGTGTAAATGAAAGAATAAATGGGCAGCTGTTCATAATATTCCACTCAAAGTAACTACTAAGATGCGTGTGGGGTGATGCCTGTAGTCCCAGATACCTGGCAGGCTGAGTTGGGAAGACCACCTGGTTCTAGGGGTTCAAGGCCATTCTGGGACATGTAGTAAGACCCCATCTCAAAAAACATACTAACAAAAACCACAGCACAACTAGCCTCATTTCAAGATGGGTAAAGTGAGACTCAGGGAGAAGATCTACAGCTGGCCATGCTCCTGTGGTCCTTAGCTTCCACCCAAGAGAATGAGGTCACTGAACTACTGGTCTGTTTTCAGCTCCACACAGGGCCCAGCACATAGGTGTGCAACAGAGGTAGCAGATGAATGAGTAACGAGCATACAAGGAGTCAGGTTCCTATGGATACCTGAGTTAAATGGAGCACCAACATTTCAGTTACATGAGAATACCATACCCACTCAAAGTTGCAACTTGAGGTCTGAACCCACAAATGTCCCATCTGAGCCCACATGCTGGCTTCTGGATAGCCCAGGACTCTGGAGCCAGGTTGCTGCATGAATCCTGACACTACCAGGCATCCTCAGCTTTTGCTATATCCAAGGCTATATAACTGTGGGCATGTCACTTTACCAACTCTGTGCCTCAGTATCCTGAAAATGGGAATGACACCTGTTTCTCTGGGTTGTTACAGGACAGTAAATTGCATGAGAAGTGCTGAAGGAATGGCCCTCTTGGGCATCTGTGGATAAGACTTCTGGAGGCTCTCAGAGAGCTGGGCCTAATTTGCTCTTATCCTACTGTGCCTGACACAGGGCAAGGAACACACACAGAAGTGCCTGGCATGTGTGACTTGAACAAACAAGGAATTGTCTTGTCAAACCAGTGACACTGAGTCACTGACAATGAGTGATTTCCCCAGGGTTCAGAGTGGGGCTGGAATCTGACCAAACCTGACTCTCTGACCTCAAGACATAGGGTCCTATGAGACCATGCTGGGCCCCCATATCTGGTGCTCAATAAACATCTGATGCTTGTATGAGTGAATGATGAAGTGTGAGCAGGGCTCAATCAAGATCAGCGACTCTAGGCTGGGGATGTGGCTCAAGCGGTAGCGCGCTCGCCTGGCATGCGTGCGGCCCGGGTTCGATCCTCGACACCACATACAAACAAAGATGTTGTGTCCGCTGAAAACAAAACTAAAAAATAAATATTAAAAAATTCTCTATTTCTCTCTCTTAAAAAAAAAGAAAAAAAAAAAAAGATCAGCGACTCTAAAGGCAGCCTTCCCTGCCTTTGATGGGAGGAGAACCCAACAGAGGCCTGCAATGGATGGGATTCACATCCCAGCCGTCCAGTCCAATTCTAGGCTCTCACCTACTGTACCCCAGGTCCTCTTCCAAGAACCCCATTCAAAGTTGTGTGGCTATTGCTTTACTGAAAAGGGAACCAGATTAGAGAAGCAGCTGACTCCAAAGGACCCTTCCTAGATACTTTGGGCTGTCATCTGCTCCCAAAAGTCTCTTGCACTGGGCCCCAGACTCACCTGGCAGAAAGTGGGTGTGTGGACTGTAGACAACGCCCGACGCAGGGCATCCACATCACTGAAGCCTGGTGGCAGGCGGTCAACACAGAGGCAGCGGGAGTGGAGGAGGGCAGGTGTTAGCTGCCCAGCATCTGTCCAGTGCACATATAATGTGCGGGGGCCCAGTGGCTTGCCCAGCAGGTCCGACTTGGCGCGGGCAGCTGAGTCCTTCTTCATGTACTCCGCAAAGCCATAGCCCTTGGAGTGGCCAGTGCGCTCACTGTAGACCAGGAAGCAGCGCTCCAGGCTGCCGAAGGGCCGCACCAGCTCCTCGAACTGCGCCTGTGTGAGGCTAGGGGGCAGGTTGGCCACACACAACAGGGCATCCGTGGGCTGCAGCTGCACCGACAGCTCGCGCTCCCGCAGGCGGCTCTGGTGAAAAGCACTAATGGCGGCTTCGGCTTGCTCCCCATTCAGCAGGGTCACAAAGGCTATGGAGCAGGGGAGCACAGGTCAGCCAGTGCCCCTGAGGGCCTGCCCCCAAATCCATGCTGTCTAAACAGATGTGACTTCAGAATGAAGCCACCAGACATCTCAAGCCCCCCGCTAATCCCAACAGTTGCCAACCTTGAGCAGTTTATACAAAAAAGTGCAAGCCAGCCAACTGGGGTTACAGGATTCCATGAGGCCCACTCCCTACTGTCACCCCTCCACCTGCTCACAACCTACAGCAGTGTTCATCAGCTGCACCTGATCTGTCCTAGGAACTTAGTGAGAAACTTGGGTGACAATGAGAGGAGTAATTAAGTACATGGTCAATGGAGCCTGGGTTTAAGCCCCCAAATCCAAAATGGGCTCTGAGCTTTTTCATATGTCAAATGGGAATAACTTAATCCTCACAATCACAGGTCTGGGGCAGAGGAAACAGGCCCCCTGCCCAGTAGAGAATGCTTGGCTTTAAAACCAGGCAGTCAGCCAGGCACGGTGCTATAGGCCTGTTGCCAGCTACTCAGGAGGCTGAGGCAGGGGGATCACTTGAACCCAGCGGCTCAGGGCCAGCCTGGGCAACATAGTGAGACCTTGTTTCTAAAAAAAAAAAAGAAACAAAAAACAAAATAAAATTAACCCACGCAGTCAAGCTCTGGAGGTCCATTCTGCATCCCTCATTTGCCACTGTTCAAGGCCATCAAATGTCCCTCAGCCACCTGCCATTCCAAATTATCAATCCACCTAGCAGTCACAAAAAGAAGCTTTGTTCCAAAAGGTACTCAAATGGTGCCATACCCCCCTCAGTGTCTTTGTTTTCTCTTTCTTTTCTTTGTTTTTTTTTGTACCAGGGTTTGAACCCAGGGACATTTTATCACTGAGCTGCATTCCCAGCCCTTTTTATTTTGACATAGGGTATCACTAATTTGCTTAGGGCCTTGCTAAGTGGTGGCTGAGGCTGGTCTCGAACTTGCAATTCTCCTGTCTCAGCCTCCTAAATCTCTGGGATTACGGGCATGTGCCTCAACCCTCAGCTCCAGTGTCTTCTATTTGCAAAGTCTGTGTGGCCCAGCCTTATGGTCTGGCTGGCCTTTTGCATCTCTTGCTATTGCTTCCTGGACCTCACCAGGCACACTGCACCTGTGGCCTCTGCAACTGCTATTCCTTGAGTATGGAAGAGAGGACCCCATCCCTTAACTGTTCAACCCCAATCCACCTTGGCCTAAGGCCAAACATCACTTCCCTGGTGAAGCCACCCTGACTACTCCTATGATCCTGGTTCTGAGCTCACACAGCATTCTCCCTATAGCTTTTGGTCCCAAGACCATTTCACAAAACTTCATGATTGGAGCTGTTGAATGACATCCTTCTTCCCAGACTAGATCATCTCTGTTTGGTTCACAGCCGTGTCTCTGGGAACCAGCATAGAGAAGATGCTGAATAAGTATTTGCTGAAAAACTGCATGAATGAAAAGTGTCATTCAACATTTGATTCCCCATGCTTGGCACATACAGTTGGCTCCCTGTAGCACAGGTACCACATCTGTAAATTCAACCAACCATGAATTGAAAATATAGGGGGGACTGTGTCTGTACTAAACATGAACAGATTTTTTGTTGTTCCCTAAACAATAAGTATAACAACTATCTATATAGCATCTACATTATATTAGGTATTATAACTCATCTAGAGATGATTTAAGATATACAGGATATGTGTGAGTTATATGCAAATATTACACCATTTTATATAATAGACTTGAGCATACTCAGCTTTTGCTATATCCAAGGCAGGTCCTGGAAACAATCTTCTGTGGGTACTGAGGGGCAAATTTACTAGGTACTCAGAAACTATTTGACTTGTTGTCCCCATGGCTATTTACTAAGCATCTTGTATATGCCAGACACAAATGCTAATGCATCACTTGTTACTTGCTTATAGCCAGAGTGAGGACAGACCAGGATTCAAACTTGTGGTCTGTTTGCCTCCAGGGCCCAAGAGTTTAACTACTACCCTAGTCTGTCAGGTAATCCCCAAAAGGCACCCTCCTACCTAAGTTACAGCTTGTCAGTGAAGCCTCTGTGAGGTCTAACACCCGGCACAATCCTGGCAGGACATGTTTACCAAGGACCTTTCACACGGGAGGCCAAAGCTGCCCACCTGGGTGCAGCTTGGATAAAAAGGGACAGCTAAGATCAGTAGCAAAAGGAACAGCCCAGAACCTTATGGGTGCTTGAGGAAGTGGAGAGGCTTGTGCACATCTTTGCAAGGCAGTGCCAGAAAGGTCTCAGACAGGTTTTGGGGAAGGGAAAAAAAAAAAATGATCAAGGTTTGATCAGATTTGCAAGGAGACTAGAGGGAAGTAGGTGGCAGGCTAAAATCATGGAAGCAGAGAGGCTACAGAGAGGCTGCCATTTAAGTAGAGATGGAGGGGGACACAGAACAGGTAGAACCAAGAGGATGGAAAGCTCAAAGGAGAACAGACCTGGGTGACTGGCTGGCTGGGGCAAGTAATGCGGGAAGAGAGTGAGCCCAAGTCCCGGTGTCTGGCCAGACCGCACAGAGAAGAACAGCAAGGCTGTCCTAAAATGGACACCTTGGGACAAGGGACAGACTGGTGCTCATACTGCACTGGCCTTGGAAAAGGTATTGGAACCAAAGTTAGGAAAAGAGATGCACAGCCAAAACCCTCCCATCTTCAGACTCTGTTTTCTCCTGCCCTGGTCCGCCCCATTTCCCCACAAACCTGTCCCTTTGTATTTGTCCACAAAACAGTACTTGAGCTCATAGTCGCTGAGTAGGTTGTGTACTTCCTGTGGAAACAGAAATCAGAGGACAGAGAGTCACTAGGGAACAACCAGGTGCCACCTTCAGGTAGACCAACTATACAGGTGGGTGAATTACCACCTCATTTTACAAATGAGGAAACTGAGGTTTAACAACATTATTTGCCCAAGCCCATTCTGTCCATCCCCAGCAGAGCTGATATTAAGAGCTTGGCTGCAGATTCCATGTGAATAACGTAACACAGAGTGTGTGCCTTCAGGAAGTTGTTGAACCTGTCTGAAGCTCCATCTGCAAGTTGACTGTTTTTAACAACTCTACAGTTAAGTATTAACAAACCCATCTTGTATGTGAGGAAACTGAGGCTCAAAGAGGTGAAGAAACATGTGCAGTTGGTCAGGGCAGCAGTGGGAACACTAACCAGGGGTACCTGACCAGGGAGCTCATGTACCTAATAAGCTTACATTGTGTGGCTTCACATGCCTCCCATTTCCCTCTTGTTGACAGGGTCACCTTCTCACAAGCAGCTTCAAGGGCGAGGCTGGGGGCCTGCTTGTGCCAGATACACTGTACACTTTACAAGAGGGACAGTGTGTTCCCAACTGAAACAAGGTAGGCACAAGGAAGAGCACCAACTCTAGAAACAAACCAGACAAGGCACAGTGGCATCTGCCCGGGTCTATCCAAATCAAGCCTTCCTAACATTCCTGGGACCCCACTTGCCATGTACCCATGGCAAGAAGGGCCAGTGGCAGGTATGCAGGTGGGCCAGGGAACAGGGATTCTCAGCAGCAAAGAGAATAAAGCAATCCAATCCCCTCCATTCCCACAGGGCATTGCAGTACCGATGGCATTTCCCTGGGTCCAAAGAGCACGGGGAAGCACTGCCCTAGAAAAGGGCACTCCTAGCAGGAAGATTAGCCAAGAGGAGCACCACAGAACACAGGGCCGCCTTTCCTGCACAAAGATGATGGCAGGAGACCTCATTTCCCCAAAACAATCCTGAGCCTTTGGGGGAAGGCAGCTACAACTTCCGGATCTACCTCTTAAAGAATCATGAATAAATGCGTGATATAGTAGGAAATACTCTAACCCTGAAACTTCTAGATATGAGATCCCGCCACTGGATGGAAAAGGGGTGGGGGGAAAGCACAATCTGAGCAGATGGCACCTCCCAATCCGGTAGTCCATTCACAATCCCCCATCAGGGCTAAAACTGTCCGCCCCCTAACATTCCCCGCCCCTTTCAATCACTCCGTCTAGCCCAAGCCTGTGGTCGCCCCTAGCAACGTCCTCGCTCAATTCAAAGTTGGTTTCTCCCTTCATCATAGTCCCCCCACATCTCGTTCTTGGTCTCTTCCGACCCTGCGAGGATCCTGCGTCCCCGCCGATGCCCCCTGGGCGACACCAGCATTGGTGTCGCCTGGTTCCCCCCGCGCACGCGCACGGTGGTATTTCCCGCCACGCTCCCACACAGGCCCCCCCCATACCTGGTTGGTCACGTCCCCCGGGAGGCCCCGGATCAGTATCTTGCGACGGTTACGGAACTGGCGCTCGGTGTGTTCCAGGCGTTTCCGGATCTCTTCTGGATCTAGCGGCGGTAACTCTTCTTCGGGAGACCGGTGCTCCGCGGCATCGCTGGCTTCAACCTCGGTCCCAGCCTCCGGGCTCAGCGGGGGCCGGTGAGTAACGGACACGTCGGCCGCCATCTTGGGAAACCCGGCGCCTTCTGGGACCAGCGAGCCAGGGCGGAGCGGCATAGAGCGGCAACGAGGGCGCGCCCGCCGATTGGCCGAGAAAAGCCCCTCCTGTCTCCCGACCCCTTCAGCCCATTGGCCAATTCCCCGCCCCCCAGCCTCTTAGCGTTCTAGCGGTGCCTGGGTCGCCGCAGACTCCGCCCCTTTCCTCCTCCGCGGGGCCATTCAATAGATTCGCGGAGCTGTCGGAGAGTCCCGCGGCGCGGGTGGAATCAAACCGCGGATTACAGAATTTATAGCCTTTATTGATAAGGAAGTTGAGAATACAGCCAAAGCCACTGCTGTCTTTGGCCCAGTATCCTGGCATTCCGCAGTTCAGGACTGCTCTAATTCCACTGCCTCTTTCGGCTGCACAGGCCTGAGGGTCAAGGAGGTGTCTTGCTGGTTCACGTGGTAGATGCCGCTCCGTGTCTGCTTCCCGAAGATGCATATTAAGGCCACTATGGCAGTCACCACGCCTAGAATCACTAACACCCCTATGAGGATGCTGACCACGAAGGAGTTCCGATCTGCGCAGAAAAGCTGGGAGTAAATATGTGTTCTCCTGCCCCTCCTGAGCTTGCCCCTTCATCCCCACAGACCCTTTTTTGCTTACCCTGAACGTGCATCACCACAAGCAAGGTGTACGTGCCCCTTGGACTGACTGCCTGACAGTGATAAGTGCCATTGTGGTGTAACTTGACAAGGAATGGGGTCCCAATGGGCACCTCACGTCTGGAGCCTTCATGCAGACACTGTAGCTGGGGGACTGGGTTGCCTTGGGCCTCGCACTGCAAAATATGACTAGTCCTATCTTTCCACATCAGTCGCTGAGGACATTTGGCCGGGTCAATCTTGGGACCATCTGTGAAACCATCATGTGATCAGACCCCAAAATTCCCCAGAGGCACAATGGGGCAAGGGAAATTCAAGTCTTCCTAAGACAGAGGTGAGGAATTGAAAGATCTGATAACTCACAAAGGACACGCAGCTGGACAGTCACGTTCCGGTGTAAGACCTCTCCGTCCACTTCCAGGATGGCATTACAAAAGAAGTAGCGCCCATCGTCGCCCTCCGTGGCAGTTACCTGAAGCTGGGCCGGTTCCCCTGGAGCCCGGGCCAGATCCCCATCCAGCATGACCTGGACTCGGGGCCCAGCCGTGCAACTCACATTCACTTTGGACCCCTCGGTGACATTGGTCTCGCTCAGGTTCAGAATGGGCCCTAGGAAGGCTAAAGCAGGGCATTGCCCAGGGGCTTACTGGCCACCACCCTCCTACCGCCCTAGCCACGCCCTCCACCAGCCCTGTTCTCTCAGGTTTCCAGGCCCCAGGCCGAGAGTTCCAGGCTCTGCCGCATTTGGGGTAGAGGTCCTGCCCACACTACAACCCTAATTTGGCAGCTCTGGTCTCTCCCCTGCTTAGTCTCCACCCTCGCCCCCAAGTGCCACGCCCTGGTGCAGCCGGAGGTCCTTCTTTGTACCCCCTCTGGAACTGCTTTGCTTCCCTTCCCTTCTTACTGAAGACAGTTAAGTTCCCCCGGGCCTCCCGACTTTCGCCCCCCAGGGTCACGTTGCAGACAATTTCCTGGGCACCCTCCTGGTCTGCGAGTGCTGTGACTGTAGCTGTGGCCCTGAGCGTGTCTCTGTGGATCATGACTGCAGGATTCAGCATCTGGTCCCCCAGCGCCAGTTGTACTTGGGCCTCAGAGACTGGGAACAGCCCATCCAGAGTGCAGTCCACTGGCCACGAGGTGCCCACCTCCAATGACAGGGGAGCCACAAGGCGCGGGGAAGCCATGGGAAGGACTAGGAAGAAGGATAGTTGTGAACAAGAGGAGGCCTCACACAGTATCCCTCATCCCTGCAACTAGGATCCTCTTCATGGGATACATTTTCACTTGGGTCACTCCCTTCCCAGAACAACCAGCATGGCCATAGACCTTCCTCCTGGGGCCTTCTCCCTTAGGCTCCTGCTTTTTTTCTGGGGCAACCTTGTCCAGTGACCAAGGGTATGCCTTCCCAGAAATTCTTGAGGTCCACAACACCCCCTCCTCTGACTTGGCTCATCACCCAACTTCTGTAGCCCCCTCCCTCACCAAATGTTCGGAGCTGCCTGGGGGCTGAGGTGTTCTGGAACAGTCCCAGTCCTCTGGGCCGCAGGTCCAGTTCGGCTCTGCATGAGAACTTGGCACCATAGTCACCTCTGCCTGCCAGCACTGTGGCAGTGCCCTCTGCTGGCTCCCCCACCGCAGGTTGCCGGCTCAGTTCCTCCTCCCCACGGAGCAGCACCAGGGTGAGCTGGGCGCGGGGTGCTCCGCCCCACACATGGCATTGCAGGGTGAGGTTCTCACCCACTGGCTGCCAGGGGGGAAGGAGGTCCAGCTCCACAAGCTCTGGGAACCCTGGCAGAAGGGAGGAGAAAGGTATTTGTCAGCCAACCAACCCTGCAACACCCTACTGCTTAGACAGGCTGTCCCTGCCCAGAACTGTAACCCTGAACAACTTTTTTTTTTTTTTTTTTGTCACTAAAAAAAAAAAAAAAAAAAAAAAAATTTCTGGTACTGTGGATGGAACCCTGGGTCTCTGGCATGCTAGGCAAGCACTGTGCCACTGAGCTATATCACCACCCCCCTATTGATCTTTGTCAGTTTATTCTAGCAAACCTTCAGAGGGCAGAAGAGAAATTTCCTTTCACCCCTACTGCAGGCACTAAAAGTCCAAGATTTTCTGTTCCCAAGGACATCACAGCTAAAGAAGGGAAAAAAAAAACGAGGAAGGAAGAAGATGGACACTTTTTTTTAACCACTTATGATATTCATATTAGTCATTAAAGTTCCTGTAGATTTTTCCTTATACTTTCCACCTTCAACTTCAGCCACCTTCATGCTCACATCAACCTAGTGAAATCTTGATCATTCTTCTTTTTTATTCTT
Organism: Callospermophilus lateralis; assembly: GCF_048772815.1. NCBI lineage: Eukaryota > Metazoa > Chordata > Mammalia > Rodentia > Sciuridae > Callospermophilus > Callospermophilus lateralis. The sequence goes on along the minus strand of NC_135305.1, from coordinate 216,038,479 downwards.
CCCCATCCATAAAAAGGAGAGGTGGGCTGATATGCTCAGGGACATACAGCCAGAAAGTGACCGAGCCAGGGTAGAATATGGGTCTTCCAAACCACAGATGTGCATCCTGGAAGTCATACCTAGGGACTAACTAGGCCTTTCCTCCTAGCTTCTGGCCTTGACTCCTGCCTTGGCCACTTCCAGAGACTATTTCTGTTTGCTCCCATCTGTCACAATTCACCTGCCATGCAGCAGCCTCTCAGGATGCTCTGGCACACAGGCACTGGGAACACAATACTCCAGGGCTGGTCCTCTCCCAGGGGTGGCTGCAGTGCCTCTCACAGGCACACCTATATAATCCTGAGCCTGCCAGGTGTGGTGACAAATGCCTGTAATCCCAGTGGCTGCGGAGGCTGAGGCAAGAGGATCATGCATTCACCCTGTCTCAGAATAAAATATAAAAAAGGGCTGGGATGTGGCTCAGTGGTAAAGTGCCCCTGGGTTCAATCTCTGGTCCAAAAGAGAAAAAATTCTGAGCCTCCTTTGTGGAGCAGGTCACTCTTGGCCTTGACAACACAAACCTATTACACAGAGTTCCATTGACTGGCTGCTATGGAAGATATTTAACATATTAATTTGTACAATTTCAATATGTCTCCACCTTCACCTTGGCTACCACTGGGCAGGGATAGTGGCCTGCAGGTCAAGACTGTGATGCTAGTAATTGGGATCCTGGGGTTGGCAGAGGAAATCCTGACCTAGTTCCTGTGGTGTTAATGTTCCCACTCTGGCTGACTTGATGCCACTTCACGTGATGCAGAATTAAGAAGAGATGGCCATAGTTTGTCAAGACAAAGAGCACTGGACAAAGGCATCCCAGTGAGTATCCTTCAGAAGCTTCAGGGTACAGGCCCAGGTTATGGTCATGGTAAACTCAAGACATAGATAGGAACATATAAAGAAACATATATAGGCAAATAAACACAAGAGGTCTACATTCATGTTCATCAGTACAGATACAAGGCTGTGGTGTAGCTCAGTGGTACAGCATAATCTTAGCATGTGAGAGGACCTGGGTTCCATCCCTAGCATCTTAAAAAAAGAAAAAGGCATAAACACTGACACATCAACATACACTCATACACATCCTGAAATGGACATGCACAAACATTTCGATATACAGAAGGATACACACATAGGCAGAGATACTGGTGCACAGGCATAGACGGACATTCAGAGACAGCTAGGTATGGTGATGCACACCTGTAATCCCATGACTTGGGAGACTGAGGCAGGAGGATCACAAGTTCAGCCTCAGCAATTTAGAGAGGCTCTAAGCAACTGGGTGAGAGACTGTCTCAACATAAAAAATACAGAGGGCTGGGGATGTGGCTCAGTGGTTCAGTACCCCTGGATTCAATTTCCAGTACCCTCCTCCCAAAAAACGAACATTCATAGGCAAATAAACACAGATGCTAACATACACACATACATGTACAATCACATAGTTACACAAACATCTATATAGACACTAGTGCACACACAGGCGTATATATAATCACACATACAGTACACTTATCTATGCAGATTGGAATCTGCTATTTTTGTAGTTTATTCTAATCTTTGCTTTTTGTTGTTTGGTTGGTTGTTTTTTTTTGTTTTGTTTTGTTTTGTTTTGTTTGGTTTTTGCAATCCTGGGGATTGAACCCAGGCCCTCACACATGCTAGGCAAGCGTTCTGCATTTTACCACTGAGCACTTTATATTTTATTGCCCAGGCTGACCTCAAACTTGCAATCTTTCTGCTTAAGCCTCTTGAGTAGCTAGCTGGGGCTACAGAGGGGTACCACCACACCTGAATATTTAATTCTATTATAATTATTATTACTTATTTGGGTACTGGTTGGTAGTGGGAATTTAACCCAAGGCTGCTCTACCCCTGAGCAGCATCTCCCAGACCTTTTTTTTTTTTTTTTTTTTGAGACAGGTTCTCACTAAGTTGCCCAGGCTGGCCTCAAACTTTCATTCTTCCTGTCTCAGGAGGATCCCTCCCTGGGATTACAGACCTATGCTACAGCTGCTGAGAAACTCTGAATGATCCCTAAGAAACCAGTAAGGGGAGGGTGGGGCAGGGATTTGGGAGCTGGGGTGTAGCTGGGTGAGCGCTTGCCAGGCATATCTGAGGCCCTGGGTTCCATACCCATCAGGGGACAGGGTACTTTCTGGAATCCACAGTTGAGATGCATTTCTCTGTCTGCCTGTGTCTGTCTCTTTTGCACACAGCATCCAGGTCTGAGCCCTCGTGCATCCTGCAAACTCAGGATCCCCATTACTCAGAGCCATTGGCCATCTGCCCCCAGCACTGAACAAGGCCAATCCCACCCCCAGGCACATCTACTCACGGTACACAGTGATGCTAGAGGAGCTTGTCATCTGGGAGCCATTACAGAACGCGGAGCAGATGATCTTGCTGTCGCCAGACACATTGCTGAGGCGGAAGGCTGCCCAGCCCTGGTCTTCACCTATGACCTCCTTCGGTAGGGATGTTTCCAGGGTAATGAGCTCAGGATGAGGACAGCTGGTGCTGCAGTTAACTAAGAGGGACCTGCCGGCAGGAAGCACTGGGTCCTGGGGCTCCATCTGCAGGGAGAACTCCTGGCTCTGGCTCTGGGCACCTGCAAGAACAGGAGGAAGTTCTGTGGTTGTTTAGGTGCCCACAACCCACCCAGCAGCAGGCCCCTTTCATGCCCAGATAACGGTCCCTGCTTTGGTGATGTTCCCAGGCCAGTGAGGAAGTAAGGATCAATGAGGGATGTGGGGGGCAGGGAAGGAGGTCAGAGGTGACTGATTGGGCTACTGGGGGAGGTCGGCCAAGGAAGGCTTCCTGGACAGCCAGTTCTGAAGCCTAAGTAGGAATTTGCCAAGTAAAAGAGAAGAGTGATTCTGGCAGAGGGAGCCACACAGGCAAAGGTTGGGGCTTAGATAAACCTGGGAGTAAATAAGAGGCCACTAGCACTGAACGGGGAGAAAGATGAATCTGGAACAGAGGCATGCGTCACAAGCAAGGACCCAACCACCCCCAAAATGAGTCAAGGAGTTAGAACCATCTCCTGGGGATGCTGGGGAGCCCATCGTCAGATCTGCGTTTGACTGAAGGGTTTCCAGGGGCGAGGGCTCAGGATGTGCAGTGCTTTGCTTTCTCTTTTTCCTCAACCGCTGCCCGTCCCTTCACCCAGTCCACCCAGCTTGACCAGCCTCACCTAGGGGCAGCAGACAACAGGCCAATAGCTGGAAGATGACCAGAGTCCGGCAGGCTCCCAGCAGCAGGCTGGAAGGTGTCATGGTGGCCAGGCTGAGAGAGGAAGGTGCCTTTAGGAGGTGTCCCACAGGGGACGAGGGAGGAGACGGAAGCCAGCAGTTAAGATTGCAGAAGTGCAGGGGTTGCATCCTTCCCCAGGCCTGGGATGAGTAGGGCGAGTCCCTGGCCCCAGGGACCTAGGATGGGGGTCCCATATGAGGGCCAGCAGCGGGGGAGTCTACAACAGGGACAGGGCAGGACCCAGTTGCTCTGCTGGCACGCAAATGAACCCACAGGAAATGCTGACAGGATAGCGGCTGCTTTTGCTGTCAGTCCTGGAAGCCTTGAGGGTGGGGAGTGAAGGGGGTGTCATGACACACCTTCCGGCTGAACTTAGGTGCAGGGACAGGGTTCTGTCCCCAGAGAGGAAGTTAATAGGAGCCTCTAGTACTGTCCTTGAGGCCATAAGGCAGCATTTCGTTTTCTTTTTCCTTTTTTTTTTTTTTTTTTTTTTTGAGACTAGGTCTCACTATTGCCCAGGCTGCTTCCACTTCCAGGGCTCAAGCAATCCTCCTGTCTCAGCCTCCTAAGTAGCTAGGAGGCTGTATGTGCCGTCCGGCTGCCAATAAGGTGGGATTTCAAGGCAGCATTTCAAGGGGCCACAATGCAGGGATTGCTAGGCATAGTTTCAAGGATCTGTGGGAGATCACAACCCTCTGGGAATAGGGGGCACATAAGAGATTTGGAGGCCACAGTGAGGTGCCTTAGGAAATGTGAGCCACAAAAATGAACAAAGCCAACACTTTTTGGACTTGTGTGCCAGGCCCTGGCTGACCACTGAGGACCTGTACATTTGAAGATTTGGGGGACCCCATTTCCTGCAGGTAGTCCTGAGGTGGGGTGTTTTGGCCACAGCTGGGTCCTGAGCCACTGTCTCCCCAGGATGCTGCTCTCGTGGTTGGCTTTTATCATCATTCTGTTCTCCCCTTTCTGCCCTCTCCAGGCAGCTGGTCTCTATTCCAAAAGAAGGATCTAGGGGTCTAGGATCTAGGCATTTCCCCTCCCACCCACCCATCTCTGGCCTCTGGTCAGCCTCCTGGGCCTCTGATCTGAGCTCCAGAGAGGGACCTTGTTGCAGGGCTTGATGCTGCCCCTGCCTTCACCCACTCTCTATCCCTGGGCTCACCCGAGCATCCCCACCCAGAGCACTCCCCCTCCAACCAGGTTGCCCCTCTGCTGCCCTCTCTACTCCCCAAACAATGCATTTCCCAGCCTAAGTTGAGAACTAAATCTGAAGCTAAAGCCCAAATCAATAGTATTTTGTAGCTGGGCACAGTGGCACCCGCCTGAATTCGCAAGAGACTCAGACTGAGGATTACAAGTTTGAGGCCAGCCTCAGCAACTTAGCAAAGCCCTGTCTCATAGTTAAAAAAAAAAGGGGGGGGGGCTGGGGTTGAGCTCAGTGGTAAAGCATTCCTGGGTTCAATCCCCAGGACTCCCCCCAAAAAGTATTTTATAAATAGCATATCTGATAAGGGATCAATATTCAGATTATAAAGAATTCATACAACTCAACAACAAAAAATAACCTTGTTCAAAAATGAGCAAGAGATTCAAACAGACTTTGCTCCAATGATGTGCTTTTGCCAATAAGCATAGGAAAGCTGCTCAACACCACTAGTCATTCAGGAAATGCAAATCAAAACCTCATTGTAAACTGGACATGGCTACATTCGAATGTGGTATCCCCTGCTGGGGAAGCCAGTGCAGGGTAACTTGAGCCCAGGAGTTTGAGGCTGACAGACAACTAAGACACCCCATCTCAAAAGTAAAACAAAAGAAAGTCTCTGATGAGATGCCATTTCATGCTCATTAGGATGCCATAACCAAAACAAACAAGGAGAAAATAATAAATGCTGGTGAGGATTAGAGAAACGGGAATCCTTGCCCTTCATTGGTAGAATGTAACATGGTTTAGCTGCTATGGAAAACAGTTTGGCAGATTCTCAAAAAAGTTGAACATAGAGCTGTGTGCTTCCACTTATTCGAGGTCCCTCACATAGGCAGATTCAATGTTGTGGCCCAGTGGTAGAGCACTTGCCTCACATGCCTCACATGTGTGAGTTACTGGGTTCAGTTCTCAGCACCACATATAAATAAATGAATAAAGGTTCATCAACAACTAAAAAAAACTAAAATAAAAAAAAAAAGTAGAACATAGATTTACTGTATGACCCAGCAGTTCTGCCTCTAGTTATGTGTACCTGAAGGAACTGAAAGCAGGGACTCTGATATCTGTACACCCATGTTCACAGTGGCATTACGAACAGTAACCAAAAGGTGGTAGCAACTCAAGCACCCATCAGTTTACCCATCAGTGGATGAATGGGTAAACAAAATGTGGTTTGTCCGTAGAAGGAGATATTATCTAGCCCTAAGAAGGAAGATTATTCTGACAAAGGTTACAACACAAATCTTATTTATTTGTTTATTTTTCTTTCCCACTGCTTGGGATTGAACCCAGGGACATACTACCCCAGCTATATCCCCATCTTTTTTTTTTTTTTTTTTTTTGGTACTGGGGATTGAACTCAGGGGCACTCGACCACTGACCACATCCACAATCCTATTTTGTATTTTATTTTTAAAGATGGGGTCTCACTGAATTGCTTAGCACCTCGCTTTTGCTAAAGCTGGCTTTGAACTTGCGATCTTCCTGCCTCAGCCTCCTGAGTCACTGGGATTACAGGCGTGCACCACTGTGCTCAGCTCCCCAGCCTTTTTTATTTTTTCTTTGGAAACAGAGTCTCACTAAGTTGTCCAGGTTGGCCTCAAATTAGTAATCCTCCTGTCACAGCCTCCTGAGCTACTGGGATTACAAGGGTATACTATCATGCCTGGCTTGTGTGTAAACATGAAAGACATTATGTGAAGTGAGGTAGGACAGTCACAAAGGACACATGTTGTGTGCTTCCACTTATTCCAGGTCCCTCACATAGGCAGATTCACAGAGACAGTTGAACAGAAGCTACCAGCAGCTCAGGTAGGGGGAGGTATTGTGTAATGGGTACAGAATTTCAGTTTGGAAAGATGAATAAGTTCTAGAAATTATAGTGGTATTATATTTAATGCCACTAAACAGTACATTTAAAAATGGTTAAAAGGGACTGGGGTTGTGGCTCAACAGTAGACCGCTCACCTAGCACATGTGAGCCCTGGGTTTGATCCTTAGCATCACATAAAAATAAATAAGTAAAATAAAGGTATTGTGGGCTGGGGATGTGGCTCAAGCGGTAGCGCGCTCGCCTGGCATGTGTGCGGCCTGGGTTCGATCCTCAGCACCACATACAAAAAAACAAAGATGTTGTGTCCGCCGATAACTAAAAAATAAATATTAAAATTCTCTCTCTCTCTCTCTTAAAAAAAATAAATAAATAAATAAAGGGATTGTGTTCAACTACAACTAAAAAATAAATATTAAAAAATAAAACAGGAAAAAGTATTATATAAATTTTCACACCAAAAAAATGGTATCCACCTATTTTGTCTTACATCTTTTGTTTTTAATTTTTTGGTGGAGATGGACACAACACAATGCATTTTATTTTTTTATGTGGTGCTGAGGATTGAACCCGGGTCCCACCCGTGCTAAGTAAGCGCTCTACAGCTGAGCCACAATCCCAGCCCTGTCTTACATCTTAAATATGAGATGGACTGATGGATGGGCAAAGGAATGGTTAGGGGAACTGAGCTAGCATTATAAAGCAAATGTGGCCCAGACATTCATTGTAGAATTTAGGGTGTTCCCTGAACAATTCTTCCAACTTTTTTGGATGTCTGAAAAATTTCCAAATGTTGGAAAATAAAAACTGCATCTGTGCAGGTCTGGAAGTGCAGCTCTGTGGTAGAGGGCTTGCCTGGTATGTGTGAGGCCCTGGGGTTGATCACTAGCACCACAAAAAGACAAAACAACAATAAAACCCTGTGCATCCCTGCCAGGCACAGTCTGACAAGTTAGGGAGACCCTCTTAAACTACCCTCTTAAACTTAAAAAACTATAAGGGGGGAGCTGGGAATGTAGCTCAATGGTGAAGAGCCCCTGAGTTCAAACCCCAGTACCAATCTGGGTTCAATCCCCAAAGGATGTGGGCAGCTGCTCCTGTCACTAAAACCAGGACTAGCAGATCTGTGCTTCCTGCTGAGAACACAGTGCCACCAGAGAAGGAATCTTGGCCCCCCCACCAAAAAAAAAAAAAAAAAAAAAAAAAAAACCACCAAAAAACGAAAGCAAACAGTTTGTCAAGTTCAGTGGAAAGAGAAATGTGTTAAACTTAACCACAGAGATGACATCATACTAGTAAAATCTATTGGACAACAAACCTGGTTTCAACAACAAATATGTTGCAAGGGGTGAGAAAAGAGAGAAAGCAGAACCCAGAGACTCAGAGACTTTCAGGAAACTGCCCTCAACTAAATGCAACTTGGATCTTATTTGGCTGTTTTAAAACTGCCAAATAAGATCCAAGTTGTAGATGGATGCCATATCTTTATTTTTTTAGTTGTAGATGGACGCAATATCTTTATTTATATTTATTTAATTTTATGTGGTACTCAGTATTGAACCCAGGGCCTCATGCGTGCCAGGTAAGTGCTCTATCACTGAGCTACCACCCCATCCTTCATTTGGATTTTGATTTGAACAAATTATAAACAGACAAAACACAAATATTTAAGAATCAGTTGGGGAAATCTAAACCTTCACATGCTATACAATGATACTAGGAATTATCTTTAAGCTTTTTCTCTGTGTCAATGACACTGAGATTGCTATTTGCAGTTATCTTTTTGAGATACATTTTTGAAGTTTTTACAGGTGGAATGATATAATGTGCAGGATTTGTTTCAGAATTACGTAGTGTTAGCCGGGCACAGGGGTGCACACCTGTAGTCCCAATGGCTCAGGAGGCTGTGGCAGGAGAATCGGAAGTTCTAGTCACAGGGCTGGAGTTTTGGCTCAGTGGTAGAATACTTGCCTGGGTTTGATTTTCCCGAATATAAATAAATTAATAAAAAAATACTTAAAAAGAAAATTCCAGGCCAGCCTCAGCAATTTAGTGAGGACCTATCTCAAAAATAAAAAGAACTGGGGATATAGCTCAGTGGTAAAGTGCCCCTGGGTTCAATCCCGTACCAGCCTCTCCCAGATACTGGGGGTGGGGATGGGGTAGATTTAACACAAGACTGGGGGTGTAGCTCAGTTGTAGAGCACATACTTAGGCATGCGTGGGGCTCTGGGTTCCATCCTCAGCACCAAAACTAAATAAATAAACAAGATTGAGCCCACAGTCTCTGCTCCTTTGTAGGCTGAGGCAGGAGGATTTCTTGAGCCCGGGAGTTTGAGAGACCAGCCTGAGCAACATAGCAAGACCTTCCCTCAAAGAAAAAACAAAAGACTGGCCCCCTTTGATGCTGCCTGGTGTTTAAGGTGTAGATTTGTTACATTGTTCTCTCTAGTTGGGAATATGTTTTAAATTGTCCATAATAAAAGGTTTTAAAAAGTAACTTACACATCCACACAAAAACCTGCACATGGATGTTTATATCAGCTTTATTCATAACTGTCAAAATGTAGAAGGAACCAAGGATGTCCTTCAGTAGCTGAAAGGATAAACTGGAGTATGTTCAAATGATGTAATGTTCTTCAAGGCTTAAAAAAAAAAAAAAGACTGGGGTTGTGGCTCAGTGGTTGACCATTTGCCTAGCATGTGTGGGGCACTGGGTTTGGTCCTCTGCACCACATAAAAAATAAACAAGGATTGGGATGTAGTACAGTGGCAAAGTGCTTGCCTTGCATTCACAAAGCACTGGGTTTGATCCCCAGTTCCAAAGAAAGAAAGAAAGAGAACACCACAAAAAAATGAATGAATGAAAAGATATTGTGTCCATCTACAACTTAAAAAAAAAAAAAGGAAAATGAGCTCTTAGCCCTGGATTCCACCTTCAGCATTGCCAAATAACCCAACCAAACCTCAGAAATGAGCTCTCAAGCTACAGAAAGACATGGTGGAAACAAATTCATTTGGCGAAGGGAAAGAAGCCAATCTCAAAGGGCTACATACTGTGTGATTCCCACTTAATGACATTCTGAAAAGGTGAACTTAGAGACAGTGAAGAGATCGATCGGTCTTGGGAGGAGTGGGGATAAATAGGTAGCACAGAGAGGACTTTTAGGACAGTGAAAAGACTTTGGATGACACAATACATGTTATTGCACATTTGTCTAAATCCACAGACTGTAAAAACTCAAAAGTGAACCCTAATGTGAACTCTAACTTGCACTCTGGGGGATGGTAATGTCAATGCTGGTTCACTGATTCTAGCAAATGTACCTCTGTGGATGCGATGTGGATAGCAAGGGAGGATGTGGCCAGAGAGGGCAGCGGTCTGTGGGAACCCTGCACTTTACACTCTGCTGTGAAACCTAAAACTGCTTTTTTTAAAAAAACTTTTTTTTTTTTTTAGTTGTAGATGGCTGGACACATTGCCTTTTTTATTTATGTGGTACTGAAGAAGATCAAACCCAGTATCTCACACATGTGAGGCAAGTTTTCCACCACTGAGCCACAACCCCAGCCTTAAAGACTACTTTTTAAAAAATTAAAACTGGGGCCAGGTGCAGTGGCGCATGGCTGTAATCCCAGTGGCTCAGGAGGCTGAGGCAAGAGGATCGAAAGTTCAAAGCCAGCCTTAGCAAAAGCAAGGTGCTAAGCAACTTGGTGAGACCCTATCTCTAATAAAATACAAAATAGGGCTGGGGGTGTGGATGTGGCTCAGTGGTTGAGTGCCCCCGAGTTCAATCTTCAGTACCCCTCCCCCCAAAAAATTAAGATTTGGCCAGGCACGCTGGTGCACACCTGTAAGCCTAGCTATTCAGGAAGCTGAGACTCCTAGGAGGATCACAAATTCAAGGCCAGCCTGGGCAACTTAATGAGACCCTCTCTCAACATTTTGGGTCTTACTGTATTGCCCAGGGTGGTCTCCAACTCTTGGACTCAAGTGATCCTCCTGCTTCAGCCTCTGGAATAGCTGTGATATGGTCTGCACCAAAATGCCCAAATCAAAATTATTTATTTACCTTTAAATTAACCAAGGGCTAGGTAAGTAGCTCAGTGATAGAGTGTCCCTGGGTTCAACCCCCAGCACTACCAAAACAAACTACCAAACAACCCAAACTGCTTTGGAATAGTATGGAATTTTCAGTCAGGAGAGCATTGAGAGTGTGTGTGGTACAAGGGATTCAACCCAGGGCCTCGTGCATGCCAGGCAAGCATACTACTGAGCCATCCCCAGGCCAACACACAAGTCTTTAAAAGTCATTGATGGGGCTGGGGATGTGGCTCAAGCGGTAGCACGCTCGCCTGGCATGCATGCGGCCCGGGTTCGATCCTCAGCACCACATACAAACAAAGATGTTGTGTCCGCCGAAAACTAAAAATAAATAAATTAAATGGAAAAAAAATAAAATAAAATAAAAGTTAATGATGGAGCAGGGTGCAGTGGCACACGCCTGTAATCCCAGTGGCTGAGGCAGCTGAGGCAGCTGAGGCAGGAGGATCATGAGTTCAAAGCCAGCCTCAGCAACTTAGCGAGGCCCTAAACAACTCAGTGAGACCCTGTCTCTAAATAAAATACAAAAGGTGGGGGGCTCGGGGTGCGGCTCAATGGGTAAGTGCCCTGGATTCAATCACTGGTACTGGGGGAAAAAAAGAAGTTGTTCTGTATGGAGATGGAGAAGGAAAATACTTAACTGCCTTTCTCAAATGTGTCTGACTTCATAATCCACCTCAAATCAGGCCTGTTAAGCAGAAACACTTTGACAAACACCAGAACAATAATATCAAATGTTTATTAAGCATCATCTGCATGTCTCCCTGCTAGGCAGTTTACACACACCATTTCGTCAGCTCTTTACACTTCCATCCTATGAGGTACTGAGCACCACCATCCCCACAGCTGAGATATGAAGCCCAAAGAGGTGAATACATTTCCTTCCTGTGGCCGCACAGGAAGGAAAGAATGAAACTGGCTAGGTCATGTCTATGTGACAAGTGCCCCCCCCCCAGTATTTTGTACATTTAATAAGTGGCTACTTAGTGCCTTCTGTGTACCATGCACAGACTGAGCGGGTGGCTTAACTTTTTACTATTGGAGCTGGAGACATCCCAGGGCCCCCCTCATGGTAAGCATGCACCCTACCACTGAGCTCCACCCCAGCCAACCAGAATGGTTCAGACGAAGCAGAGGTTTAATAGATGAATCCTGCTACCTCTTCAGTCTCACTCTAGCTACATGCCCCCCAAAGTAGACCCCAGCAAACCCACTTTGCTGAAGATGGGGCCCCAAAGGCCACAGCCTGAAGCAAGGAAATATGAGTTTCATTACCAGCCAGTGAAGATGGTGGGTTTCAAGTTGGGAGTTAAGGGAAGGCAAAAGGATGGGATCCAAGGACATGATTAGCCCCTTGCCTATCCTGGGTCTTTTAGGGTCATGTTCAGGTTCATGGCCAAGGAAGTGAAGTCAGTTCACAGAGATGGAGTCTCCAGACAGGAGTAAGGCACAAGGGGTGTGTGAGGTCAGCTTCCTTCTCTTGGGGTGGGAGTAGGAAGCCCTCTCCATGGGTACTGCCTGGGCACATCCCCCAGGCAGAGCTGCCCTTGTGCCTCAGCACACGCTGAACACTGAAGGAGCCTGGCCTTGGTACTTCTCATGGACCATCTTGAGGATGGGTATGAGGTTCTGGAAGGTAGGGCGGAAGGAGGACTCTGCCTCCCAGCAGTTCTTCATGAGATGATAGATCTAGGGAAGGAGAAACGGGCTGTGGCTGCTGCTGGCTCTGTGGCTTGAAGGCAGGAGCAGAGGAAAAGGCAGGAGGCTCTCACCTCACAGGGACATCTGTCAGGTCGTGGTAGCCTCTCCCCTCGTTCCAGCAACTCAGTGAGCCTCAGCACAGTTATCTGTCCCTGGGTGAGGCCTATAAGCTCCAGGAATTTCTACGGTAGAATCAAGACAAGCTCTTTCCCAGAAGCCGGGAAGACTAGCCAAAAACTTGGCACTAGACTGTTAGAGTTCGAATCCCACCTTGACACTTCTAGGCTGTGACTTTGGACTTGCCACTAAACTTCTATGGGCCTCAGTTTGCTCATCCCTGAAAAGGGATGCTAACATCTTCCACTGGGGTTATTATAAAAGTTAGGTAATCTGATCTTCATGCTAAGCCTCCTTCAGGGGCTCACTGTTCTTAAGCCTTGCAACCTGTTGGTTCTACCTGTCATAAAGTTTTTATTATTTTTTGAGACTGGGTCTCAAAAAATATTGTATTGCCCAGGGTGGTCTCCAACTCTTGGACTCAAGTGATCCTCCTGCCTCAGCCTCTGGAGTAGCTGCAATATGGTATGCACCAAAATGCCCAAATCAAATTTATTTATTTAATTTTATGAAGGCATTCTGCCTTTGAGGATAATCTAACAATTTCCTGACTCTGCCCCTCAATTCAGACCTGACCAACCCGAGACCCTCATCTACACAGTAATTGGCTACAGGCGTACATGCGTCAACCTAGGCCAATCAGAGGAAGTCCTGGGAATTTTGCAGGAAAGAGGACCATTGGTCCCCTGGGCTGAGGTGGGTATCTGGAGGGCTGGGGGCACAGTTGCCAGAGAGGAGGGACAGCCAGCCTACGATGCTACCATAGAGTACAGAACCAAGAAGATGTGCCTCCTGATGACTCAGGCCCCATTCCCAGTGGCATTTGCAAATAGTGGGATAACCTGCTTCTATGTTGCCTGTGTCCATTTGAGCAGAGTTTTCATCATAGTCACAGCACCCTGCACTGCAAATGGCCCATTTTCCAGGTCAGGACAATGAGGCTCAGGTAGGTGAAGTACTTACAAGGGTGGGAGCTGGGCTGTGAATGCCTGCCTTTCTAACTCCCCTAGCCTACTCTAGGGTGAGGATGTGGGGCTGGCACTTACGGAAGGGGGACTCTGGCTGGAATCACAGTATGTCAACAGCTCATAGAGGGTGACCCCGAAGGACCAGACGTCAGACGCATAGTAGAACTTACACTCCTTCAGGCACTCTGGGGCATACCTGCAGAGAGGTGACACTCAGGTCTAGGGACTGGACTCAGGGCTTGGGAGTCAGACCAGGCTAGAACCCTCATGGGGGTGGGTACAATTGAAGGACCCCTTTGGCCCCAGTTGGGATCCCACTCTTAAGGGCTCAGCCTGAGAGGAGTGAAGATCTACTTGAACAAGCCAAGCTGACCTCACCCTCCAGGCAATGCTGAGCTCTAGCCCCACCTCCTCGCATCTCTAGGGCCCACCCAACCTCACTGGGACAAGGTCTTGCCCTCTCAGACCCAGTCTCCTCCACCCTGCCTGTTCCCAGTGACCCTTGCACCATCCTCCCACCCCCAGACTGTGTCTCCGCCTGGTCACCAGAACACGGGGCTGTCCCCATCCTCTCGCACGCGGTAGTACTCGTGGCCTTCAGGCACAGCTTTGGCTAGGCCAAAGTCTCCAATCTTGACCAGCCTGTCGTTGTCTAGTAGCACGTTGCGGGCAGCTAGATCTCGATGGATGTAGTGCTGCGCGTGCAGGTAGGCCATGCCCTGGGGGCGGGGTGGGGTGAGTCAGGATCAGTGGGGTGGAGATCAGCCTCCAATGGCAGGGCCTGAGGATAGGTGACCAGGATGGCTGGAGAAGTCAGATTAGGCTTAGGGGGACCCAGCCAAAGACAGCAGGGTGGCAGGTGGGGGTCAAGCAAAGGAGGAGCCAGGAAGCTGGTGAGGGACAAGAGCAGGTGGATTGGGGCGGAGCCAAGGGGGTGTGGCCTGGCGAACTGGACACAAAGAAGCTGGCGGAGGGAAGTCAGTTCAAGGATGAGGGAACCCAGCCCAGTGCGCAGGAGCGGGCTACCAGACAGGACAAATCAGCCGCAGGTTTGGGAAATGGGGTGGGGGTGGGGCCCTCCCACCTCACAGATCTGCTGAGCAAACAGCAGCAGCTGAGCCAGCCCAACATTGTGCCGGGGTAGGTAGTCTCGGAGGCTGCCCAGGGGCACGTACTCCATAACCAGCTGCACTGACTTCTCGCCTGTTGCAAAAAAGGATTCGTAGGGGAAGCAGGGGGACGGGCCAGGGGTACCTGCCCTTAGCCCTACACAGTCCCCTCCTAGGTGTGGAGGAAAACCAGGACCCGCACACTCTGGGCCCAGTCCTCAAACAAGATGGACCCATCCTGATTCCTAGCCCAGCGCAAGGGAAGGACCGGTGCTCTCATCCCTCTTGGTCTCTGCAGGTGGCAACCCCCAGCTGGAAAGGAGGCTGCCTGGCTGCACCCCATCCTGAGGTTGCAAGATTCTAACTGAACAAACCAGAGGTTCTGCCCCAATGGCCACAAGACTAAGCCCAGCCCTGCACATCTAAGCCTCACCCAGTCCGGCCCACCTTGGTCCTCGCAGCAGCCCTTGTACTTGACGATGTGCTCATGGTAGAGCGTGCGCAGGATATCGATCTCCCGCCTCCAGCCAGAACGGAGCTGGGGCCCGCAGTCCGCCTTGAGGGCTTTCACAGCCACCATCTCGCCTGTGCCATCGTTAGTCGGGTCGTAGCAGTACAGGCTGACCTTGCCAAAGTGACCCTGGCCGCAGTGCACAGAAGATAAATCCCACCCCTGTGTTTCTAAGTCACACCTCCTAGCAGATCTGTTCAGAAAGCCCGAGGCCCTACCTACTGTGTTGATGGGTCTCCTAGACCTACATCCGGGGATCTCGCTCAAAGCCGAGGGTGTTCCATCCGCAACACAAAACTATCCTTAGGCAGGACCTCCCTTAATTCCACCAGGTGGGCCCCGCCCCCAGCTCTCCAGGCTCTGCCCTCACCTCGCCAAGATCCCGGATCTTTTTCAAATATCGCTTGTGGAAAACCGTGGGGTCTGACACTGGTGAGTCTGGATTTACAGTGGAGACGTCCACTAGATCTGGAAGTCGTAACAGGTGAGGCTCAACCCCGGCCCTCTCCCCAGCAGGCGGGGGACACTGCTCCCCAGCATCCCCAGGAAGGAAACTTCCCCCTCAACAGCCGGAAGAGTCCACTTTCTGTACAAAGGGCACAGTCAGCTGTAGAGAGCCTGCCTAGCCCGGGTGGTCACGGGTTCCATTCCCAGCACCGCAAAACAAAGAGAAACCAAAAGCAAACACCTGGATATAGTGAGATTGGGCAGAAAATACCAGAGAGAAAAGAAACTGCAAGGGTCCAATTCGTCCAAAGAAGTTGAACTTCACCCCAAGCCTCTGACTTTTCACTCAGCGGCCCTGCCTCTGTACAGAGACCTTAAGGACACCATGTCTGCATCAGCAGGGACCCCAGCCCTCTCCTACCCACTGGGGTGCCAGCACTGAGGTGGGGCTCACCGTGGGGCTGCAGCTGAGTGAGGTCGCGCAGAATGGTGCGGAAGGAAGGTCGCAGGGCCTGCTCATAGGTCAGGCACTGGCTGGTGATGGTGGCCAGTTCTGGGCAGGAAGGCTCTGGCAGGCGGTGCTGCTTCTGGTAGAACCGCTCTTTCTGTGTGTGCGGGGACCCATGGGATTCAGCATGGCCCCAGTCCTGCCCCTCTCAAAAGAGGTGGAGCCCACTGGTGCCTGCTGTTGTCATTCCCATTTTGCAGAGCCGCGTCCAGCTGCCTCTGGGGAGCTGTTGCATCTCACCACCAGCACATCCTGCCGTGGCTGTCACCCCCCTCTGCTCTTCGCCCCTCATCTCTCAGACTGCAGCTCCCTGACGGTAGCACAGTCTCCAGGCCTTTGCCCAGGCCAGGCCCTCTGCCACCGCTGCAGTACCAGGTCTGGCTCATTGGCCTAATTCTGCACTTAGATCAAACCTCCCCTGGGAAGCCTTGCCTGACTCTTCAGATGCCCTTTGTCCCTTGAGCCTTGAGCACCAGCTCTGGGAGGACAAGAAGGAACAGCACCCACTCCCTCAGCCTGCGCTTCCCCATCTCTGTCTGTCACTGCCTAAAGCTGAAGCCTGCGCTTGCTGGGGACTACTGATTTCCACAAGGACTGTACAAAGCTGGGATGCGATTACCCCCTGGACCCAGGGATCCCCTGGTCATACCTCAGAGGGACCGCGGCCCTGCAGGGGGGCCTCCCCATCAAAGCAGATCTCCAGGAGGGTGGCACCAAAGCCCCACTTGTCAGCAGCAGTGCACAGACTGGTGGCCCCAGCAGGCAGGCACTCGGGCGCCGTCCAGGGGATGCGTTCCACCCTCTCTGCAGGCCATGCTCAAAGTCACCAAGTGCAGAGGAATAGGGAAGCCTGTCCCTGTGGCCAGCCCTGCTTGGGTACTCACCCTCCCTGGAGAGGGCACCCAGGCCCACACCGGGATCACTCAGCTTGATGAAGGGGCTGGTGCCCTCTGCCAGCCCTAGCCGTGCCAGAAGGATGTTCCGGCCACACACATTACCATGAACCAAGTTCTTGTCCTCCTGGGGTGGCAGACAAGGAGAGGAGGGGGATGGCCACCTGGCAGGTGCACAGACTTGATCCACAACCCCCATCCCAAGAGGCCCTCATGGGGACAGTCATGTGAAAAGGACGTCCTGGTCATTACTGGGATGCCAAGACAATACACTGTCATCGGGACCAGGCAGCACGGGGCTGAGTGGGTCCTTCTTGTTCTCCCAAACTTGGTGGCTAAGGCTTATGGCCAGGGATGAAAGGCCAGGGGCCCCTGCAGTTTCCCTAAATGCATGTCAGGTGTACTCCTGCCCCAGTGCCTTTGCTGTTCCCTGCCTGATGTCCTCTTGGCTCCCTCTCTCACTCCCAGGTGGCCTTAGTAAGGCCTTCCAACCTACCTACCTAAAGTTCCACCTTTCTCAGTGAGACTCTGTCTCAAAATAAATAAATAAGAAAGGGCTGGGGATGTGGCTCAGTGGTTAAGTGCCCCTAGGTTCAGTCTCCAGGACCTAAATAAGTAAAATAAGTGAGTAAATAAATACAGCCTTCGGGAGGGTGTAGGTGGTTCCAGGCAAACACTATTCCATTTTATAGAAGGGACTTGAACATCTGTGTAGTTGGTATTCTTGGGGGTCCTGGAACCAATCCCCCAGAGATACTTTTCCAGTGAAAATGCCTTGAGGGTAGGGGTTTGCCAGTTCTGTTCTGTTATCTGCAGGTCTAGGTCTGGGCCTGGCATGCAGAGGGTGCCCACTGAACAAGAAGGTGAAGGTGGAACTCTGGAAAGTGGGGTGATCATACAGGAAGGGTTGGGCAATGAAAGGCCAGAGACAGAAGACAGCATCTAAGGACAGTACCCAGGGGACCTGGGACACAGTGAGCACAGGACAGATGGACTCATGGACAGATCTCCCAGGTATGGCATGTTGTCCAAGTGATGTATCTTGGCCACCCACCCGAAGCCCAGCCATCCAGCCTCCCTCACTGACACAGGTGCCAGCCCAGCCCACATACCAGGTAGCTGAGGGCGCTGGCCAGCTGCTGAGCCACTGCCACCTTCCAGGTCATGGGTACATGGCCCTTCTCTCGCCGCAGCCACACGTCTAGGGGCCCGTTTTCTACGTACTCCGTCACCATGATATCTGAAAAGACCTAGCTGCTGCAGAGGCTGTCCCACCTCCTGTGGGCCTCCCACCTCCATGGGGCCAGGGGCCAACTTGGGGGCTGGGCCTCTGGCTGGGGATGGTGTGGGGACAGTCAGGTTTGGGAGTGAGTCTGGGGAGAGAAGAAATGCAAGATGGATGTGGGATAATGTGGCGCATTCCTGTAATCCCAGGGGCTCGAGAGGCTGAGGCAAGAGGATCACAAGTTCAAAGCCAGCCTCAGCAAAAACGAGGTGCTAAGAAACTCAGTGAGACCCTGTCTCTCAATAAAATACAGAATAGGGCTGGGGATGTGGATGTGGCTCAGTGGTTGAGTGCCCCTGAGTTCAATCCCCAGTATCCACCCTTCCAAAAAGATGGAGCATGGGGTGAGGCAGAGGGTGTGGAGCACAGAGAAACGTGGAGGAGGAGGTTAGGGCAGGACCAAGGTCAGGAAAGAAGAGCAATGGAGGCGGGCAAGGTGGGAGTAAGGCCAGTGCTGGGGACAGCAAGAGAGACAGACATACACTTGGGGTTATGGTCCTGGTGGGGCTGGGGTCATCCTGTACAAGTAGGGACATGCAGAGGAGGGACAGAGGTGGCCTTAGGTTTTAGACAAGGCTGGATATTCAGAGGTTGAGGTCTGGGAGGACCAAGGGACACAACAGGGCTGGAGTCTGCTGGGGGCCAGAGTACTGCTGGGTCAGAGGGGACCAGGCTGGGCTATAGAGGGGGCTGGGATGAGATGGAGACTGGGATGGGGTCAGCAGTCAGGGTTTAGGCTGAGGGCTGGGCCAAAGCCGTGGGAGGGGTATAGGTGAGGCCAAGGTGTAAAATGGGGTTGGATGCAAGTTGAGGTTGGCATGTGGTCAGGAGTGGGGCACAGTTTGATGGTCAAGATACAGCCTGGGGGACGGTAGGGACAGTGGAGAGCAGAGAAGAGGTCTATGCTGGGATTGTAGTCAGGGGTCAGGAACAACTGAGGTCGTGGGTACCAGTGGGGGCTCCAGTGGGCCACAGGGTTTAATGGGGTCCACTCACTCTCGGAGCCACGCACACAGACACCATGCATGAAGGCCAGATGTGCGTGGGAGACCTGGCTCATGAGGCTGGCCGTCTCGTAGAAGGCCTGTGGGAACCAGGCAGGTGGGGGGCTGTGAACCTCACCCCGCACCCTGTCCCCACCGCACAACACGCCACGCCACCCTGCACACTCACCAGGGCGATGTCATGGTGACTGGGGTCCAGTACTTTAAGCACCACTCGCAGCTGCTGCCCACAGCCCCCTCCAGGTTTGGGGGAGTCCCCGCCATCTGCTTTGCCCTCCTCAGGGCCCCCAACTCTCAGGAGGCCCTCATATACATTGGTCCTTGTGCCCTGGCCCAAGTGGGATAGCTGCAGGAAGTAGCATAGAATACCGCTGTGATGCCAGCTGCCTGCTGACCTCCCAGGGCCCCAGCTACCACATCCCCAGGGACCCTGTCCCTACCACACCCCACCTGGGTGATCTCATCCTGGTGGATGCGGTGGAAGCTCAGCTGGCTGAGGTTAAGTGGCCTGGAGCTGGCCCGAGACCCACGCATGATGATGAGGTTGGAGATTTCTGGGGGCAGATGCGAAGTGGCTGACACGGACTGGCATGGGGGAGAGAAGCTCTGCCCACCCCATGGCTCACCCTGTACCTCCGGGCTGGGGCAGGCAGCAGCGACGCAGAGAGAAGCAGTCATCCCCAGCCCGCAAGGAGCAGCCCTGCAGGGCTCCCCGCAGCTCCTGCACACTGGCAAAGGAGCGGCCCCAGCCCTCCAGCACGAAGGCCCCGTCCTGCTGCTCGATGGGAAACTTCCGGATGCACAAGCTCTGCACTCCAGGTGCCTGGGTGGGTGGAAAGGGCACTGAGCAGAGGTCCAGGTAGGGCTCAGGCCCCACCCCAGCCCAGGACCCCCCAGCTCCAGGCCCACCGGGTCAGGCTGGGCCACCGTGAGGATAAGGCGGTGCAGGTGGACGGTGCTCCAGTGGATAAGGTAGAGGCCCTCCTCTAGCTGGAGCTTGGCTTGTACAAAGGGCTCCCTAGGGGGGGTCAGAGGGGTGCCATTAGGCCACCTGGGGCCACTGATAGACCTACACCTGGCAAAGACAACATGAGACCTGCCCAGAGGAACACACACCAGCTAGGATAAAAGTCACATATACACACACTCACACACACACACACACACACACACACGGCTATTCATTTGAGACACAAGCATGAGAGCAGAGAACAGGCACACACTGGTACATAACGCTGGAGATAGACATTAACAAGATGGTTTACAGGCTGAGACACGAAACAGCCATCAAATGGAGGACAGGTGCACACCACCCACAGCCACCTGCATGGGGACACACGGATAGTCCAGCACACAGCGACCACCGATACATCTGGTTACATAGTGTGACAGGGCAACAAAGGGGCTGCTTTGGTTTGAATAAGGTTTGTCCCCTCCGAAAACCATGTGGGAGGCTAATCCCCTTGACACGTTAGCTTTTTGTCACTCTGAACAAATACTTGAGAAAATCAATTTAAAGGAGGAAAGGTTGATTCTGGCTACTGATTCCATAGTTAGCGGGCTCCAATGCTTCTAGGCCTGTGGTGAGGCGGATGCATCATGGAGGAGAAAAGCTGCTCACTTCACGGTGGCCGGGGGAGGGGGAGGTTGGGACAAGATATACCCTTGCAGGGCATGCCCCCAGGGACCAACTCTCCCACCCGTGCCTCCCTGCTACAGTTCCACCACCTCCCGAAAATCCAATGTCGAACCTGTGAGCAGGTAAGAACCTTCATGATCCAAACCCCACTCTCACTGCTGCACTGGGGACCAAGCCTTCAGCGCAGGTGCCCTTGAGGAACATTCCAGAGACAATTGTAACAGTGGGGCCTTAGGGACAGAGATTAGGAATGGATGAGCTCATGAGGGTATGCCATCATTTGGATCTTCTGTGTGCCCCCAAAGGCTCGGTCCCCAGTTTGGTACTGTTGGGGAGGAGGTAGAAACTTAAGAGGTAGAGGCTCATGGGCTCCAGGCCGTTGAAGCATGCCCTCAAAGGGGATTCTGAGGGGCTGGGATTGTGGCTTAGTGGTAGAGCACTCGCTTAGCACTGGCGGGACCCAGGTTCTATCCTCAGCGCCACATAAAAATAAAGGCATTGTGTTGTGTCCGTCTACACCTAAAAATATATATATATATATATATTTTTTTTTTTTTTTTTTTTTTTTTTTTTTAAACGGAAGATTCTGAGACCCCATTCTCTTCTTCCTCCTCCTCATGCTCTCTGGCTTCCTGGCCTTGAGATGAGCAGTACTGCTCCCATGTACTCCACCATGATGCGCTGCCTCTCCACAGGCCCAAAGCAACATGGCCAGCTGACCATAGTCAAAACCTCCAGAACTGGGAGTCAAATCTTTTTTCTTATAAGTTGATTGTCTCAGGTCTTTCATTATAGGTATTAGAAAGCTGACTAATATAGAGTAGGGCCCCATATTGAATCTTGGTGGCTTCTGAAGAGGAAGAAAACTTGGGTGTGGTGGTGCCTCTCTGTACTCTCAGCTATTTGGGAGGCTAAGGCAAGAAGATTACAAGTTTGAGACCAGCCTTACCAACTGAGTAAGACCCTGTCTCAAAATAAAAAAGGGCAGAAGTGTAGCTAAGTGGTGGAGCACGTGCCTAATGTGTGGGTCCCTGGGTTCAAACCCCAGTGTTGGAAGGAGAAAAGAAAAAGAAGAGAGGGGGAGACCAGAAGAGACACTCCTGTGCTGCCTATCTGTGGCCAGGTGATGCTCTGGGCTGTCCTAGGACTGCCAGCAAGGAGGCCACCACCGGATATGGGCCCTCAAACCTTGGACCAGACTATGAGCCACAATAAGTCTCTTTTCTTTAAAAGAACTCATGTTTTTTACAGAAACAAAAAATGGACTAATACGGGGCCTTGACATCACAGACAATAAAGACTAGAACAAATGGACACTACAAGGTGTCAGCCATGAAGGGCAAGAAGCCACACACAAAGTGGCTGACATAATGACCAGGTCCAGAGACACCCATACTGTGGCAGCACACACCTGTGATGACAGTCACAGGAAGCAAAATGGCCAC
Organism: Callospermophilus lateralis; assembly: GCF_048772815.1. NCBI lineage: Eukaryota > Metazoa > Chordata > Mammalia > Rodentia > Sciuridae > Callospermophilus > Callospermophilus lateralis. The sequence goes on along the minus strand of NC_135305.1, from coordinate 216,016,409 downwards.
TTACACTTCCCCTGGTAGAGGGACAAGCCTCTGAGAAGTCAGACCCTTTTCAGACACCCCCAGGTGCTAAGCCCCAGCATCACAGGTGGTACAAGGGACAGCCAGACACAGGGCCAATGACTAGAGAAGCCACAGTCACAAACCTCACAGCAGGCAGAGAACCACACCCACATCTCCACATCTGTCCTACGTGGGGACGGATACTTCATACTCTCAGCACCAGGTCACCAACAGAATCCTTTAGACAGGGACACACAAATCCCAGCAGAGATACACCTCACAGGTGGACACCCCCACACAGGTGGACACCCCCAACATGCCCCTGAATGACCACGGGTTGGTGCAACACACTGTCCCATGAAAACCACTCATTCTGTGCAATGCCAATGTCAACATGTGACACTAATCCCAAATGCTATCACCAGAGCAGTGACAGCTACACAATAAATATCCAGACATACAGGATAACAGTCCCAAATGCACCTCTATCACCCCAGGTACCCTCGCTGGCATGTAGCCCCTCACTGGGCACACACACAAGTGAATACAAGTAGTGCCTGACCTCACACACAGGTCTGGGTGCACACATAAGTGTGCCTGCCGTCCCATGCACACAGACACAAACACACGTGTTCGCTGAGATGTGCACACCTGTGCCACACAACCAACACATGTGTACGAACACGTGCACACTCTAGAGGACCGCAGGGGGCGCTCTCTCACACAGCGGGCACTTGCACATCATGCAGTTCCTGCAGAGCGGCTTTGCGGGGGGGGCACCCATCCTGGCCACCTTCCTTGCCCTGGCCACTCACAGCAGGGGCCCATGGATACCCTCCTGGATGCTCATCACTAGCCGCGGGGGAGCCACCTCCTGGCACAGGTAATGGCTGGAGTCTGCTGTCAGGCGGAAGTAGCCGTCCACCAGCGCCACGAAGGACAGGGCCGCGGCCCGGGAAGGCAGTCTCAGCTCCTGCAGGCCAGGGGCATGTCAGGCAGGTGACACAGGCCAGAGCTGCCCCCCGCCCGATTGCCACCCCAGGCCCCACCAGGCACTTGTTGTCTTGCTGGTAGATGGTGACACGGCACCCTTTTAGCACCAGGTGCGTGATGTCCTGGAAGTCACAGAAGTAGGTCCAAGGTGGCTCCCTCGGCCTGTCTGCTGGCTGGCCACCCGCCTCACGGGCCTTGGCTTTCTTCCCAAACAGGTGGGTTTGGGAATTCCTGCTGCTGTCGTTGACATCACTAGAACCCTGCAAATCCAACGAGTGGGGCACTAGACAAAGCGGGACACAGCCCACTTATCCCCTGCACTGTCCCTGGGGTCAGGAGATGGAGGACCAGTCACCTGTTCTGGAATCTCTCTTAGGAGTCCCTCTGCCACAGGCAGGATGGGGACCCATCCCCAAGAGACACACAGGATGAAGCCAGACCTCAAGGAGGACAGAGAGGAGAATCCTGCCCCATCCCCAACTGCCAGACAATGAAGGGTTCCCCAGGGGTGTAAGCCCCAGAAATCAGGTCCCCAGGGGACAGACAGACAGAGGATGCTCACCAAGAGATACACCCCAGGGGACAAGGAATACAGCCCGGAGGTAGGTGGGGATAGGGCTCACCACTGCTAACTCAGTAGCCCACCAGCAGAGGTGAGCAAAGACTACCCATCAGGCCTGCCTGAACCCACAGAGGGCAGGAGGTGTCCTGCTCACCTCCACCTGTACTGGCCGCCACTGGATGCCACCAGTGCCTGTCACCAGTACCTCGTGGGTGGGGGATCCCACGGCAGGCTCCAGGCTGTGGTCCGCGGAGGCCCGCCTGCTGTCCTGGATGTAGCAGGGCTCTCCCTCGGCCTGGGAAAGTAGCTCCAGGTGACACACAGGTATGCGTTCAGTGCCAAAGCGGGGGGCCAGATGCTCCAGGGTGGCTATGTATTTGACCATGACCATCTGCTGAGAGAGGTGGCCTGGCTGGAAGGCATGCAGGAACTTGCGGAAGACATTGCGCAGGCGCAGCCGTGTAAGGGCGTTGTGCTGCCGGATCTGCTGCCGGAAGGAGCGCGGGATGCAGTCCTTGAAGCTGTGGGGTTGACATGGAAGGGGCTGGTCAGGGACCTGGTTGGCAGGCTTGGCTGAATGACATAGGACAAGTGGCTTATGAACCTCAGCTGCCTCGGTGAAAGAATATGCACACTGGCAAGAATGTGGATAGAGAGACCTGACACAGGACCAACCCAGGGAAGTGGGGTGCTGTGGGGGTCCAGGGCCCAGACCTCCCAAAGACACACTGGAGCTGAAATCCCAGGTCTCAGGCAACTTCTGAAAGCTTGAAAGGGCTCTGTTTCCTTTAGAGCATCATCTTTGAAATGGGACCAAATGGTGCTCACCTCCAAGGCGGATGAGAGCACTCAGCAAACTGCTGCCTGCAAAGTGCTTGGACTATGGACCAGCACACAGTAAGGACAGAGTGTGGCTGTTGCCATCACAGGAGAACTCGCTATTATTTTAATCATTCATTTTATAACATCAATAAACAACCCAGCTCTGGGAGGTCTCTCTGCTGCTCACAGAGTCCTAACTCCTCACTCTCCCAATCCACCCCCTTCTGCCTGTTGCCTGCCTGCAACCGACCACCAGTATGGCTAGATCACAGGTTTCCGTGCCTTGGTCTCTATCTCCTGAGATATTCTCTCCCTCCCCCACTTCCAAGCTTCCCAGGGCTCACCAGTACCCTGAAAAGGGCGTGGCCAACCTCCACACTCACTCAGGCAATCACCTGCATCCAGTTTGCCTATAAAGGAGTCTTGGCGCCTTCTGCCTCTGAGCCTTTGTACACGCTGTTCCCTGTGCCTAGAACATACTGCCAACTCAACTGGATAAAGCAACTCAACTTTGGGGCTCAGCAGAGACGCTCCCTAACTGGGAAACACTCCCTGATGTCCAGGTTGGAAATGTTGTCACATTTCTAGTCCTTCAGAGTGACACCATAACAGGAACTAAAAAATATGTGCTTCAAGAACAGCTGGGGGCTGGGGATGTAGCTCAATGGTATAGCATGTACCTAGCATGTGTAAGGCCCTGGGTTCAACCCCCAGCACTGGGAAGCAAAAAAATTCCAAAACAAGCTGATCCTGAAAGACACAACTCTTGTGCTGCCTCCTCCAGACAGTGTGTCCTGATGATCTGAGCCCTTACTGCAATGCAGGGATCCCCCAAGGCTCTGTCAGTAAAGCTGGCTTCCAGCTCCCCAGAATCCAGCCTCCTTCATTCCCTTGAATTTTTACTATTATTATTATTATTATTTGTACTGGTAATTGAACCCAGGGGTGCTTAACCACTGAGCCACATCTCCAGTCTCCCCTGCTTTTTTTATTTTGAGACAGGGACTTGCTAATTTGCTGAGAATTCTGAACTTGAAATCCTCAGCCTTAACCTCCCCAGTCACTGGGATTATAGGTGTGCACCTCCATGCCCTGCCTTCCCTTGAATTTTTTTTTTTTTTTTTTTGAGAGAGAGAGAGAATTTTTTCAATATTTATTTTTCAGTTCTCGGCGGACACAACATGCTACCACTTGAGCCACATCCCCAGCCCTCTTCCCTTGAATTTTAATGAGTTCTTAATGCCAAGAGCTTTAAGGATCTGCCAAGTCCCCACCTCCCTGCTGGAACCTCCTCCCATAACCCCTGGCTCCTGCTGTTCCAGCCACACCTCCACTAACACATCAGGCATGAAATAGCCTCAGAGCCTTGGCACAGGCAGTTCCTCTGTATAGAATGGTTTCCTCCTAGACATGTGTATAGCTCCCTCCTTCACCTCCTTGACTACAAAACTTCACAATGAAGAATCCCCTAACTGGGGCTGGGATTGTAGCTCAGTTTGTAGAGTGTTTGCCTTGCATGTGTGAAGCACTGGGTTCAATCCTCAGCACCACATAAAAACAAATAAATAAAATAAAGGTATTGTGTCTATCTACAACTAAAAAAAATTAAAAAAAAAAAAAGAATCCCCTAACTTAACTAATTTAACAATATAAACTAAGTCCTCTGAGCTACTCTGGAAGCTGAGTAGAGGATGGCTTGAGCCTAGGAGTGCAGGGCCAGCCTGCGCCATATAGTGACACCCCGTTTCAGAAAATAAACAAAGGGCTGGGGATATAGCTCAGTGGTAGAGCAATTGCCTAGCACCTAGCACCACAAAAATAAATAAATAAATAAATAAATAAATAAATAAACAAATGAATACAGAAATAAAATGATAAACCTCTCACCCCGATATTTCATGTTCCATTTTCCTATTTATTTTATTTTTTATTTTTTGTAGTATTTTGTAGCATTGGAGATTAAACCCAGGACCTTACACATGCTAGGCAAGTGTCCAACCCCTGGGCTACACTCAATCCTGATTTATTTAATTTCTAGTACTAGAATTGGGACCCAAAGTCACTTTACCCTGAGTTACATTATCCAGCTCTTTTTATTTTTTATTTTGAGATAGGATTTTACCAAGTTACCCGGGCTGGCCTTGAATTGGCCATCCTCTTGCCTCAATCTCTCAAATCGCTGGGATCACAGGCGTGGACACCACATTGGGTTCCTGCTTAATTTCCCCCATTTCATTGATCGCCATCTAAAACACTGTACATTTCCCTTTTGTATCTTGTTCATTGCCTGCCTACTTCATGAGATGTGCGCTCCCAGAGGATGGGTGATTTTTGTCTGACGTGTTTGGAGTTGTGTCCACAACACCTAGTGCTAGCTAGTGCTAGCACAGGGCGTGCTCAGTAAGCATTTGCTGAATGAAGAAAGACATGGCAATATTCAAGGCCCACCCAGCCCCCAACGCTACTCAGTAGTCCCACTCCCTTCCCAGACACCTGATCTCCTTGGCCACCTCTTCCAGGGGGACGCCACGTTGGAGAGCGAGGTGGCAGAGGTGCAGAAAGGCCATGCCCAGGCTCTCATTCTTAAAGTGGTGGATCTCCTCCTCACTTGACAGCTCCCACAGTGATACCACATCATTCACAAACTCATGCTTGCCCTGGGAGTAGGAATCAGGCAGAAAGGGAAGTATGAGAATGATTTCATTCCCTAGTGACAGAAACCTAGTTCCTTGCTTCTGGGCATCCTGGGGAAGGAGAGACCACCATTTGCTAGAAAGGCAAATACACAGCTCACACACCTGCTCCTCCCAGTCTATCCCAGCACTTATTCTCATTCAGCCCAAACTCTGATGGCCTGAGTTGAAATGTATTAGTTATATCAAGTTGGAAAGAGAAGTGGGAGTTCCTTGACTCTCCCAAATGTGACACAAATGGTTCTGTCCTCCAGCCCTGCTCACACCTGTTCAAAGAGGTACTCAAATGAGGCTGGGTCCAAGAGTTGCACCCCCTGCTCTGTTGGTTCTGAGGAAGTCTCAGCCCCTGGGAGTCCACAGCGGTATACAGCTGGCTCCTGAGGATTCATGCCATGCCAGTTTCGGAAATAAAACCTGCAGGGAAGGGAGGGACACAGTTGCAGCTTAGCAGAGGCACTGAGCAGTTCCAGAACAAAAGGGGAAAAGGTTTTCAAGGGGCCTCCACCTACCTCATACGGAAATACAGTGTCAGACTTGTATCTCTGGAGACCTCTAGGATGTGGTTTGGGGGCAGCCAGACTTGGGCCTGGGCATCAAAGAGGGCAAAGAGATTGAAGCAGGGTGGAGTGATGCCTGGAACAGGGGAGTAAGGAGGTCAGGAGCCATGTTATTTGCTGCCATCAGCCCTGAGGACCTTCAGGCCTGCTATCTCCTTTCACATGCCTTCCCCGGGTCTCCTTCCTGGCCTCCAGCTGGCCTTATGTTATACATGTGGAGAGGACAAGGCAATTTGTTGACCCTGTTTCACAGGAGAACTATATTCCCTAGTCTCTTTTGCAGCTAGGATGAGACTATGGACTGGGTGCTGACAAGTGGGATGTAAACTGAAGGTATAGGTACCCTACTGAGTCTGGAAATAAACCCTCTTGCCATCTTCCTATCCCCTAAGAGGGCTGAAAGTTCCTTATACAGAGTGGCGAAGCTCTGAAGGGGAGTTGAGCCATTTGACCTGCATTTGATTTTAGAAAAACTTGATTACCTTAAGCCAAGAAGATTTGGGGGTTGCTTTCTACAGTGGCAAAACATATCTCAGACTAACACAATTCTAGAAATAGCTAGCAATGTGCTGGTAATTCCAGCCCAAAAGATATATCCAACCACCTTCTGCTGTCTTCCTCGGACATCAAAGGCCTCCTCAGATGTGCCTTATTCCAAATAGATCTCATCTATAGTCCCCAAACCCGCACCTCCCCTGCCTAGTTCTTCAAGCCAGAACTTGAAGAATTTCTTGAACACCTTCCATATCAAAGTAGTCACCAAGTCCTGCTCTTTCTACATTCTTTATCTTTTTGAGACCCATCTACTTCTGCTGTATTTTTGATCTTAAATGTTCCTCAGCTGGGGTTGTGGCTCAGTGATAGAGTGCTTGCCTAGCATGTGCGAGGCCCTGGATTTAAGCCTCAGCACCACATAAAAATAAATAAATAAAATAAAAGTATTTTTAAAAATAACAAAATAAAAAACAAAACGAAATGTTCCTCAAAGCCTTAGCCAGAGGGTAGCACTACTGGGAAATGGCAGAGCCTTTAAAAGGTGGGGTCTAATGATTGGTCTTTAGGTCATGGAGGCTGTCTTTTAAGGAGGACCATGGGATCCTTGAGCCTTTCTCTTTGTTTCTTGGTTGTAAGGTAAGGGGTTCTGTTCCACTACATGCTTCTGCCATGATATGCTGCCTTGCCACAGGCCCAAAGCAACAGGACCAACCAATCATGGACTGGGATGTCTGAAACTGGGAACCAAAATAAACCTATTCAAAATCGATGATCTCAGGCAACCTCTTTCAAATCCAAAGCCCAGGCCTTACATGGCTTAGAAGTTAGGTTTACAGTGAGATTGTTGTTTTGTTTGTTTGTTTGTTTTTAAATTTCTTTTATAGTTGTAGATGGACACAATGCCTTTTATTTGTTTATTTTTATGCGGTGCTGAGAATCGAACCCAGTGCCTCACGCATGCTAGGCAAGCGCTCTGCTGCTGAGCTACAGCCTCAGTCCATTTTTTTGTTTTTTTTTTCTTTAGTGCTTTTCTTTCTAGCTTAAACTTTCCAAGGCTCTCCAGTTTGCACTAAGAAAGACCAACACTTATGCAATGAGTAACCATGACCTGGTTTCTGCTTATGATTTGGTTTCAATTCTTACTTCTCTTTCCAGATTCTGAAAATTGATGTCTAGTCTCTTGCTTCCTCAAACAGATCAAGCCCTTTGGGCTTCTATGCATGTTGTTCCCTCTGCTGGGCAGGGGTCCCATCACCCATGCTGTAGTTTGGAGGGTCTAGCAGGGGAGCACATCCAGCTCCTTGCATACACTTGATGGAAGAACAGTCCTCCTCTGAAGGGGTAATGTCCTCTTCCACCTAGCTGCCACTTCAAGGGGGCACACATGGAGTAGTGAGGGAGGAAGGGGACACCTGCCTAGCTAGCCATGTCAGTCAAATCAACCCTGGAGTTCAATGAGGTGACAGATGTCACAACCAGAACACCCTTACATCCCATGCTATGGTCTGAAGGTGTCCCCCTAAAATTCATAAGTTGGAGCTAGTGTGGTAGCACATGCCTATAATCCCAATGACTTGAGAGGTTGAAATAGGAGGATGGCAAGTTCAAAGCCAGTCTCAGCAACTTAGCGAGACCCTGTCTCAAAATAAAATATAAAGGGGGCTGGGGATGTGGCTCGTGGATAAGTACCCTGGTTCAATCCCCAGTATAATAAATAAATAGGTAAATAGATAAATAACCCAGTTAAGTGCCCCTAGGTTCAATACCCAGTCCAAAAAGAAAAAAAAAAAAAAAGGAAAGAAAGTTCCTGTGTTGGAGCTTAATCTCCAGAGTCATTTATTAATGGCATTTAGAGGTGGGACCTTTGGGACGTAATTAGAATTAGATGAGGTCATGACAGGAGGGTCCTTGTGATGGCATTAGTGGCTTTATAAGAGAAAGAAAGGCCTGAGCTTGCCTGCTCACTTGTTCTCTCCCCTGCCACACTATGATGCACAGGAGGCCCTCCCAGGTACCAGCACCAAGCTCTTGGACTTCCCAGCCTCCAGAACCATGATTCAAATCAACATCCACTGGGTACTCTCCACATCATTCCATGGCTCTGATCCCTGCTTCCCTCAGGAGAAAGTGTCACCTTGAAACTTCTTCCCATGACATATAAGGCCTGTGAGGTACGGCCTGTGGATGGATCCCTTCTGGAGATCACCCCTGCCCAGGTCTCGGGTTCCTGCTGTTCATCTGCCCCAGCAGCTGACAGAGGGCATCTGTGAGCCCAAGCCTGGTCACAGCTCTCCTCTGTGCAGAATCCTCCATGGCTCCTACCACACTGCAAGTCAAATCCAGAATTCTTCCCATGGTCCACAAGAGGCTCCACCACTGTCTTGTAGCCTCCTTTCTCTTATCTCCCAGTTCCCCTTCATTTACTATACTCCAGCCACACTGGTCTCCTCGCTGTTCCAGGCAAGCTCTCACCTGAGGGCCTTTGTACTTGCCGTTCCCTCGGCCTGGAACCATCTTCCTCTAGATATTCCCATGGCTCCCTCCCTCATCTCCTTAAGTTTTTGTTAAGCATCCTCTCAGAGCAACTTTCTCACCACCAGTCACTTTTCTGCTTAATTTTTCTCATCATCTCTGCCCTCTGATACAGTCTTCTTTGTCTTTTTAAAAAATTATTTCCTGCCATCTTCCCTCCTAGAATATCAGCTACACAAGCGCATTGATTTTGTGATAGCATACAGTTGGTGCTCACTCAGTATTTGCTGAATGAAGCTGCAGATGGATGGATGAGCTTGGCTTTTCTCATCCCCCAACACTGGCCATCATGTCAGTGCCCTGGTCTTACCGACTTTGTGTGCGATGTGGATGCAGATTTCCTCGGCTGTCAGCAAGGACTTGCTAAAGGTGACCCAGGGCTCTCCACCACTAGGGCCAGCCCAGTGCAGAAGTACCTTCAGACCTCCCATGTCAGCCATGGGCTGAGCTCTGTCACTATGGGGCTTGCTGCCCTTTGCAGCAGCCCCTTTCTGACAGAGAGGCATGCTCCTCAAAGCTGACTCTGCTGGGAGAAGACAACACATTAGCTCCCAGGCCTCTCTCTGCAGGCCCCCTTAGCACCTCTACCTGCACCTACCCAGGCTGAGGCCCAAGGGGGAAGATTCTGGCTCCCTGGCTGTGAAACCTTAGGCACCCAATTCCCCTCCCTGAACCTTAGTTTCCACATTTTTTTGACAGGGTGGTATGCCTCTTCACCTACTACATCTGACACTAGTAACACTACCCCTCCTTTTTTAAGGGTGTCTTGTTATGTTGCCCAGACTAGTCTTAAAACTCCTGGGCTCAAGCAACCTCCTGCCTCAACCCCCAAGTAGTTGGGGCTATGAGTGCGTGCCACCACGGCTGGTTTGGACTTTCCCTTATTTTGACAAATTTGCACCAATATAAAAATCCACCCTGAGCTGGGGATGTACCTTAGTGGTAGAGAACTTGCTTACAATGTGCAAGGCCCTGAATTCAATCCCCAGTACTGAAAAACACACAAACACACACACACACACACACACACACCAAAAAAAAAAAAAAAAACTCACTCTAAACCAACTTCCCTGAGATAAACAGGCAGGCAGACTGTGATAAAACAAACCTGAGTGTGCATCCTAGGACTTCTTATGTCAACTCAGGCAATTCTCTTAGCCACTGCAGGCCTCAGTTTCCCCATCTGGAAAGTGGAGGTGCTGAGAATGTTGAGTGGAAAGATGATTGTGAGGCTTCAATGCGGTCCTGCACATTCAGCACAAACATGGACATTGGCATGAAAAAATGAATGAACATCACCCAAATGAGAATAAAAGTATTATTGGGGCTGAGGGTGCAGAGTTGTAGAGGGCTTGCTTAGCATGCCCCAGACCCTCTAGGTTCCATGCCCAGTACCACAAAATAAGTAAATCCATTACTATTGGTTTCGCCATCCCAGTAATTCCCATTCCCTGCATCTATCCCTGCAAGAGAGCCCAGTCCCTGCTGACTCCCCGGGGCATGGGGGCAGAGAAAGACACACACTTGTGTCCAGCTTGGTACCCCCGATTCCTGGCCCAGGTCTCCAGTTTCACCAGACTATCAGCGACTCTGGAGATGTTACTGATATAAGACAGCGTTGGAAAGAGAAGAATGTTCTAACCGCCAGATTCCTGGGCTCCCCTCCGAGCCAGCTTTCTCACCTGGAAAATGGGCATGTACCAATGTCTACCTCAAACAGATGTTGGGAAGAGTCAACGAAAGGAGGCAGGAAAAGTGCTTGGCACAGAGCCTGGCACACAGCAAACGCTTAATAAACGTTCGCGTTACCGTCTGGGATGACATCTTGAGAATGAGACTTTTGAGGTGGCCACTTCCTCCTTCCACTGGACCCAGGACCAGCTTTGAAGATAGAATCGGAGTGAGGTGTGTGCCCAGGAAGCAGCACCTCCGGACCCTCTACCACCTCCAAACCTCCCCTGTCAGGGGAGTATCTGCGCCATGCACCCGCTGGATATCTGGCCAGCCCGGAGGGAGTGGGGGCTCCCTCCCGCCCACATTCTGATAAGTGCATCCAGTCCTCAAGCCTTCTTCCAGATGACTTCCCGGGCGCGCCGCTTCGGTGTCCCGTCCAGACTCACCCTTTCCCAGGACTCAGTCTCGAACCCTAGACCCCGCTCCGCCACTGCGGGATACCCCCGCAAGTTGGCGGCCCGGACTCCACCTCCCGTTGGCACCCTGAAACACGCATGCCCGTGGGCCGTAGTTCCGCCCCGCCGGAAGATGCCGCTCCGATTGGTCCTTGGCCTAGCTTCGTGGGCCAGCGATTGGTTAGGTGAGCGCCCGGATGCACCACAGCGTCTGCGATTGGCTGGCATGGGCGTGGGCGTAGGCGTGGACACGCGGAAGAGAGTGGCCTACAGTGGCGGGCGGAAGAGCAGAGTTTGTACGCAAAACGATTGAAGAGTGGATTGATCAGACTGCTGAGGGTTCGAGTCCGGATTGTACGGTCGTGACTCCGGGGACAGCGGCTCATGGACTCTCCCCCATGACTTCTCTTATCTCTGCCTGGCCAACCCCACCTCTCTGGCTGAGTTCTCTCCTCAGGAAGAGGGAGAAAAACAAAAAACAACAGGCCTGTAACCTCAGTTATCTGGGTGGCTGAGGCAGGCGGATCGCAAATTTGAGGCCAGCCGGGCAACTTTTTTTTTTTTCCTTTTTAATATTTTTTTCTAGTCACAGGTGGACCCAATGTCTTTATTTTATATTTACGAGGTGCTGAGGATCGAACCCAATGCCCCATGCATGGGTAGGCGAGCGCTCTGCCTATGAGCCACAACGCCAGCTCCCAGCTGGGGCAATTTTGTGAGACCCTGTCTCAAAATTTTTAAAAAAGGCGCTGGCGCGGTGACTCACGCCCTTAATCCCATCCGTTTGGTAGTCTGAGGCAGGAGGATAGCGAGCTCAAAGCCAACCTCAGCGTTTAGCGAGGTCCTAAGCAACTCAGCGAGACCCGATCCCTAAATAAAATACAAAAAAAGTGTGTGTGGGGGTGCTGGGGTTGTGGCTCAGTGGTAGAGCGCTTGCCTAGCACGTGTGAGGCACTAGTTCCGTCCTCAGCACCACATAAAAACAAATGTATTGTGTTCATCTAAAACTTAAAAAAAAAAAAAATTTAAAAGTGGTGGTGGGCTGGGGATGTGGTGAAGTGGTGAAGTCCCCTTGGGTTCAATACCTCATACCAAAAATAAATAAATAAATAAATAAATTAATTAATTAATTAAAAAGGCCCGTGGAAACAGCTCAGTGGCAGAGTCCCTGGGTTCCAGCCCCAGTAGCCACAGGGATATGGGGAATTATTAATTTTCTATTGCTGCATAATAAATAACCCCAAAACTTTGTTCCTTATAACAATAAAAAACAATTGTTTTTAGGGCGGGGGCTGTAGGTCAGTTGGTAGAGTGCTTTCCTTGCATGCACAAGGTCCTGGGTTCTAATTCCCAGCACCATAAAAAGAAGGGAAAAAAAAAAGATTATTTTACAGTCAGTAGTGAATTGGGTGGTTATTGGCCTGAGGTTGTCCCAGTTCCTTGACTTATGTGCTTCCTCTGGGCAACTTGGAAATCTGAGGCAGGAGGATCTCTGGAGCTCAAGAGTTCTAGACCAACCTGGGCAACATAGCAAGAAGCCATCATTCTCTCTGGCTCCCCTACCCCTTCAGTACCAGGAAATGGACCCAGGGCTGTGCACATGCTAGGCAAGCATTCTACAACTAAGTTACTTTCTCAACCCTTTTTGTTCTTTTGAGACAGTCTCACTAAGTTATCCAGGCTGGCCTTGAACTTGTGATCCTCCTGCCACAGCCTCCCCAGTAACTGGAATTACACGTGTGTGCCACAGCACCTGGCTCCCATTTCATAAGAAAAAGTTTGCATTTTTTTAGGAGAGAGATACTGGGGATTGAACCCAGGGTTACTCTACCGTTGCACTAAATTGGCAGTTCTTTGTTTTGAAACAGGATCTCACCAAACTACTGAGGGTGATCTTGAATTTACGATCCTCCTGCCTCAGCCTGAGGTGCTGGGATTATAGGTGTACACCACACACCCAGCTTAAAATTTTCTAAAAAAAAAACCAATAAACTAAACCAAGCTCTCAGGCCAAGAAATAAAACCTCACTGCTTCGTATAAACTTTCTGTTTTGAATCAGCAAGCCTGTCTCCGTCCTTTCTGCTTGCTCTAATTTTCTTCCCTGGTCTTACTGCAACCTGACATTTTGTTCTAGAATGTCAGCCCCAGGAGGGAGGATGGCATGGAAGGTCTGTCTACTTCTCCACTATGTGCTCAGCACCTGAATTGTGTCTGGCACCTGGTAGGTACGGGTAAAAACAGTGTGGGAATGTGGGAATGGCCTGGGAGCCAGAGCCCCAGACTGTAGCGGAAGGGCTGGCCGTGGCCTTCCGGCCTGAGCTTCCTTTTCTGTTGCCACCCCTGCCATTAGGAGTTCAGTAGCAGGAAACTGAGGGTGCCAAATTCTTCAACAGCCAGCTCTAGTGAGCCTCCTCCAGGTTTAGGACTAGACTGCAGATTTTCTGGTGGACTTGGGATCCAGCATCGGCCACTCCAAAAGTAACCGACAGGAAATGTCAGATGGAGTGACTAATAATAACAATGATGGTAATAATCTGACTAATAATAATAAACAATGGCTGACACGTTCCCAGCCAGAATACTAAGCCAAAGGCTGAGTGAGTGTTCAGCATTCCATAGCCTTCCCAGGTTCTTTCAAAGTGGGACCAACATCCCCACTTGACAGTGAAGAAAAGGGGCCGGGGGTCAGGTGGAAAGGCTCATGTACTGCCTGAAGCCTCTTTCCAGAACTTTGATATTAGATCTGGACACCCAGCTGGGAGGCCTCAAACCCCACAAGTGTCCAGGGTTTGCTGGGGTCTGAGGGGGTTCCCCCACAAGGGACTTTCCATGCTAAATTGGGGACAGCCCTGGGCACACTGGGACAGTTGGCCACTTTTCAGGAAGAAGCTTGAACTGGGGGATTCCCCTGACCTTGCCTGGTCTGTAGGGAGGGGCATCCCCAGAGCTCTCAGGGGACCTGGGAAAAGCCAGGGTTGGTGAATTGAAAACAAAATCCTTGTGTTCTTTTAAATGTTAGAGTTCAAGAAACAGCTCCCCACCCCTAAGAGCCGTGAGGTAAATTTCTTTCGAATCTGAGAAGGTTCCTTTCCACATTGGGCACATGTGTGGACCTACATTCTCTAAAAAATTCACACCAGCAACCGCAGGTAGTTGGTTTGAAACGGCAGTTACATGCGCCAAGGTGGGCACCAAATTCAGATCCCAGATATGCCCTTGCTGTGCTTGTTTCTTTCTCTGTAAAATGGGGTTGCTATTCCGGGTCCCCCATCAGAGTTGTGTCTCAGGCATCAGATGAGTTAATAGAATGGAGCCCAAAGTGGAGGGAATATTTTCCCCCTTCCCTTTTTTTTTTTTTTGGTTGATTTTGGTTCCAGGGGTTGAAGCCAGGGACACTCAACCCCTGAGCCACATCTCCAGATCTTTTATTTTATTTTATTTTGGGTCAGGTTCTCCCTAAGTTGCTTAGGGCCTCACAAAGTTGTTGAGGCTGGCTTTGAACTTGTGTTCTTTCTGCCTCAGCCTTACAAGCCTCTGGGATTCTAAGTGAGCCACTGTACCTGGCACTTTTTTTTTTTCATTTAATGATATTTCTTTGCTATAATTCCTTTATACTACATACAGATCTATTTTGTAGAATTGTTTTATCATGAAATATTTCAAACACTTAAAAAGCATAAATCAAGAGGCTGAGGCTGTGGCTCAAGGTAGAGCGCTCGCCAAGGATGTGTGAGGGCCTGGGTTCAATCCTCAGTACCACATAAAACTAAAAAATTTTTAAAAAAGCATATAAATCAATAAAAACACCTAGGCAAAATAAATAAATAAATAAATAAAAAAGAAAAAAGAAAAAGCCCACATGTCCAAGAGATAAATGAATAAATAAAATATGATATATCCACACAAGGAATATTAGACAACTATAAAAAGAAAAGAAATTCATTCATGCTAAAATGTGGATGAATCCTAAGGACATCATGCTCAGTGAAATAAGCCACACAAAAGGACAAATACTGTATGGTTCTACCCAGGATGTCCTTAGAGTTGTCACAATCAGAGTCAGAAAGTAGAATGGTGAGTGCCAGGGCCAGGGAAGAGAATAGGGATTTAGTGTTGAACGGGGACAGTTTCAGTTGGGGAAGGTGAGAAAGTTCTGGAGATGGACAGTGAGGTTGAATGGCTGGGGACCACCTTTCTGACCTGAGGGAGCTGAGGAGGGAAACAAATGATGTTTAACAAAGACTGTACCAGGCAGGGAACATCTAAGGCAAACGCCTTGAGGGAAAAATCTATCCTTGAACTTCATGTAATTGTCATCCATTTGCTGGGATATGTAACTTGCTTGCTCTGTCCACATTATGAATCTCACAGGTACTGATGCCAATCAATTGCCCCGTTCTATCTCCCAGCATTGTACAAATTGATAAGCTGCAACTTGTCCCTTCTCCTGTGGGAGGATATTGATGTGGTTTTCAGTTTGGGAGATTCTGTGGCTCCAAGAAACCTCTTTCTTTTGCTTTTCAGCATTTTTTTTCTTTTTAAGGAAGAAAGCATTATTAAAAAGGAAGGTGAAGGAAAATCTCAGAACTCTGGGTGCAGCCCACCTGGGAGGGACAACAGCACCTTCATCTTTATTTTCGAACAACTAATTAATTTCCATGGTTCCAAATCAAAAAGGCACAAAAAGACTTTCAGAGTAAATCCCTACTATGTTTGTGGTCTCCTGTCACCCAGCTCATTACTTAATTCAAAACAAATTTATGAGTTAGGTGTGGTGGCACACACCTGTGATCTCAGGGATTCAGGAGGCTAAGACAGGAGGATCACAAGTTTGAGGCTAACCTGGGCAACTTAAATTTTATGTGAAAATAAAAATAAAAAAGGGCTGGGGATGTAGTAGCTCAGTGGAAGAGAGCCCCTGGGTTCAACCCTCAGGATCCCCCCCCCCCAAAAAAAAAGCCCCATCTCTGCTTCTCACCCAGGTACAAAGCACCAGGGTACCACACTCCATTTTGCAGCTCACTATTTCCCCCTGGTGGTGATTGGCTTGGGCACAACAGCAGCTTGGCCTCTTTCATCCCCTGCTCTGGCAGTTTTCCTAAGCCTGTGTGCCAGGATCCCTTTGCAGCATGGTGGATATTAGAGGAAAAAATGACTGTTTCTGCCTTGTTGGCACCTACAGCACACAAAAGTTGACAAAACAGGTCAGCAAAATCAGGGCACACAGTCAGGTGAGGCAGGCTGGGTGGCTAGGTGTGAAGGTGACTCAGAAAGGGGGGTCAAGAAGTACTTCTAGAAGGTGGCACCAAGCTGTGATCTCCGGGACAACTGGCTCCTAGTGAGTGGTGTCTCTTGGAACAGGCAGAGGGCTCCACTGGGTTGGAGATGGATATCCAAGTCTAGGGCTGATTGAGTGGTTTATCATACTATTCTTTACTCATTTATTTGCAGTGCTGGAGATCAAACCCAGGGCCTTTCCCATGATAGGTAAACATTCTACCACTGAGCTACACTGTGGGAAGCCATTCTCACACGTGATTGGGCAACTCCCAGATTGGGTGTGAGGCTTTCTGGCTAAACTGTGTTGGAGCTTTCCCGACCCTCTCCTGGTGCGAGGGCCTGTCCATGTGGGGGTGTGACTGACCACTGACCCTGAGGCCAATCACTGATCCTGACCTTGGAGTGCTGCCCCCCTCAACCTTCATTGGATGGAATTCTCCCCTGAATTTCTTGTTCCCCAATGAAAGGCCATTCCCTGGTGTGCTCTCTCTCTCTCTCTCTCTCTCATTCCCTGGTGTGCTCTCTCTCTCTCTCTCTCCTGCTAGCCCTGAGTAATCCTTGCTGCCTTACCCGGTGGTTCGAGGTGTGAGCCAGAGAGGTGAGAACCATTTCGGACCTGGTCATAGAAAAAGGTAATTGAGTCTGTGTGTTTATTTTGATCTCACTAGCTAATTTTTATGCCAAGAACCTCTTTAATGAAACCAGCGTGCTGGTCGCATGGTGGAACTACACCCCAGGCCTGTGTTACTCTTTAAGTCCTTTCCATGGCTGAATGTTTCATGACTTCTTAAAGCAGCATCCCTTGCAGGGAAGGGTGTTCCAGGTAGGATAGGCAAGTGTCAAAACCATTTTGACCCTTGCTGTCCAAAGGGAGATACCAAGACCAAGTCATCTAAGGCCACAGTGATAAAGAGAATCTTTAAAGGCTGGGGCTGTATGTAGTTCAGTGGTAGAGAGCATGGTTACATGTGAGGCCTGGGGTTCCAACCTCAACACAGAACGTATACTAATTCAAGCACTCAGATCAGCATGGAGGGAGTAGGGATGGAAGGAATATGGAAAGCAGAAAGGGAGAAGAGGGTGGAGGTGATAGCCACACGGTGCAGAGCCTGGTGAGCCACAGGGAGGACTTTGGCTTCAGCTCTAAGGGGAAGCTGCCCTGGTGTTCACAAAGGTCCTCTGGTAGCTCCTGGGAAGGGGGTAAGGGCCCTGGAGGTCAGCATTTTAGGGTTAGAGGTGATAGGGACCCAGACCGTGGTGGAGATAAGGCAGGGGTCTGATTCTAGATCAGTTCTGGGGACAAGCTGCTCTCAAATAAGGAGACAGGGAAGGCGCAGCTGAGGAGGCCACTCCTGAGTGGGTAGACTGGTGGAAGGGGGCTGGGAGGAACAAAAGAGCACTGAGGGGTGCCCTGCAGGGATGAGAAGTGAAGATCTAGGACTTTTCTGATGCAATGGCACCTAGAAGATTGTTCTAGACAGTAGAACAGCATGTGGCAGGGCCAAGAGTGAGGACTGAAATAGTTGGAAGAAAGCCTGGGGAGCAAAGGGCTCCATTAGTACTCCACCGGGTTCCCCTTCTGCCCCCAAAATAATAGCTATGGCCACCACAAGCATCTGAAATCCTTTATTGGAAGATCATTGCTCTTTACCAAATAGAAGACTTGACAGACAGACCCACAGTGACTGGCCCCTTGACTGGGGAGCCTCTGCCCATTGGAGGGCAGGCCTGGCGACCTCTGCCCCTCCCTGGACCCCTGGGCCTTTGGCATAATGCTGACGGGTTGGGGGGGGCTGCAGGCAGTGAAGCCCCTTTACTCAAAGCAGAGACTTGGATGAGCACTGGGAACAGGGCAGTGGAAAAGGAAGGCGGGGCAGACCCCCGGGACTGGGGGGAGCAGCAAAAGTGGAGGAAGCCAGGGGCTGGAGAGATGGTGTCTATTTTTTGTTTTCTGTAAAGGGGAGCATATAGGCCTGCAGGCAGGCGGGTGGGTGGTGGCAGTGCCTGGGGTGGGTCACGCGCTGACATCTTTCTCATCACCCGATTTAGGAACGGCTTCCAGCAATGGGTCCCCGGGGCCCGCCTCCTCCCCCTCCTTGGCCTCGCTGGACTTGGAGTTGGGGACCCAGAGGCCAGAGTCGATGCAACGCTGCATGTGGTACTTCGCATCCTGTGGGGAGAAGGGTGAGCAGATAAGGCTGGGCTGCTACTGCTTTGTGGCCCATCTGTCCCCTGCATATCCTCAAACTTGCTCACCACTTACTCTACTCATCGGAGCTGTCCAAAATGAAGGAAATATCTGTCCTGTGTGCCACACTGTCCAGTTACTACCCCAGCAACATGGGGCTACTGAGCCCTTTAAATGTGGGCGGTCTAGGTGAGGAATGGAACCTTTTTCTTTTATTTGTAATACTGGGGATTAAACCCAGGAATGCCCTATCACTGACCTATATCCTCAGCCTTTTTGTTTTGTTTTATTTATTTTTTGGTTCTGGGGATTGAACCCAGGGGTGCTCTACCACTGAGTTACATCCCAGTCCCTTTTTATATTTTTAAATTTTGAGACAGGATCTTGCTAAGTTGCTGAGACTAGCCTCAAACTTGTGATCCTCTGCCTCTGGAGTCACTGGGATTATAGGCATTCCCCCATGCCTGGCTTCAACTTTGAATTTTTATAGTGTCAGTCTAGAATAAAAGTTAGCAAACATTTTTTTTTTTTCCCCCCAATGCTGGGGATGGAACCCAGGGCCTCAACCATGCTAGGAAATTTTCCTACCTCTGAGCTATAACCTCAGCCTCAGCAAAATTTATTGTAGAGGGCTAATAAGTAAATATTTTTGGTTTTGTGGACCATATGGTCTCTGTCAGAATGATTTAACTCATTACTCCTTAAATCTGTAGTCATAGTGCAAAATTAGTTGTGGACAATATGACAAGTGAGTGCAGCTGCTATGTTTCAGTAAAACTTTATTTCGTAAAGGCAGACAATGAGCCTTCCAGTTATACTTTGCAGACCCTGGTCTAGATGTTTATCCCCAAAGAAGTTTCTAGACACCCTTGGTCAAGTCCTGTGACTAGACCCATTTTATAGACAAGGAAACCAACACGGACAATCAGGAAGCCAGGTGGCAGGAATGGCATCAAATGAAGGCCAACTAAGGCTCAAGCCTCTGGCTGGGAATGCAGCGCAGTGGCAGGGCCCTTGCCTGGCATGTCTGAGGCCTAGGAGCAATCCTCAGCACCACATAGGCACTTCCCAGTCCTTGTCCACCAGCACCGTCACTATTCCAGATAATAAACATTAAGAGCTCTTATTGACCAGCT
This sequence comes from Callospermophilus lateralis, assembly GCF_048772815.1. Lineage (NCBI taxonomy): Eukaryota > Metazoa > Chordata > Mammalia > Rodentia > Sciuridae > Callospermophilus > Callospermophilus lateralis. Next base: position 215,997,021 of record NC_135305.1, on the reverse strand, counting down.
CTTCCCATGTGCTCAGCACCTCCCCACATGCATTCTGTAAGTTAATACTGAGAAACTGTGGTTCAGATGAGGAAACTAAGGCTAGGATCACAAATGGCCCACCATGACAGAGATCAGCCATCATAGAAACAGGGCTGAGAAGTGCCACATTTCGTGCTGGATGCTGAGCACCAATAAACCTAAGCACATGTGGCACAGTAACATGACCCGCTCCTTACTCCCTGGAGAAGCCCAGGAAGGACACTTTTATCAGTCTGCTTCAGAAACTCAGGAGCAGGATTGGGAGGGGACACATGGCTTGCCCCAAAGAGCCTGAGACGCAGTTGGTACTCACAGTGGGGTCCATCTTGCTGATGGCATCTTGGAGCATCTGCACATCCTTCACATCAAAGCACTTTTGAAGTTCCTGGGGGTGCAGAGGGGCCGGAGTCAGGGCTGGGTCCCTGAGATCCCAGTGGGGCCTGCTCATTGCCTGCCTGCCACCCGCCTAGGGCTGGGGAGCCGCACCTCAGGGAGGGACTCGTAGACCTCGACGGGGTCCAAGCCACCAGGGCCCAGCCTCTTCTTGCGCTCCTCTGCCTCATACTCCTTCATGGCCTTCTCAATGCGCAGCTTGGCGCGGCCCCGCACACGCTCCTTGAAGGCCTCTAGCTCGTCGTTAAAGCCCTCCATGTACTGGCGGTCGGCTGTCTGCGGAGAACACAGGGGCATTCACTGGACATGGGCCTGACATCCAGGTGGGTTCTAAACTACATGAAGGGCACCCCTAGGCTTGGGTCTCTCCTCACCTGTCCTTCATTTGGCTTCCCTACCCAGGACCTTGTCCACTCTGCCCTCCCCAACCACAGACCCATAGCAGCATGTCCTCAATGTCGGTCACATCCCAGCTCTGGATTTCCCTCCAGCCTGCCTTGCCCTTCCCAGCATCAGTGTGGTTAGCTCTATTTCTCTAGGTGCTCAGATCAAAACCCTGTAGGCATAACTCTGTCTCTCGCCCCATTTTAGGATGCTCCATGTTCAAAACGTGGCTGCCACTGGACCACTTCCCACCCACCATGACCCTGGGCTCTCCTGACACATGATGTTCTGACCCACAGGAGCTTGAATCTGAGTGCATACTCTCTGCCTCCCCCAGAGGACTCTGGAATGGTTCCTTATAGAGGGGCCTCTGATCACCCAGCGGCTCAGGGACCATACCTTAATCTTAGTGAAGAACTGTCTGAAGCAGGCACGGGGGTCCACCTTCAGACTCTTGGCCAGCTCCAGGATGAACTGCATGACAATGGTCTGGTGGGCCACCTGCTCCATGAGTGCACATTTCTGCCAGGAAAAAGAGGCATGGTGTCTCCAAGTGGCAGCCTCAGAATGACCCTTTCCCCAGTCTGCAGCCAGGCTCCACTCACCTCTTCCACCTCTAGGTCAATGCACCAGATAACCAAGTAGTTGGCTGTCTCCTCACATACCAAGTGGACATTGTCTGACAGGTACTTCTGGCTGTCATCCCAGCGGCGGAGCATGCCTGTAGAAAAGTGTTGGCAAGGTGCTGAAAAGGGCCTGGAGGCAAAGGGCCGGCCCCTACCTGGCCTTGCCTCCCCAGTGGCATCCCCAGCCCAACTCACCAAAGTGCTTGATCTGTTTCTCGTACTTCTCCACAAAGGTTTTGTGTTTCTGCTCCCTCACTTCCTCCGAATCCTCCTCTGCCTTCTCAGGCTTGGTATTGACCATGCTCTGTGACAGGGCGAGAGGGGAAATGGGCTGGGGCAAGGCTGCGGAGCGCCTGGAGCGCGGTGGCCGCGGCCGCAGTGCCCATCCCATCAACGACGGAGGTGGCCTCAGAGCCATGTGCATCAAGGTGGCAGGAGCGTGGGCGTGGGCCTTCGAGCAGATCAGAGGGGACCGGTGGGGTGCTTCATTCACCCAGTCCCCCAAACTACCTCCCCGACATCTGATTTTTTTAAAATATTGTTTTTAGTTGTAGTTGGACACAATACCTTTAATTAATTAATTAATTAATTTACATGTGGTGCTGAGGATCCAACCCATCTCCTCGCATATACTAGGCAAACGATCTACCGCTGAGCCCCAGCCCCAGCCCTGATTTTTTTTTTGGTGGTGCTGGGGATACAACTTAGGTCCTCACATTACTGCTCTGCCATGGAGCCACACCCAACCCCTATCCCATCCTCAGACTTGGTTTGGGCGGCACCTACACCCCATGTGGCACTGGCTGTCCTATTCCCCTGCACACGTGTCCTGGCCTCCTGCCACCAGTGCCCCACACACCTTGCTGAAGCCATCTTTGCTGAGCGTGTCCACATTCCAGGGCATGCTCTTTTCCTTCTTGCGCATCTCCTCCAGCTTCTGCTCCCAGCTACGCTCCTCCTTGCGCAGTTGCTGTGCCTCAGCCTTCAGTCGCTCCAGCTCCGCCTGGCCACCTTCGGCCACCTCCAGCTCCTTCAGCTTCCGTTGGCACTCGGCCACCTTGCGCTTGCACTCGCGGCAACCCCTGTCCAGCTCCTCCTTCTCCTTCTGGAACTGCTCCATGCGTTCCACTCGGGCCTGCAGGTAGGGACAGTCAGTAGGCAGTCCGTCACTCCGGGAACAGTCTGTCCCTTGACCCTGGCCTCATTGCAGCCTGGAACTTGCACTGGAGATGGCCCCAGAAAATATGGGCAGCAATCTCCATACCCTGCTATCCCAGCTTCCACCCTCAGTCCCGTGGGTGCTGCAGCCACCTGAGTCATGTTGGGTACCTCTTCTGCTCAGAGCTCTCTGTGGCTCCCACCTCACTCAGAACAAAGCCCAAGTCTTCACTGCATGTCGCAGCCCAGCTGGCTGGGCAAAATATCGGGGGGGGGGGGTGACGAATGACTTGTGTATGTTGATACAGCAGGAATAGGAGCCGTTTATTGTAGGACAACCGAGGTATTTATGGTGCCAATCTGACTTGTTTACAGACCTTAACAACTGCAGCTCCCAGGACCCTGCATAATCTGTCCTGTCACCTCCTCCTTCCAGTCACAGTGGCTGCCTCTCTTTTTCTTGAGCTCATTTCCCTTGAACCTCAGGACCTTTGCACTAAATGCTCAGTCCCCAAATACCCCCCCCCCCAAGCTTGCTGCCTCATGTCCTCACCCTCTGGGCTGGAATACTATTGGTATTACACTGAAGGTAGAAGCCTTCAGACATTCTTGCCCTGCTTTGTCTTCCTCCTCAGGACTGGGAGCCACAGGGCCAGATTGGGACCGGCACATGGTAGGAGTCCAGGGAAGAGTGGTCTGGTCAGGTGAATAAAGTAATGAGATGCCACCGCACCCCTGGCTCTCAGACTCTGCCTCTGAACTGGACCTGCCCTCAGCCACACCAGGGCTCCCAGCCCTGCCAACAATCCCCTCAAGCTAACTCTGCCTAGAGTGCTGCAGCCACCTCCAACTCCAAGCTCAAAACAGAACTCAAGCCCTTACTCCCCCAAATCAGGTCCTCTGCTGTGCCCTCACTCAGCGCAGGCCCTGCCCTCCTGCCATGAGGTTTTCACTCTTGACATTTATCCACTTCCTGCCACCCTAGCTTGGCAGTGGGTTTACTGTCCAGGCCCCCTCAGCTGGCTCTAGGCCAGCAAGTCTTTCTGATCCCAGTGCTGTGTCCACCCTCAATCCTGGGCATTACTGCCCTCTTGATCAGACCCCTATCCAGACCACCCTCAGATCTCCCAGCCTTCTCTACTCTATCCTTGCTTGACTCCAGTGCCATCTCTCCTGCTCAACAGTGCCTGCTCTAGCCAGAGTCACTGACTGAGCCCTGAGGGGTGCCACCACTTCATACTATGTCCCTCTCCAAGCCAGGCTTGGAGCCTGTCAGGAGGGCCTTTGAAACCCTTTTATCTGAGGCAGCCCTCACTACCACCTCATCCTGGAGGGTCTGTGTTCAGATGGGTCTTCCCCTGCTGGACCCCACCGAAGACTGTTTGTGACCATCAGATGATGTGAAGAGGTGCTGGACCTTGGGTTATATCCCATGGCCACTGTATACCAGATGGTTATCCCTGGGTATCCACTAGCCTCTGGAAACTTGGGTTTCCTCATGGGTCAATGCAAATAACAGCTGACCTCGTAAGGTTGTAAAGATCCTCTTCAACTTACAATGGGGGTCATATCATAATAAACCCATAAGCTGAAAACATCAGTAAGTCAAAAACTGCATGTAATACTGCCAGGCATGGTGGCGTACATCTGTAATCCCAGCAAGTCAGAAGGCTAAGGCAGGAGGATCACAAGTTTGAAGGCAGCCTCAGCAACTTAAGAAAAACCATGCCTCAAAATGAAAAATAAAAAGGCTGGGGGGTGTGGTTCAGTGGGAGAGCACCCCAAATGTTCAATCCCTGGTACCCTCCCCCTACAAAAAAGAACAAAAGCATGTAATACGAGTCACTCCAGAATATCCTAGCTTAGCCTAGCTGACTTGACATGCTTGGAACACTTACCTGAGCCTACAGTTAGGCAAAATCTAATCACCTAAATCATCTAATACAAAATTATTTTATAACACTGCATTGACTATCTCGTGTTTTTTATTTATTTGTTGGAGATGGGGTCTTGCTATGTTGCCCAGGTTGGCCCTGAACCCTTGGGTTCAAGCAATCCTCCTGCCTCAGCCTCCCAAGTGGCTGAAACTATAGGTGTGTACCATTGCTCTGGTTCTCATGTAACTTATTGAATACTGTGCTAAAATAGCGTGAAGAATAGAATGGCTGCACAGGAATACTTCACACCACTGGGGGGAAAATCAAAGTGAAACCAAGGTAAGTCAGGGACTGTCTGTACCAGCAGGAGCAAAAAGGATGATTACAGTTAAAAGTCTCGAGCTGTGAGCCGGGCATGGTGGCACACAGCTGTAATCCCAGCTACTCAGGAGGATCACAAGTTCACAGCCAGCTTCAGCAACTTAGTGAACCCCTGTCTCAAAATAAAATAAAAAGGATTAGTGAGCGGCTCAGTGGTAGAGCACCTCTGGGTTCAATCCCCAGCAAAGGAAGAGAAAAAAAAAAGTTCAGGGCTGTGCTGGATGCTCAGCAAGCACCATTTCCAAGTTGGCTACTGTCATAACCAACTGTCCAAGGAGACAATCTTTCCCTCTCTCTCTGAGGACTATTCTGAGACTTAAACAAGGAAATGTGTCTCAAGTGTTCTACTGGCTTTCTGGCCCAGTAGAAATGCGGGGTGACTAGAGTGGTCACTACCGCCACATCACAGCACCCAGCTCTGCCATGTACTAGTAATCTGGCTAAGTCCCTTAAATTTCTCATGGTCTTGTTTTTCCCTCTCTGTGGGAACCTCAGAGGAGACCCACTGAGTAACTGCACAGAAAATGCTTCCAACACAGCACTTGGCATCCCACTGTTATCATCATTGTCCTTGTCAAAGCCACTGGAATGACCTGCTGATTCACTCTATGCCTTACTGAGGCAGTGTGCCCAGATAGCCCAGGGCCAGGCACACCACAGGTAAGAATAGGAATACCTGGAGCCTATTCTAATGCCACACAGCCAAGTCTGAGCCTTGCTTTCTGCATATGAATAACAGATCAAGATGATCCCCACTTCCCACAGAAAGCAGCCCTGGCCTCCATTTCCCCACAATGGGTCTGTCACCCTGGGGCCCTCCTGGTTTCTAGAGGCAAGGGGTTCTTTCAGGTTGGCACCATGCTGGCCCTGGGCAGCAGCAGGAACTGACCATCCTATTGGCTTCTGCTGGGCTGCACCACTCTCCCCAGTGTCCTCTAGAGTGGCTGCCAGGGAGGCCAAAGCTAAAAAAGGCCGGAGCTGGGGGGGGGGGGGGGGGCGGCAGGCAGTCTGCCGGACTGAGCTTCACACTTCCCGTGTGGGAGGGGCCACCGCACGCTGGGCAGGACAGAAGGCCTGGGAGCAAGAAAGTTCTCCAGGTGTCACTGTCCTGCCTTACAGATAGGAAAACTGAGACTCACAGCATGTCAATGGAAGGAGCCAGAAGAAGCCACAGATGGCAGCTATCTCTGGGGAAGGAAGTTGGAGAGATGGGGCTGTGAAGAGACTCATATATCCCGTCTCAAACCTTTGGAATTTGTGAGCAAGAATTACCTAAATAATGATGACAATAGGAGCTAGTGCCCCAGGAGCTTACAGACAGCAAATAAATACAGTAACCCTTTCAACAAACCTACAGGGTAGGTGAATCTCAGCTGGGGAAACTGAAACACACTGGAAATCACACAGTATTCAGTAATTTAGAAGGAGCCAGAATTTGAACCCAGGTGGTCAGGCCTGTGCTTGAAAACACAATACTATCATGCTACCTTCTTACTAATGTCCACTCCCCCTCCAGAATGTTTAGTCCTCCCAGGCCCTGGCCCAAATTCTCTTCACAACTAGACTCATTTCATTCTTAAAAGGGTCTCACAGAAGCGGTGGGGCCATATTAGCCCAGTTTCACATGGGCTCTGAAAACTTACGTGTCATTCCATTGAAGCAGGAACAGGCAGGGCTGGGATTAGAACCCAAGCCTGCCTATCCCTGAACCTGTGCTGGAGCTGCTGAGGTCTGCTGCTTCCCCTACTCTCTACTATAGCCACAGCAGCAGGACAGGAAATGGTTCTATGCCAGGAGAGGGGAGGCCTCCCACCCAGCAGGACCAAACTGTTCTCTTCGCAGTAGTAAAATTAACCTCTTTATGTGACAGAAATAGGTGTTCCCAAGAATAGTCTTTAGAGCTTTGCGGAGGTCTTAAATATTTCATAATAAAATGTTACACACTGCAAGAAATAGAAGTGCTAGAACTTTCTTCCCACACTCCAGGGGCTTGCCCAGCAGGTACTCTACCAAGGAGGCTGCAGTTTTAAGGAATAAGTCTGGAGGTAAGACTGACGCTAAGATGTAGAGACTAATACCATATCCCAAGGGCATTCTAGGAGTTTCTGGACAAATAACTGGAAGATGCCATAAAAGAGGGTGGGTGAGAGATTCCTAAGTGGAAGTTTCAATTTGAAGGCATAATGCGGACAGGTTTGTGGGTGTAGGTTCTCTAATTTGGGGAGCAAGAAGTTAGGCCATCAAGGCTTTAGAGCACCCTATTGGTCTGTGGACACTGATGGACAGAGGAGGGGTGGTAGTACAGATTTCCTCCAAACTTGGGATCTAAGGTATGGATGGAGGCAGGGTGTTGTTGGTAGGTAGATAGAAGGGTCAGTGACTATGAAATCAGACCCAGAGGGTCACTGGTGAGAGCATAGACAATCCTGATGCTAGAATGCAGCCCAAGAGGCTGGGAGACAAGTAAGGCAGGGCAGTTTGGGGTCCTGGGCTTGGGTTGTGTGAGTTTCCAGTGATGGGGAAGGTTAATACAGGAAGTCATGGTCTTGGAGGTGGGCACCGATGGGATCTGTAACACTACACAAGGGGCATGGCTGGGCCGGAAACTAAGTGGGCGGGATTTCCTGGAATAATGGAAAACGGGGTCTAGAGGAGGTGAGGCCAAAGGAGTACAGCTGGAATTGGACTCGCCATGAGAGTGGAGCTGGAAACTGAATATGGAAGGGAACCAGGCTCCAAAACTTAAGTCCTAGGTGGGACTGAAGACCCTGGTGGGGCACAGGTCTACACTCTAGGAAGGGGTTTCTGAATCTTAATGTTGGATGGAGTTCCTTGTTCGGTTTGGAAAAGAAGTGGGGTGTCTGGATCCGAATTGGAATCCCTGGCTAAGACTCAAGGAGAGTCTCAGGATATAATCAACTTATTGAGGGTCTGGACTCCAGAAATTGGGGAGATGTTGAAGGGAGATCAAATCAGAAGTGGGTACGTGAATAGGTTCAGGGATCATCTAGATCATCTAGAAATCGGGTCCAGACTGAGGCAAACTTCTGGGTGTAAACCAAAGGTCTCAGACTAGATTAAGGAGACTCCCAAGGTTCGGCTTGGGAGTCTAGATTATGATAAAGCCCTAAAGGTCAATAGGAAGTCTCACGCAGAAAGCAGAGGGGGGCCCAGTGATACTTGGGAACCAGAGTTGAATCGAGGATCCTGAAAGCCCAAACTGTGTGGCAGGAATCCCAAGTGTCAACAGCGGGGTCCCTGGGCAGTATTAGAGGGTCAGAACTCTGGAGCAGGGTCCCGGGAGTGGGGAAAGGAGATAGGCGCGCAGGCGCTACCTGGTGCCGCCAGCGGAAGAGGCTGGCCGTGTCGATGTTGGGGTGCGTCTCGTCCTCATCGTCAGACACTTCGATGTGGTCCCACACGCTGTAGTCCACCATCTTGCCTCGGCGGCCCAGCCCGCTCTGGCTCTGGTAGCAGAGGCGGCGGCAGTGCTGGAGATTCGGGCCGCGGAGCCCCGCCCCTTCCGCTTCCGTCCGGACGCTCAGCCCCCACCAGCGCGTGACGTCACATCCTTAGTAACCGTCGCGGCGGCACTGGCAACCAGGCCCGCCTTAAAGGGCCCTGCGCACGTGTTCTGGAGCACTGAGAGTTCCCGCCGAGACCCTGCCTCATTGGGCCCTGGGGCTCCGCTAGGCATACGGATAGTCACCCCAACCACGAGCCCTCTTCATCTCCCGCCGCCTTGCGGTGGACGTTCAGGGCAGCGGCGGGGATGCGGGGTGAGTTGAGATAGAGGAAGAGGATTGTCCCCTTAGCCACGCCGCAATGACATCAGCCCGGGCTCTCTGCATGAGGCGGGGCCTCGGCTAGAAACCTACCCCTGGTAAAATAGGAGTTAACCCTGTTCTGGAGAGGGGTACCCGATCTGATGGAACTTTCCCAGTCCGAAGGTGACATGATTCTGTCCTGGGAAGGTCTAAGTGTGGAGTGATATGGCTCTGCCCCTGGGAAGGGTCAGAAGTGGAGGGGTGATTGTAGTCCTGCCTTGGGAACTTGTTTTTCCCATGTTTTGACCACAACCTCTAACCCCGCCTCCATCTCCTACCACCTAGAAGACAACTGGCGCACAAGCACCGCCTCCGACATCAGCGAGACCGCCTAACCGGTCTGGTGCGCCTGTCCGCTGCGTCTCCCCGCACTGCCGCTGAGTGTCGCTAATGTCTAGCTAGCTACAAATGCTTCTGGCCCCGCGCCCAGTCCGCGATCACGGATCCTCAGAGGGGGGCTTTCCTTGTTGTCGCAGTCTCTGGCTGCTCATAGCCCCTCCCTGTTCATTTGGGGCCCGCAACCTCAGCAGGAGCTTGAGAGACTCCATTACTCTTAACTTGGGGGACCTCGGCTGTACACTTTTCTAGATCCCAACCCACGCTTCGATAACGGGATAAAAAGCCATGTTGTAGCCTAGGGCCAGGATTATCTCAGATTAAAAGGTGTCCGCGGGGTGCAGGTGGGATAGGAGGAGCTCAGTCACCTGGGTGAAGGGTGCCTCTTCCTGGCCTTCCCCAGAGCGGGTGCTGGGGGCGGATCTGGAGAAAAAGGAGTAAAGGGCTCCAGATTGGGCCCCAGGGGGAAGGAAGGAGGGATTCCCCGGCTCAGGGAGGGGGAGGGGCCATCGCGACAAAAGCGCCCTCCCACTGTCACCCCTCCCCCTCGCTCTCCATTCAAACCCGCGAGTGGGCGGGCGGGGGAGTCCCCTTCTCTTTCCCCTCCCGGTACAACCCGGTCAGTCCAGCCCCAGCGGCAGTCACGGCCCAGGCACCTGCGCGCACGAACCTACATCCAGCGGGTCTCACAATCGTGCACACACATTCACACACACACCAGCAAACAAAGGGTCTGGACACCCCTGTCCCCTCCCGCCCCCAAGGCCGGAGAGGGAGGGGCATCCCCTCCCCAGACCCCCAACAAGGTAAGCTTTGGGTGGCGAGGTGTGGTGGGTAGGGGGACCAGGCGCACTGGAGGGAGGGAATCTAGATGGTGGGGCTTCCCTGGCTCCCCAGGAAAGACGGGTCTCCCTCAGGGACCTTTGAGGGCTTCGGCCCCACAGCTGGGATGAAGGTGTGCGGGGAGGATCCCGGATGCGAGGATTCCCAGGTAGGCACGCGCGCGGGGTGGGGGGTGTCTCTCCCCAGCTTCGTGACCCCAGTGAAATGGGATTCCAGGAGCCCCAGATTCGGTAAGTGGGGACAGGAAGGCGGAAGCTTCCCGCACCATCACCAAACGTTTTTCCCAATCTGCCGCCAGTACAGCATCTCCAGCCCCTGGGGACGGAGAAATTGAAACCCCTCCCCGAGTTACTTTGCACTCTTCCTGTCTCCCATCCCCAGCAACCCCCCACCCCCCATCAGTGCATCCCTGCTGTGTCTTGCTCTTGTGGGTTGCGGCTAGGGAGGACTGGGAATGCTTTTAGGGGCTGCCTTTGCTTCTACTGGTGTATCCCACAGCCATATACCACGTAGCTACGTTGGGACCCCGCAAGCCGCTTTGCCTTCGTCAGCCTCAATTTCCTCATCTGCTAAGTGGATAATGACACCCCGAGGATTCCACGAGGTCCTGCATGCCGTGTGAGCTATCTTTGCTCCATCATTTATTTCCTGGCTCATTTCATGCCTGTTTTCCAAATACCTATGTATTCCTGGCACTATGGCTAGATCATAGGGCTGCAGCAACCAATGAAACCAGCTCCTGGCTGAGGAAGGAGCAAGATCAGTGTATAAACAAAAAAACCCTGATGATTTCCGTCGGTGAAAACTAAAATTCTGTTGCCAGGCAGAGTGATTGGAGGGAGGGCACTCAAGATAAAATGAAATATTTCTGATATATATTTGCTCTCTTCCTTCACTTTGAGCTCCATGAAGGCAGAATCAAGTATAGAGCAGTTGGCCACATAGTAGGTGCTCAGTAAATGCCAAGTGAGTTAGAGAGGGTATTGGATTCAGAATAGATTCAGAGAATTTGAGATCCCAAAAGAGGCTTATCATGAAATCACTTCAGTCCCCCTCCCATTTTACATGGTGGTTGAGTGATTCCTGAAATGTCATCACTCCTGTAAAAGTGAAGAAGGATGAAGGACTGTTTGCAAATAGCTAAAGGAATGGACCCTGTGGAGATCAGAATTGAGCACAAGGCCTTCAAGGCACTCCTCATACCCAGGCTGGGCCCACCCCACCCCACATAAGATTCAGACACTGCCCTGCATTCATCTGTTCAACAAGTATTTATTCAGTGCCTATTTCAGCCAGGAGCTGAGGACACAGTGGTGAACACCCCTACCCCACCCCTCCCCCTGCCACCACACACACTACCTATGGAGCTGATAGAGGAGGAAACAGAAAAAATAAGCTAACAAATTAATATATAACAACATTGTGATTAAGAGGTACAGCCCAGTGATAGATCCTATGCTTAGCAAGTGCTAGCCCTGAGTTCCATTGTGATTAAGACTGCAATGACAATAAAGGACTTGTGCCAGGAGAGAAAAATGGGCAGATGAATTTCAGGTTGGATGTCCAGGAAGACCTGTGGGAGGAACTGAATTTCTTTTCAAAAGTATTCAAATCCAGACAAATGTAATCAGTACAGTGCAGTTGAGCACTATCTATGCATGGAGCTTGAGAGCCTTGGCTATTGAGTAGCAGAGCAGAGATTTTTTTTTTTTTTTTTTTTTAAACTGTACTGGGGATAGAACCACGTGCTGGGCAAGTCCTCTACCACTGAGCTACATCCTCGTGCAGAACCTGCATTTTATTTTCCTTAAGTACTGGTACCAGAGTGTTTTATCACCGAGCTACAGCCCCAGACCTTTATTAATTTTTACTTTGAGAGAGGATCTTGTTGAGTTGCAAAGGCTGGCCATGAACTTGCAATCCTCTTGCCTCAGCCTCCCCAGTGGTTGGGATTACAGGAATGTGCCACTGCACCCAGTTTTATTTTATGCATTATTTTATTTTATTGCACCCAGGGATGCTTTACCACTGAGCTATTACCCCAGCCCCCCTGTTTTTTTTTTTTTATTTTGAGACTGGGGTCTCTTAGCCACAAGTCTCAGATATCTTGTTGCTTAGGACCTTGCTAGTTTTTCCAAGGCTGGCCTTAAACCTGCTATCCTCCTGCCTCAGCTTCTAGAGCGAATGAGATTATAGGTGTATGTCACCATGCTCTGATTTGGTACCAGGGATTCAACCCAGGGGTGCTTAACCACTGAGCCACATCTCCAGCCCTTTTTATATTTTATTTAGAGAAGAGTCTCTCACTAAGTTACTTAGGGCGTCCATGAGTTGCTGAGGCTGGCTTTGAATTCATGATCCTCCTGCTTCAGCCTCCTGAGCCACTGGGATTACAGTAAAACCTGCATTTTTAACCTCTGTGAATATTGCTTCCTGCTGCATCTAGATGCACATACCCACCCCATATGCACACACACACTCACAGTCACACAGAGGCACGTCCAACCTCATGCCCACATACACTGATGTGGCGCTGCTGTCATTTTCTCCAGCTATGATCTGATCTCAACTATATAACATTTAGACTCCTGGAAAGTCTGCCTGTCCAATTACATATGCACCGATGTGTATGCACACATGTCTGAAGCCCTCGGGATTGCTTCCCAGGCCTGCTTTAGCTCTGGGTGTGGAGCTTGGTTAGTTGCAAATGCTTAAGGCCATGGTGTGAACAAAGGCCCCCAGGCTGAGCTGGTGGCTGACGACACTGATGGGCTGGCTGAGTGGGGGAAGAGGCCTCACTCAGCCTGAGCCTGGTGCCAGCTGCCCAGAGCATCCTGCTCTGCCATCTGGACCCTCCTTCCCAGCCAGCCTGCTGTCCAGAGGAGAGGGCAGGCTTAGAGGAGCCCCTCCACCCAGTTCCTGAGGCTCTCCCTCCTTCTGCAGGATGATTTCTGTAGAATTGCTGTTTTTCTGGACAGTAGGATGCATGTCTCTGCCTCTCCACGGCCTGTGGGGCCTGTGTCCACTCCTTTGTTCTTTCCTTCATCCCATAAATCCTTGAATATCTACCTGGGCTGTTCAAGGGACTTGGGATATAGCCAGGACCCCTTATAGGATTCACAGGACCCAGAACAAATGCAAATACAGAGTCCCTGTTCAAAATTATCAAGAGTTTCAAGGTACTGGTACCAGAGTGAACAAGTACAAGTACAGCCCACTAAACCTAAGCATGAGAACATATGGGACTTCACTAAACCTAAGCATGGTGACATGTGTGACTTCACAGGTTGTACGTCCATTAAGTTGACCCTGGACACAACCTAGAACAAGATAGAAAATCCCCTCCCCTTGTGGAACTGAGGGATAGAGGGACAGATAAATATATATGCGGGGCAATAAAAGTTAAGAGGGCTGGGTGTGGTGGTGCACACCTGTAATCCCAGCTATTTGGGAGTCTGAGGCAGGAGGATCACAAGTTTAAGGCCAGCATCAAGAATTTAGCAAGGTCCTAAGCCACTTAGCAAGACTCAAAAAATAAAAAGGCCTGGGGATGTGACTCAGGAGTTAAAGCACCCTTGGGTTCAATTCCTGGCACCAAAATAATACTACTAATAATAAATGTTGATAGGAAAGATAAAGCTGAGAATGGGGCAGAAGGTGATGGTGTGAAGGGAGGCATCAGTGTCAGGGAAGCAGAGACCCCAAAAGAAGTAAAGAAGTCAAATAAATCATTCATTCAAAAGATATTTTTTGAGGATCTACTATGTAGCTACAATCAAAGTACTGTTCCCTGCTAGGTCCTCTGGGGTCCCAGCAGGGAAGAAAACTAACCAAAATCGCTATTCCATCAAAAAATACCAATAGCTAGGGCCAGAAGCATAGCTCATTGGTAGAATACTTACCCAGCATGTGTGAGGCTCTAGATTTAATCCCTGGTACAGAAGAAAGAAGGGGGGGTGGTGGTGGTAGGGAGTAAGTGAATTATATGTCTTGTTAGAATATTATAAGTCTAAAGTATATGGATGAAACAAAAGCAGCATCGAGAGGATTCATGGAGTGAGAAGAGAACAAGATTTTCTGGGTAGAAGAAAGCATGTACAATGGCCCTGAGGTTTGAATATGTTCTTAAGTGAGGAACAGCAAGGAAGGGGTAAGGGCAAGGATGGGAGGAGATGAGTTTGTACCTCACAATGGTCCCAGCAGGTAGGTCTAAATACTATCCCTGTTTTACAGATGATGAAATGGGCCCAGAGAGGCTGGGTGACTTTTCCAAGGTTATACAACCAGTAAATGGCAGAGGCAGATTTGAATTCGAGTCTGTAAGCATAATTTTGGAACCTGGGCATTTTATACATAATCCATTTTCTGCCTGTCTACATTCATGACCTATTCTCTACCTCTTTGCACCTTCTCTCCCTGTGTCCTCTTTTTCCCTTCCTCCCTTCAGCATTCTTTGAAATTGTACTTGGGGCCCATGATTAATGGATACTGTTTTGTCATCCAGTGGGATAATGTTTACATTCACTTCTAGTAGACCTTAAACTGAAGCATAGATATTGCAATAAGGCAAGAAAAAAAAATACAGTTAGGAAGAATTAGTTCTGGTATTCTATAGCAAAGTGGGGTAACTATAGTCTGTAACAATTTTTTTTTTAAATTTTGAGACAAGGTCTCACTAAAATTTCCTAAATTGGCATCAAATTTGTGATCCTCCTGCCTCAGCATCCTGAGTAGCAGTGAGAACAGACGTGCTATCACACCCAGCTAATCCGCAATAATTTTTAGCGGGGCAGTGTTGCATGCTTGTGGTCCCAGCTACTCAGGAAGTTGAGGCAGGAAGAATATCTAGACAATTTAGTGAGACCCTATCTCAAAATAAAATAAAAAAGAGCTGGGGATGTAGCTCAGTGGTAAGGCACACCTGGGTTCAATTCTCAGTACAGCAAAAGGAAAACCAAAGCTATGCAAGCCATCTAGGCTTCTCAGCAGAGGAAGGCCGGGATCTGACTTGGGTTCCAAAAGGCTTCCACAGGCTCAGCTCTTAGTACATTCTCACGTGGAACCCATACACATTGCCATCCCATTTTCACAGATGAGAAACTGAGACTCAGAGTTTCTAAGTCAGTGACTCATGGCCACCAAGCAAAAAAGTGCCTGGGTGTGAAGGTTGAGTGAGCCGGCCTCTCCCTCCCCCAAGCCTTTAGACAAGGATCCGCCGCAGCAAAGCGCACCCATCATCGCGAGCTGTGTCCCTGTCTGTCTGTTTCTATTTCCACACGTCCCTGTCTGTCTCCGTCTCCGCGCGCCTCTGCCTGTGCGTCCCCCATCTGTGCCCAAAGCCGCCGTCTCCCTGCAGCCGGCCCCCGCACATCAGAGCTATTTCGGGTTTAGGCATAAAAACCCAACAGCTCTGAGGAGACGCTTCCTCCGGCCCCCGGCTCGGACCACGCGCTGCACGCGGCCAGCTCTGGGAGCTCCCAGACTTCTCTGTGGGATCCCCGGGCGGGGAAGCCCCCGCGGGAAGAAGGGTGGGGGCTGGGGCGGCTGGGCCGCGGGCCTCCCGGCCCCCCAGTGGCCATACAGCGCATTGACGCTGCCCAGAGCCGGGCCGTGCGTCAGCTGTCGTTCTGACAACCGGTCGGCGACGTCACTGAATGGCAGTGCGTCAGCAGCCTGCTGACATCACGCCTCGAGAGAGGCAATAGGCGAGGGGCGGGTTCCTGGCCCGGCCGGCAGGGGGAGCCCCGGGGAGCTAATGGCGGATCCTTCGCTTGGTCCTGCAGGTGGCCATGACCTGGGCCCACATGTCCCCCGAAGCCCCCACGACACTCTAGGTTGGAGGGATGAAGAGGAGTCGCAGTGTCCTGTCCGTGGCCGGGACCCGGGACGAGGTGCGAGAAGCGGGGCCTGGGCTGAAGGCGAAGCTTAGGCTGCGACAGGGGAGTGGGAGGGAGGCGGCCTCTGTTGACCACGGCTGTTTCCTGAGCTTCTTCTGGAGTCGCATCCCCTATGCCTCAGTTTACTCCCTTGACTCCACTTTTCTCCTGCTGCCCAGATTAAGAGACACTCAGCACGAGGGTAGAGGACCTTCCTGGAGCTTCCCAAATGGGGGGAAGGATTTGGGCCAGAAGGAGGAGGGGCACAGGGCTGGGATCTTGAGAGTCTCAGATGTGGAGGAGCTGAGAGGGCCAAGAACATAAGGCCAAGAAGGGGCATCTTATACGCGGAGGGTGGGAAGAGACCCTAAAAGGATGATGTCTTCTCAGAGTCTCACAAGAGAGAAAGATGGTTGAGATGCCAGGCCCAGAGCCCAGGGCTGGGAATCCAAAAGTGGCCCAGAAGATACTGTGGCTCAAGGGGTGGAAGGCTCAGACACGAGGAGGACACAGGAGCTATACCCTATACTTCCATCAGCTACCGCTCAGGTGGCTTGGTGGGAGTGTTCCTGGAGGCAGGGTCTAGTTTTTGCAGTCCAGGCCACGCCCCCATCCCACCGGTGTCCCTCCACAGAGGCCCCGGGAGATCCCCGAGTCGGGCAGAGCCAACATGTTAGGGGCTGACCTGCGTCGTCCTCGCCGCCGCCTCTCATCTGGTCCTGGGCTGGGCTGGGCCGAACCGGAGCCCTCCGACCCTGGGGTCCCACTACCATCACGGCCCACTACGCTGCCGCTTCTGATCCCACCACGGATATCCATCACCGGGGCAGAGGCCAACAGGTAGGCAGGAGCGGGACCAGATTGGGAGGTGGGGTGGAAGAACAAGGCCAACTGGGCTCCCTGCGCTTTACAAAACTAGCTGAAACTTCTGTACTCTGGTGGGTCGGGCTGTGACAACTCTCCTCCAGGCACCCTTTAGAGTCGCTGGGAAACCCCTTTTCCCATTTTCCAAGCTGCCTGAGTCAGCAAAAGGCAGGACAGAGGAAATGGATTTCAGCTTTTCAGTACCCTAGGCTGCCCCCTAAATGCAGAGCTGAGACAAGCTGAGGAACAGGTCTGTGACCAGTCTGTGGGGCACTTACCTCTGTTTCCCCTAATGGGAAGATTCTGATCTCCCACAATTTAAAAGGGGATAGTGGGATCTAGAAGGAGGCTGGGGCTTGACTTTTTTCTTTCTTCTGGGGAGATGTAACATCTGAGAGCTCTAGCTTTACACTGTATTTTCTACCTATTTTTCGTCTTGGAACCTCCCAGGGCACCCCCAAAAATCCCCTCCCTTGGACCAAGGATGAGTCGGAAAGCCAAAGAGCTGAGCTGTGCCTGGCTGCTGGCCTGCCCCTGCCCCCTTCCGCATCCCCTGGCCTCTGCTCTCTGCAGCCCCAGGACCCCCCCTCCCCATCTACTAAATTGGAGGGCTTCAGGGTCCCTGGTTAGGTCTTGATAGGGCTTATTTCCAGAAAGGGGGAGAAGTGACTAATTTTCCCTGCGGCCAACGGAGGTGTATTTCCCCTCCCCCATTCCTCTAGCCTCCATTTGGTTCAGGTCCAGCTTGATCCAGCTCAGGGCTCATCAGAGCTCCAAATACCAGCTCTGGCCCACTGCCCTGTGCTCTTTTTCTTCTGAAACCCCAGTTGTGACCTGGCCCCCACTCCCCGCGTTACCCATCCTCCATCCGGCGCTCTGGTGAAAGGCCACAGACCCCACCTACACCCAAGAATTTGGCCCAGCTCAGGACCCTCAAATTATCTGAGAAGGACCCGCAGCCCTTATAAGCCTTGGGGGAGGTTGCTGAAATAAGTGGGGAACACAATTCTGGCTTCTGGGATACCCCGCGGCTGCTGATAGGGGGCCAGTTCTTGCTCCTCGTTCGCCTACGCCCGGAGCCCCCTCTGGCGGGGAGAAAAGTGGCTGTGGAGGTTGGAAACGGGAAGGATTTTTTTTCTTTTCTTTTTTTTTTTTTTTTAAATAAGAACAGCTCCGGGGGAGGGGGAGGGGATTGGCAGACGGCACTGCCTGCCCTGGGGAGCCCGTGAGAAGGGGCGCGCCGGGGGCGAGGGTCTGGTGCTTGCAACCAGCACCAAAAAACCTTTTCGGGTTTGAGCGAGGATCCGCCTTGGGGGCGGGGCACGGGGGCGCGTGAACACCCCCAACCCAGCAGCCACTGGGGCTCGGTCGGGGCCCAGGGGGGTGGGGGCGCGCTCGGATCCCGCTCGCTCAGTGCTCGCTTGCTCGGCGCTGGGGGAGGCGGGAGCGTGAGTCACGGCAACTCCCGATTTAGGTGCCGGAAGGGGGGTTCTGCCCGCGGGGGCCGGGGGGGACGAGGCTCGGCTGTTTACTCGCCTGAAAAGGGCACGGGGTGCGCCTCGCGGCTACTGAGGATCTGCCTCAGTTTACCTCCAGTAGAACCGCTTTAGAAGAGACAGCCGTACATGGTACTTCCAGCGGAGGGTGGGCAGCCGGAGTATCCACACAGGGTGCCCTCCTGAAACCACACGGGGACTAAAGGGACACACCCCAGAAACATCCCAAAGAGGCCCCAGGCCGACCACACACATACACAAAACACCCATTTACGCCCTCAGATACCACAGTCACGACTACGGGGGGAGAATTGTATGCACAACTCGGCAAGCACGCACGGACCACAATACACACCCATGCTCGTGGGAACACATACGCAGCCCCCGGGCCACGAGAAAAGACCCTGCAGAGGCGTCCTTTCTCCAAACAGACAACACACGTGCGCACACATCCTTCACCTGCATATACACAAGATACACACACACAGCGGAAAGACAGAGAAACAGGCAGACAGTAGCAGCCAACCACGTGCACGCACACACTTCAAGCCGACATCGAAAACAGACAACCCTCGGAGGGGCCACGTGCGCTCACATCCCGCCCGGGGAACGCAATGTCACCTTCCTCCGACCCACGGACAGGAGAGTCCCGGCACACCGCCACTGCCCGCTCCAGGAACCGCTCGTGTGGCACTAGGACCACTCCCCAAAAGCTCCCGCGGGCTAGGGGTAGAGGCGAGGACAGGCCCGCTCCCGACTCCGCCCCCGCCATGATGGACGGACTGACTGACACTCGGGCAACCAGTCGGGTGTCTTCTTCCCGATCGGATTAACCGTTTAACTCCTTCGTTCCCATGCGCGCCGCTGCTAGGCTGGGCGCTTTAGAGAGAACTGAGTTCCGGCGCCCCCTCCCCGCCGGGAGCGGGGCTCTGCGTGGGCGGGGAGGGCCCCCCTTCTTGGGTGGCTGCCCCCCACTGGCCCGGACCGAGGAGGAGGAGGGGGGCGGCGCTGACAATCGCGGCGGGCGGGGGGCAGGGAGGGGCGGGACGGGGCGGGGGAGTCGGGGCTGGAGCGGAGCGGGGCGCCGAGCATTGAGAGCGCAGCCGGGATCGGAGCAGAGCTCCAGGGGCCGACAAGAAGCCACGGCGCCCGGCCCGGGGGCGATCGGCCCGCGGCGCCCCCGGGTCTGTCCCCGGGGCGCCATGGCCCCACTGAGGCCGGGCGCACCCGCGGGACTGCTGGCGCGTCCGCTTGAGCGCAGCTGAGCTAGGTGCAGCTTGAAAGGGCTAGGACTCCTAGGGTGCAGGTGGCCGCCGGCGCTATGGAGCCCCCGGCCGCCCCCTCGGAGAGGAGCCTGTCTCTGTCTCTGCCCGGGCCCAGGGAGGGCCAGGCCACCCTGAAGCCGCCCCCCCAGCACCTGTGGCGGCAGCCGCGGACCCCCATCCGTATCCAGCAGCGCGGCTACTCAGATAGTGCGGAGCGCGCGGAGCCGGAGCGGCCGCCACACCGGCCCATAGAGCGCGCCGACGCCGTGGACACCAGCGACCGGCCCGGCCTGCGCACGACCCGCATGTCCTGGCCCTCGTCCTTCCACGGCACCGGCACCAGCGGCGGCGGCGCGGGCGGAGGCAGCTGCAGGCGGTAAGACTCTGGGCTGAGGACGCGCGCGGAGCGCATAGGCGCGCAGAGAGAACGCAACTCGTCCCGCCGACCGCAGGGGGCGCTGTGATGCGGGTGGGGTCAGTGTGACTGGAGGGGGCCGAGCTGGGGGGAGTTCAGCTGCGGGGGAGTCTGGGACCCGGTCCCTACTTGGGCACCCAACAGAAGGGTTCCTACTGAAGCCTCCTGGGTCTATTTAGGGGGCGCCATGCTGCATGTAGAATTTACAGGGTCTGGGGTGGGAAAGGGGCTGCAGCTTCAGGGTCAGTATTCTTGGTCAGTGGCAGTGCAGGCCAGCGTTAGACTGGGTGGTACTTGGAGCGACGTTCCTGGGGCCACTATACTGAGAACTAGATTGACTGTGTTTGGGGTATCCTAGGGAGCACTCTGTAGGGACATCTGCAGATTGAGGGATGCTCAGGGTCCTCTTAGGGGATGGAGGACTCTGCAAAGGGGGCATTGGTGAACTTGCCTTATAGCAGCTGAGGTCAAGAATCCAGAGAGGCTGTTTTGAGGAGCACTGTATTGGGGCATTTGTGTTGAGTTGGAGTCCCCCATCTCAGCACAGGAGTGTTAAGTTTCCACAGCTGCCCTGCGGCAGGGAACAGTGCAGAGGGGCACACGGTCCTAACATAAGTCAAGGAGTCCCTGCCTCTTTGAGGTGACAGTGTAGTGAGGGTGTGTATGTTGGGCTGTTCTGGTGGTATCCTCTGGCTGAACTCACTTTGCTCCAGCTTTTGGTGTATGACCAGTGGCCCCAGCTGCCTTGGCTATGTGCTCCATTCCGGGGTCCTCTGAATGTGTCATGGTGACTGTGTACTTGTAGGATCTTGTAATTGTAACATGGTAACTGTGTATTCCTGGGACAGTGATTGTGACAGTGTGACTGTGTGCTTCTGGGATGACTGTGTCCTCATGGGACACAGTCATTGTGACAATGACTGTGTGTGTTCCAGGAAAACAGAATTTTTGCAGGGTGATTGTTTCGGATCCTGGAACAGTGATTGTGACAACAAGACTGTGTATGCTTTCAGGATAGCGTGGCTGAGAACGATGACTTTGTGCTTCCAGGTCAGTGATTGTGACAGTAGATGTGTGTGCTTCAGGGATGCTGTGGCTGTGACAGGGTGACTATTTTTCCTCTTGGGACATAGTGATGTGCCAGAGTGACTGTCTTTACCCCTGGGACACTGATTGTGAGGTGGTGTCTCTGTTCCAGGGTCAGAACGATAATAACAGAGAGTGTTCCACAGATGTATGTCTGGTACTGTAATGTGTACCTTCTCGGGGACAATGTGTTTGTGTCAGTGGAACTATCTGTGCTCCCTGGGACTATGTGTGACACAATGTGACATGCGTTCATCTGTCCTGTGAGCACATGTCTGAGGGTTGGTATTCTGACTCTGGAGCTGTGCCCCTGTTTACTTGGCATTCTTAGTGAGTGCATCTACTCTGATGGTGCCCCAGGCTCTGACTGTGTGTGCTTCAGTAACATGGGGACTGATAACTTAGCCCCACCCCTGGGTGCCCTTCTCCTTGGGACATGGTTCAGATGATCACATCACTCAGATGGTCAGATTTGGGTTTCTCATCCCTGGAGTTCCCCAGTGAGGTCTCTAGGCTGTGACCTTAGTCTTCCTAGGTCTCTCTGGAGGCCCCCACCAGCCACCACACTTCCCCAGGCCACCTCCACCTCCCTTTGGGCACCCCCAGCTCCAGTCCTCTGTCCCCACCAAGAAATAAGTGTCATGGGCCCAGCACACACAGCCTGATATTTCCCAAAGGGAACTAGAGAAAAACTAAAGGAAAACAGAGCTAGGATCAACAGGAAATGCCAAGACCAGGGGCAGGGAGCCAAACTGGCTCAAGTCACTGTCCTGAGAGACCAAGGAGGGGGTGGGGTGCTAGGAACTGGGCCCCATTCCCTTTTAAGGCTCTAGGGACTTCCCTACCCTGGTCTCCAGGCTATTAGCTCTCGGGGGACAGTGGCTGAGTGGTAACAATTATTGTCATTTCAGGGTGTCCATCTTCTAGTGGCTCACTTTTAGGCTTCATGCCAGGGACTTTTTCACAAGTCCTCACTCCCAGTGGCCCTGTGAGGTATCCCTGGTTGGACAGATAGAGACACTGGCCAGAGAGGTTAAATTCCTTCTCCTTCCCCCTGCCCAAATTCATAATACCAGGAAGTGGCAGAGCTGGGATTTCAGTTCCGATTTGCCTGACGCCTGTGTCTTTGTTGTAAGCATCTCATCCTCTCTGAGCCTGTTTCCTGCCTGAAAAGTGGGGCTGTTGCTGGCACTGCCCTGTGGGGCTCAGTTTGAGAGTTCTGTGAGTTCAAGATGTTGTGAAGGATTTGACAAAGTCAGTGCTTAGGTTATTGCTCAAGGAGTTGAGGCTGTGGCGGACATTGCTTTTTTGGAGTGGGAAGAACAAAAAACAGGAACTTGAACCACATCCCTGCATGGGCTCCGGTTTCCTTTTCACTGTGGGTCTGTGCAGTCTCCAGCGGGCAGAGCTAGTCTACAGCAGGTTTGGGGGGGCCGTCTGTGGGCACTTTCTCCACCTCCCCCCACAAAAAGAGGAAGGGGACAGAGAGACCTCCAGTGGGAACCTCTCTCCTGAAATGGGGCATTTCGCCAGAAAGGGGGCTCTATCACTGCTCACACAGGGGATTCCAGCGCTCCCCACTTTGAAGTTTATCCACCCACCAGAAACAGGGTTCAGCCATCCCCCTAGACTTGAGTCCTGGGGACCCCCAGAGAGGAGGCACTGTCCCCCAGCCGAGATGCCATCCACACTCCCCACCTGGGGTGCATGAGACAGAGCTCCTGGCGCGCCCTGCTAGGCTGAGTCACGGCACCGCTGCGATCTGTCAAGAGGCAGATGGAGCGGGAGGAAGAGGAGGACCGGGAGGGAAGAAGAGGGGCTGCTTGAATTGGGGGCCAAAATATAGATATGCCCCTCTCCCTGGACCCCCAAACTCTCGCCATCGGAGAGCGCTTCCTGGCCGCGGGAGCGGGTGTAGGCAGCCCGGCTTAGGTCTATCTCTGACTAGCGGTCTCTGTCTCCACTGGGGCCGTCGCCTCCTCTTGTCCCTGGCGTTCCCACGTGCCTGAATGTGTGGCGGAAAGTCTCTCTCTCCGCGCGCCCTCTGCTGGACGGCGAGAAAGGCACAGCCTGAGTGTGCGCTCCAGGACCTCACCTGCCGTCGCACCAAGTCATCGCGCCACTGCCGCAGAGTCTCGTATTATTATTTTATGCTTATTGAGCGCTCTGGAGAGCGGGCGCCAGACCGGCCGACCGCAGGCTGCGGGTGAGGTCCTCTCCTTCCCGGGTTGAGAACTGATCGCTGCCCCCATCCTCCACCTGGTCGCCAAGTGCGGAGGAGACGCCGCCTGGTGGACGGCGAGGAACTTGACGGAAAAGTTGTGGACGCGGAGTTCGTGCCCCACGCCAGCACCAGAGCCTCCCAACACCAACCTGCATTTTAACGCTCAGCATCCTTGGATGCGCACCCCTACCCGGAAAACAGAGACGAATTGACTTGTCCAAGGTCACACAAGGAGGAAGGGCAAAATTAGGGTTAAAATGAGGTTTCCTCCACTGCCAAGCAGTGGGTAAGATTCAAACTGAAGCCTCACTTGCTGACCTGGGACCAGAGTCCGTGCCTCTTTATTTTCATCAATAAAATGGGGTTGAAAAATAAGAAGTTCCCACCCCAGGACTGTGGTAAGGCTGAGATGGCTGACGTAGGGGCTGGGCAGCCAGGACCTGTTTCGAGAAAGCATTTCCTCAAATGACATCAGCAGAGAGAAAGCCGGTGTCCCTAGTACTCTGGCTTGCTCACTATAAGCCCTCAAACCACAAAGCCAGCGCCATCTTTCACTGGTAACAGATTCACTCTCCTGAGTTACAGGAACCTGGGGCTTTGGGCTGAGGAAGCCACAGGCTGGCCTGGTGAGGACAGAGTTTTGAGGGGCATCTGAACCCACTGTTTTACATCTGATATGTGTTTGGAGCCAGCCTTTGCCCTTTGCTTGCTCTGTGAACCTCATCTGCCAGAGCCTCAGTTTCCTCATCTGAAACAGGACCTTTCATTCTACACATGCATCCTTGAGGTTACAGCTTAGAATCCAATCGACCCAGTCTTACTTTCTGGAGTTCTCAGACTAGTGGGTGAAGCAGAAATAGCAAGTAAAACCATCTGATAATTATAGATGGTGACACATGGAATATGAAGAACAGAGGGATCCTGAGGTCAATCAAGGCCTTTCTAAGGAGGTGACATTTAAACAGATACCTAAGTAAATAGAGAGAGATGCTATGTGGGTATCTGATGGTAGAGAGTGCCTGCTAGAGAGAACAGCCAGTGCAAAGGTCCTGTGGTGGGAATGTGAGCTGGGAGACAAGTGTGTCTGGGGCAGAGTGAGGGGTGAGTGGAAGGAAATGAAGAAGGGAAGTGATGGGTGGCTCATAGGCCATGGTTAGTGTGGTCTTCAGATCTCAGTTTATATCTGGCTTCCTAGGAGGGGACAAAAGTCACTGGACTGGAAGGATACTGATCTGTGAAGACTCTGGAGCCAAACAACTAGATTCATGATCCAGCTCTGCTCTTTTTGGGTTGGATGACCCTGGCTAAGTCACTCCCCTTCTCTGGGCCTTGGTTTCTCTATCTTTGAAGTTGACCTAGGAAGAAACCTATTCCAAAGAGCTTACCGGCCAGTGAACAAGAAAACCCTTATTTCCTATTGTGGGTCCTGGTGGGCAGTGCAGCGGAGATCTTGGTAGGACTAGGACAGGCATTCTCCCCTGGGAGATAGTCTTGCCTCCCAGGGATCTGAAACGGCTGGAAACATTTTAGTGGTCATAAGTGAAGGGTACTGCTGACATCTAGTGGGTAGAGGCCTGGGATATTGCTACATTGCTTAACAGTATGGGACAGCCCACTCAGGACAAAGTATTATCTAATCTCAAATGTCCCCAATGCCAAGGATGAGAAAATTGGAATTCTCAGCAAGGTGATACCACATCCAAGGAGATGAAAACTGGTTCTTGCTGGGAGTGGGGCAATTTTAAAAATCGTGTGTATGGGGGTAGGTGCTGGGGATTGAACCTAGGCCCTTGAGCATGCTAAGCAAGTGCTCTAGCTCTGAGTAACATCCCCAGCCCCCCATTTTACTTTTATGCATAAAGCACAGATATACAGCCGTTTCTTAGTATGCATGTTGGGGGTGATTCCAGGATTCCCCAACCACCCCAATCTGCAGATGCTCATCTTCCTTATATAAGATGGCATAGTATTTGCATAGAGCCTACGCACATCCCCCGTGGACTTTAGATCATCTCTAGATGACATATAACACTTAATACAATGTAAATGCACTGTACACAGTTGTCATACTATATGTTTAGGGAATGATGACAGGGAAAAAAGTCTCTACGTGTTCAGGACAAACCCTTTCGATCTGCAATTGGTTGAATCTGAGGAGGCAAAACCTGAAGCTCCAGGACTGTACACACAGTGCTTAAACAGGCATTAACATTTCATGGGGAAGGCAATTAGGAAAAAATAAAAAGTCCACTCAGGCTATCTCTTAAGCAGACAGTAATAAAATAGAGGGTGGCAAAGACTGGACTAAAGCCCAACTCAGCCACTCACTGGCTATGTGACCTTGAAACAACCTTGAACAGGTCATTTCTCTCCAACACCAGTTTTCCTATCTGCAAAGTGGGGACAATAATAGTAGCACTTCCTGGAAGTTTTTTTGTTGTTGTTGTTTATTTCGGTACTGGGGATTCAACTCAGGCACATGACCACTGAGCCACATCCCCAGCCCTATTTTGTATTTTATTTAGAGACAGAGTCTCACTGAGTTGCTTAGTGCCTTGCTTTTGCCAAGTGTGGCTTTGAACTCGCAATTCTCCTGTCTCAGCCTCCTTAGCCCTGGGATTACAGGTGTGTGCCACTGACCTCTTCCTGGGAGTTTTGTGAGGATTAAATGAGATTTTACCTGGGGATACTGAATGCATAGGAAGCATTCTAAAGGGTTAGCTGCTGGGTAAAGGATTACCACTGTCACCACCACCATCATCATTGTCATAGTCATTCCCTGTTCTCCAGCTAGTACTCTGGCTTGCTCACTATAAGCCCTCAATAAATGCTTTGTCAAATAATTGTAGCAAATGTTTAGTGCACATCTATTTTTTTTTTTTTTCAGTACTGGGGATTGAACCCATGGGTGCTTTACCACTGAGCCACATCCTCAGTCCTTTTTATTTTTTTTATTTTGAGAAAGGCCCTCTCTAAATTGCTTGGTGCCTCATTAAATTGCTGAGGCTAGCTTTGAACTTGCGATCCTCCTGCCTCAGCCTCCCAAGCCCCAGGGATTATGGGCGTGTGCCACTGTGCCCAGTAGAGCTGGGTATTCTTATTACACCTATTTTACACCTGGGAAAAACTGAGGCTCAGAAAAAAGAGGGGATTTGCCCAAGGTCAAATGGCTAAGAAGTGTCAAAGATCAGACTCAAGTCCAGCCTACCTGACTGGGCCCCAAAGCATTGCAAGGGAGGTGGAACCTTGAAATAGATTGGTCCCCCTTTCTCATTTAAAGCAAGCTTCTCCCCCTTCCTTGGTCCCAAAGAACCACACACAGGTTGAGGGAGGCTGAGGGATTCTAACCAGCTGACTGGCTGTTCTCAGGTCTTCTCCTCTCTGAGCCTCTTCATCATCTGAGAAAAGGGGGCAGTGTGCCCCACAGGGTCACAGTGGTTGGGCATGGAGAATCCTTATTGGGCTCCAGAAAGTCCCCATCTAGGTGTACTATGTGCCTGCTATGGGAAGATGGGGTTCTTAGGACTACCTTGAAGCTGTGGGGGCCCAATTCTAAAAGGTGCCTCAGGGATTCTAAGGATTGGCAGGAATGGGTGGTGCCTTAGGACCCCACCCTAGTGGCTGTGAGCACACCAGAGGCTTCTAGGCATATCTTTTTTAAAATTTTTGTATTTGTTCTTTTTAGTTATACATGACAGTAGAGTGTATTTTGACATATTATACATACATGGAGTGTAAATTCCCATTCTTGTGGCTGTACATGATGACGTGGGGTTATTCTGGTCATGTATTCAGATAGGAACGGGGAAAGTCATGTTCAATTCAACCTCCTGTCTTCCAGGCATATCTTAAGAGGTATGAGGCACATCTCATGAGTTGTGGGTGGCATTTTAGAATGTCCCCAAGGATTTGGGGGTACATCTTAGATTCTGGTCTAGAATCTGGGACTGTTCCCAGAGTTATAGAGGAATTTAACTTCTTTGAGCTCTAAGGGGCACCCCTGGATTTTGGTGATATCTTCATGGCTATGAGGCATGCCCTGAGTAGTGAAGATATCCCTGAGGGTGTATGGGGGTTTCAACACTTGATTTGGGGGATGTGGTGGAGCCACTTGGGATTAAGGGACATCTGAAGGACTGTGGAAGCACTCCTGGAGTCTGTGAAGGAATCTAGGATTTGGGGTTTCACATGTGGTCTGTGTGGACTGCTAGGGGTGCTCTGGGGGGCATTTCTGCATGACTGAGGAGGGGTGATGGTGGTGCTCTAGGGAGTTTGGGACATCCAAGGAACTGTGCTGGTGCTCTTGAGATCTGAAGGGTGCTCTTGTGGGCCCTCAGCACCATTGGGTTTGTGGTTGCCTCCTGGAATTCTTGGGATGTCCCAGAAACAAGGAGGACACTGCTAGGAATATAGGGACATCTTGACAGAGCATCATGATCTATGGGGCCTCAGAGTACCTCTGGGTTTTGTGGGGAAACACAGGGATTTGGGGAGCACCCTGGTTGTGTGGGGATCTCAGGGACAGTTAGGGCCCTATAGGAATTGTGGAGACATCTGAGGACTCCCTTGAGGTCAGTGGGGCCTGTCAACACCATGGGAGGTTTGTGGGCACACTTCGAAATTTGAGGGGCGTCGCTGGGGTTTGTGGAAACGCTTCCGGCTATTTGAGGGACGTCAGAAGGACTGCGGGGAGACCCTGGGGTCTGCGGGGGGAGTCCCCGTCGCTGTGGTACGGACGCCCCAGGCCCGCCCGGCCCCGCCCCGGGGGCGGCCCCAGCGCGAAGCCGGAAGGGCCGAGGCGGCCTCGGGGCGGGGTGGGGCCCGCGGCCCCAGGGCTGGGCGGCCCGCCTGCGAGGGCCGCGCGCCGGGCGGGCGGCGCAGCTCCCCAGCGGCCGCCGAGCGGGCCCGCCCCGCGCCCCCGCGGCCATGGCGCGGCCGCGTGGCCTGGGCCGCATCCCCGAGCTACAGCTGGCCGCCTTCCCGGCGGCGGCGGCCGAGGACGAGGCGTTCCTGCCAGAGCCCCCTGCCCCGCGCGCGCCCCGCCGCCCGCGTTCTCCGCCCTCCTCGCCGGTCTTCTTCGCTAGCCCGTCCCCAACTTTCCGCAGGCGCCTTCGGCTTTTCCGAAGCTTCCAGGATTTGGGTCGCCAGCCGTGGGCCGGGTAAGTGCGCGCTGATGGTCATGAGTTCGAGGCCCTTCTGGCCACCTGGCGCGCCCTTGGTTCTGGGGTCTGTGACTTGCTCTCTTGAGTCTTATTCTTCTTCCGTCACAAGGCACAGATAAAAATCATCCTTGCCCGCCAGGGTTGCCGTGGAGACATCTGATAGGGCATGCAGTAGGCGCTCAATAAACACTACATTCCTCCCACTTCCTGTGCAAACCTGAAGCTACGGTCACGCTTTGGGGGACTGAGGCCGACCTGCCATCCAAGGTGACCTGGGGACATGTGTTCACTTTTGTTAGCCTCAGTCTATGGCCCGTGAAATGGGTCCAGCGGTGTCCTCTGGGGGTTAACTTGCTGGGAGGCTCAGGGATGTTACCGCCTGCACAGAGCACTAAGGGTAAATGAAAGTTCCCTGCTTTGCCAGACCTGGGGTGGGCTACGGGGGCAGGAAGCCGGAGGGTGACAGGCAGGAGGCCACATCCGGTCTGGCTTCTCAGTGTTTCCCCTAGACACCGAGGTTGACAGTCTGGAGGTGGGCACGCGCTGGTGCCGGGGCTTCTCCCGGTCGTCTGCCTCCTTCATTGCTCCCTACTCTCCACATTTACTTGTTTAGGACACAGACTGGGGAAGGCAATGTGGGACAGGACACAGCCCAGCAGCTGGCCCGCGGGGAGAGATGGGGCGGGGAAAGAAGAGGGGGTGGAGCCAGGGCCTTTGGGCGCGGGTCCGGAGGGCTGGGGATCAGAGGGGTGGGGATCAGTGTCTCTCCGGTTTCTCTCCCGTCTCCACCTCTGTCTCTCCTGTCTCTGTTTCTCCCCAGCTCCACCTCCCTGCATCCCTCGACCCTCCCCGGGGTTGTTGTCATCCAGCCCTACACTCCGCCGGCTGGGACGAGTCCCATTCCCCTGGGGCGCTCACGGCGATCTGAGACCTGGAGCCCGCACCGCTCGACGTCAGGGCTGGAGCTGGGGGGAGTGGGCGGGGCCAGAGCCAGCGCGGGAGGCGGGGCGGGCCAGGAGCCGGGTGGGAGGGTAAAGCCGAGTCAGGGGCGCCCCTGCGATCCGCGTGGGAGGGGGCCGGGAAGAAGTGTGCGCTCAGTTCCTCTGGGCCCCTGCAGGGGGAGGCAAGCTTTGAACCCTCCCGGGCGTTTCGGACGCGCTGGGACCGCCCGGGGCCGTCCTGCGGGGGGGGGGGGGGGTGCTGGGGCATGGGAGGGTCACTGAGGCGGGGTGCCGCGAGGTGCGGAGGCGGCGCTGCCGGCGGCCGCAGACACCTCGGACCTGGCGAGCTGTGCGCGGCACACCACTGGACAGCCGTCCCCATGCGAGCCCCGACGGCTCTTGGCTCTCATGCGCTCCAGTGCAGCGCCCCGGGCCCGGCCCCGGCCCCCTGCCCTGGCACTGCCCCCCAGCCCTGAGTCCCGGACCCACTTCTCCTTCAGCGATGAAGATACTCATCGGCACCCGCCGGGTAGATCTGTCAGGTGGGTGGCCCGTAGCCAGTAGCATTCTTTGCGACCTGAGGGCTCTGGCTGTGCTGGGAAAGGGGTCCCTCGAGTGTGATTTGGGGGAGTCCCCTATGTGGTGGCTTCCAGGATCTGGTCGGGGTCCTACCCCCTTCCCTCTCCCCAAAGATACAAGTGCTACCGAGGGCTTCCCGAAGGTGGTGGCCCCCAAAGCTGGTGCCTGATCCTGCGCACTCCTACTTGCCCAAAGTAGGATCCCTGCACCCTCTTTGTGCCCCCAAACCTGGGATTCTGGCATTCACCCTGGCAGCAAATATGGGTGTCTAGCGTCACCTGGGCTCCACTCCCAGGCCACTGGCCTGGAGCCAGGTCCCTCAGGCCCTATGCTGCTGTGTCTCCAGCCTTACCCCCTCCTTCTTACTGGGGCTGCCAGGCTGAAAACCAAGCTGGAGCAGCGGGGGTGGGGAGGGGAGGTTCCTGGATGCCTGGAGGGTATTTAGAATAGGCTGGGTAGGGCTGGGGCCAGGAAGTGGCCTTTTAAGTTCTCTGGATTTTCTAGACTTGTCCTTGCCACCCAGCACCAACCCTTTCAGATACCTGGACACCACAGTCTCCAGTGTGGGGACACACCGCCGAACTCAGAAACACACAGACACACCCACATGCAGGGCATTCGGGGTCACCCTGTGTTTACTATACTAGGTGTGGGTCTCCTGGCTAGTCAGGGCACCAAGAGAACCCTCAAGTGACCCACAGCCACACACAGGTGACACACAAACCACAGCAACTCTTGCTTACCCCTCCAACAGTCCTGTACACACTGCATTCCCCAGGAAACACATGCCCCGGACCCTACACAAGTTCCTGCAGGCTGATTTTCCACATGTGCCTCATTCCCACACAGTCACAGCATCCGTGTGGCACCACTCATGAGGTCACAAGACTCAGAAATCCAAAGAGGTAGACACCCATGAACACCTAACCCCATGCACACACACAGATGCACAATTCCACATAGACACCTGTGTGCACACAGACCTCCCCCTCCTCCTCCCCAGACTGATATACACACTGACACTCATTCCACACACAGCCCCACAAACAGCCGTGTCAGCTGGCACCATGCACCCGTCTGGCAGACACAGGCCAGCACCCGCCATCAACCTCCCTGTGACCTTCACAGAGCAAATGCCAGGCCATTCCATAAAGGCTGTCTGGCACCTCCTGCAAGCAGTCAGGTGGAGAGGGGCAGGGAGCCCAGGGAGACACCAGGCCTGCCTTCCTTGTCTGTTCTGGGGGGAGACAGACACCCACTGATTGTGATTTATCAGCAGTTTGGTAGGCTGACCACCTTGGTTCAAGTCCATATTCTACCTTTCTGTGCCACGATTTCTTTGTCGTGAAAATGGGGCACAGCACAGTGCCTGGCCCTGGGCTTTCGACTGAGGTTGTTTATATTCATGTTTATTATAATCCTTCCCAGCTGTGACATGTCCCCCTTGCCCAGCACCACCTCTAGCCTGTTTGTTTCCCACCATCCCACAGCCCAACTCCCTCAGGCCAAGATCTGCTCCTGGACTTATGGTCTTCTAGAGGCTTAATTTAATGTCCCAGGAACCTAGTAGGCAGGCTTGGGGGCCCCACAGAGGTGGAGGCAGGTGGCATGGTCACTGGAGAGTGCCAGGTGGTCAGCCTACTGAAGGAAAAGCAGCCCAGTCTTTGACCTCTGATGGAGTGCCGGGTGTGTGGCTCTGCTGTGGCTATGATGTTGGCTTATTGCCAGTGGCCCCTGAGCGTGGTGGTGACTTTGGGTTCCATTGAGACATCTCTGGCTGACTTTGGGCCACCATGAGCAGTCAGTGGCAGGCCAGGAAAGTCCAGGGATCTGATTGCCTGGGATAGCAGAGCTCCCCACCCCCAGGCTGCAGTTCAACAATCCCCTTCCCTTTGCTGCCCTCAGCCCAAGAGACATCCACTCTTGAAGTACAAACATCTAAGCCCTGGGGAGCATCCTCTTCCCATCCAGGCCTCTGGGCTCTTGCTTACGTGAGCAGAGTCTCCTGGGGCAGGTGTATTTGCCATCTCTATGCTAGCCGAGCACCCTCTTGGGCTGCAGCTTAGGTTCCTGGTAGAGGGATGGGGGCCTCTGTGTAGCTATGTTCCTCTCCCTTGCCTGGTGGTACTTATCAGGGCCCAGAACTGCAGATTAGGCCTCAGGAGACAGGACATAGTTCTTTGGATGTGAGGCCACCAACCTCTGACCATCCCTTTGTTCCTCAGTTTCCTCATTGAACAGGAAGTTAACAGGACCCACCTCAAGAACTGGTGGCAGAAATAAATGCATACACAGTGCTTTGATAGTGCCAGGCACCAGCAAGAACTTAAGTGTCTTCTTGGGGCTTGGGGTGATTCAGTGGTAGAGCGCTCGCCTAGCATGTGTGAGACACTGGATTTGATTCTCAGCACCACCTATAAATAAAATCAAGGTCTCATTAACAACTAAAAAAATCAAAAATAATAATTTAAAAAAGAAGTGTCTTCTCAGTGCAGTTTGAATCTCCCTAATCCAAAAATCTGAAATCTGAAAGTCTCCAGAA
The DNA here is from genome assembly GCF_048772815.1 of Callospermophilus lateralis. Taxonomy (NCBI): domain Eukaryota; kingdom Metazoa; phylum Chordata; class Mammalia; order Rodentia; family Sciuridae; genus Callospermophilus; species Callospermophilus lateralis. The sequence continues at coordinate 215,964,725 of NC_135305.1, read as the reverse complement.
TTCGAAGCTGTTTGCTGACATACCACAAGTACAAAATTTTACATCATGAAACTATTTCATGTACAAAATTTATAAAACATATAAAATGGCCTTCGGGCTGTGTGTGTAAAGTATATATGAAACATAAATGAATTCTGTGTTTAGGCTTGGGTTCCCTCCCAGAATACCTTCTTAGGTATGTGTGAATATTCCAAAATCAAAAAAAAAAAAAAAAAGTGTGAATTCTGAAACATTTCTGGCTTCAAAATATAAGGGATGTGACAGTGGTTGGTAAGGATACTCAGCTGCACTATGTCCCTGAAAGGTTATGACCTGTCACCTCGTACGTATTGATGGTAATGGGCATCATCCTCGAAGGCCACAGTAATGATCTATGAGTATTCCTCCTTGAGGTGTTTTCCTTTTTTAAGTTTTTGTGGTGATGATCAGTCCTAGGACTTCATGTATGCTAGGCACTTGCTCTGCTAACCAGCTATACTCACAGCCCAGCCCCCCCCCCTTTTTTTTTCATTCTTTTTTTTTTTTTTTGGTAGCAGGGATTGAACCCAGGGTCACTTAACCACTGAGCAACATCACCAGCCCTTTAAAAAAAATTATATATATATATATATATATATATATATACACACACACACACACACACACACACACATTTAGTTGCAAATGGGCTCAGTATTGTTAATTTATTTTATGTGGTGCTGAGAATAGAACCCAGTTCCTCACATGTGCTAGGCAAGTGCTCTACCAATGAGCCACAACCCCAGCCCCCACCAGCCCTTTTTTTATGTTTTTAATATTTTTTAGTTGTAAGTGGATCTTTTATTTCATTTATTTATTAATATGTGGTGCTGAGGATCAAGTCCAGGGCCTCACACATGCCAGGCAAGTGATCTACTACTGAGCTACAACTCCAGCCCCCATTTTAACCCTTTTTAATGAGCAGGTGATTGGCGTCCTCTCTCATGCAGCTGTTGCCACCATCCATCTCCAGAACTTTTCTTCTTCCCACACTGAAACTACAAACTCTGACCCTCTATGTCCCCTGTCTCCCCTGGCCCTGGCAACCACCATTCCACTTTCTCTATGAACTTGATTATTCTAAGTGTGTCATATAAGTGCGGTTGACAATATTTGTCCTTTGGTGACCGGCTTATTTCACTTAGCATAATGTTTTCAAGGCGTGTCTTGCCATATATCACAATTTCATCTCTTTTTGTAAATTTTGAGACAAGATCCTGTTAAGTTGCCCAGGCTGGTCTTGAACTTGGGACCCTCCTACCTCAGCCTCCTGGGATACATGTCCAGCCTTTATAAGGCTGAATAATATTCCATTGCATGAATGTGGCACATTTGATTTTTCATTCATCCCTTGATGGACATTTGGGCAGTTTCTACCCTTTGGGTCTTGTGAAGAGTGCTGCCATGACCATGTGTGCACCTGAATCTTTTTGAATCCCTGCTTTCAGTTCTTTAGGGATTCTCCCTAGATGTGGTGTCGCTGGGTTGTGCAGTAATCTAACTTTAGCTGTTTTTCACAGCGGCTGCACCATTTGACATTCTCTCCAGAGGAGCACAGTGATTCCCATTTGTCCAAATCCTCACCAACACTTGTCATTTTCTGTTTTTTGGTTTTGTTTGAATAAGAGCCATTCAAATGGAGTCACATTGTGGGGTTATTTTGTTTTTGAGATGGGATCGTGCTGTGTTGTCCAGGCTGGCCCCGATGTCCTCCTGCCTTGGCCTCCCCATTATCAGGGACCACAGGCACCTGCCGCTGAGCACAGTTTACGTTGTGGTTTTGATAGCATTTCCCTAATGGCTAGTGATGTTGAGTATCTTTTCCTGTGTTTATTGGCCATGAGCACATCTTTAGGAAAAATGTCTATTCAAGCCTATGCCTTTTGTTTGTTTGTTCTTCTTAGGTATACATGTCAATAGAGTGTATTTTGACATATTATGCATACATGGATTGAATCTTTTTCTAACTGGGATCTCATTCTTGCTGTTGTACATGATGTGGAGTTTCACTGGTGGTGTATTCATATTTGAACATAGAAAGTTACATCTGATTCATTCTACTGTCTTTCTCTTATGCCTTTTTGAGGGGGGCATTGAGGGTTTAACCCAGGTGTAATTTACCACTGAGCTGCATCCCCAGCCCTTATTGTTTTTTATTTTGAGACAGGGTCTCACTAAATTGTTTGGGTCTCACTGAGTTATTGAGGCTGGTCTTGAACTTGCAACCCTCCTGTCTCAGCCTCCTGAGCTGCTGGGATTACAGGCCTCTGCTACTGCACCTGGCTTATGCCATCTTTGAATGGAGTTTTTGTTGTTGAGTTTTAGAAATAATTTATAATCTGGAATATTAACCCTTTGTCAGATATAGTATTTACAATGTTTTTATTCACAAATGTGTGTGTGTGTATGTGTGTGTGTGACCTCAAGCATAAAGATGTTGTTAGGCAAGAACTCTACCACTGAGCTATGTGTGGCCCTTAAAAATACTGTTTTTGGGGGTGCACCCGGCATTAACCCAGGGGCGCTTAGCCACTGAACTACATCCCCAGCCATTTTTATTTTTTATTTTGAGACAGGGTGTCAATAAGTGACTCAGGGCCATGCTGAATTGCTGAGGCTGGCTTGAACTTGCAGTCCTCCTGCTTCAGCCTCCTGAGTCATTGGGATTATAGACGTGTGCCACCAAACCCAGCTTAAAAATACTTTTGATTTGAGTTTAGTTGCTCTCAATAACTGGTGGAAGGTGTATTGCTTGGGAAGGCAGAGCAGAGCAGCACGGGCTGGAGCTGGTTGTGTAAGTGGCACTGTCTGGGGCACTCCAGGTAAGACGGGAGGTGGGCGACCTTAGGGATGGGAAGAGTGAGCAAACGTAGGGCACCATCAAGACTCTTAACAAGGTCCTTCTCTGAAGCTCAGATCAGAGACCCAGGAGGCTAGCCAGAGGCCAGACATGGGGTGGATGGAGGGAGTAGTGCCCACTTGGTCCCCTAGACCCTTCTCTTAGAGTAAAGAAATCAGCTGCATGAAATGGGGACAGGGGGAACAGGCCAGGGGTAAAGGCCAGTTGCAAGTAGCATCCAGGAAAGAAAGTGGCTCAGGAGCCCTCAAAATACATTCTGCTTACAGAGAACAGAGAAATCCCCAACATCTTTAAAGACAAAGCCTACAGAAGCCATCTAATGGGTGTGAAGTAGCGTCCCATTGTCTTGACTTGCATTTTCCTGATGGCTGATGGAGTTGAGCATCTTTTCACTTGTTTTTTTCTGGAGAAATGTCTATTCAAGTTTGTTTTTTGTTTTTTGTTTTTTTGATACTGGGGATTGAACTCAGGGGCACTCGACCACTGAGCCACATCCCCAGCCCTATTTTGTATTTTATTTAGATACAGGGTCTCACTGAGTTGCTTAGGGCCTTGCTGTTGCTGAAGCTGGCTTTGAACTTGTGATCCTCCTGTCTCAGCCTCCCAAGCCACTGGATTTATAGGCCTGCACCACTAGGCCTGTCTCCTTTGCCTACTTTTAAATTGGATTGTGTAAGTTTTTGTTGTTGTAGTAGTTCTTTATATATTGTAGATATTCATCTCTTATCAGATATATGGTTTGTAACATTTTTCTCCATTCTGTCCTTTTATTCACGGAAGTTTTTTATTCTGTTGAAGTCCAATTTATTCTTTTGTTGTCTGTGCTTTTGATCTCATTGCAAGAAACCATTGCCAAATCTAATGTCATAAGGCTTTTTTTTTTTTAAATTTATTTTTAAATTTTAGGTGAACACAGTATCTTTATTTTACCTTTATGTGGTGCTGAGGATCGAATCCAATGCCTCATGCATGCTAGGCAAGCACTCTACCACTGAGCCACAACCCCAGCCCCTGTCATAAATCTTTAATTTTTTTTTTTTTTTTAATTCAGTACTTGGGATTCAAACCAGCGGCACTTTAGCATTCAGCTACATCCCCAGCGCTTTTTATTTTTTGAGATAGGATCTCCCTAAATTGCCCAGGTTGGCTTTGAACTTAGTCTTTTTACCTCAGCTTCCCAAGTAGTTTAGATAACAGTCATGTGCCTTTGTACCTGACCAATGTCATAAAGCTTCTAAGAGTTTTATAGTTTCAGCATTTACATTTAGGTATTTCATCCATTTTGAGTTCATTTTTGTTCATGATATAAGCTAAGGGTCAACTCCATTGAGTGTGTGTGTGTGTGTGTGTGTGTGTGTGTGGATATCCAGTTTTCCAGTCACCACTATTGAAAAGACTCTTTTCTCCATTGAATGGTTTCATTAAAAGATCATTTAACCATATGTGCAAGAGCTTGTTTCAGGGCCCGTTAGTCTGTTTCATTGGTCTTTATGTCTTTTTGCCAGTACCACTGTCAGCATTGCTGTAGTTTTGTGGTACAGTCATTTTGAAATCAGGAAGCAGGAGTCCTCCAACTTTGTTCTCTTATTTCAAGACTGTTTTGGCTATTTAGGGCCCCCTGAAATTCTGTGTGAATTTTAAGATGAGTTTTTCACTGGGCACAGTGGCACACACTTGTGATCCCAGAGGCTTGGGAGGCTGAGGCAGAAGGTTCGCAAGTTCAGAGCCAGCCCTGGCAAAAGTGAGGTACTAAGCAACTCAGTGAGACCCTGTCTCTAAATAAATACATAATAGGGCTAGGGGTGTGGCTCAGTGGCTGAGTGCCCCTGAGTTCAAAACCCAGTACCCCCCCACACACCAAGAAAAGAACAAAAAAGAGATGAGTTTTTCTATTTCTTAAAAAAAAAAAAAAAAAAGGTTTTTGGGGATCTAATAGGAATCAAATTGAATCTATAAATTACTTTGGTTAGTGTTTATCTTAACAGTGTTGCCTTCTAATCACGAACATGGGATGACTTCCTATTAATGTCTTCTTTAGTTTCTTTCAGTAATAGCTGGGCATGGTGGTTAAAGCCTGTAATCCTAGATACTTTGGAGGCTGAGACAGGAAGATCACAAGTTCCAGGACAGCCTGGGCAACTTAGTGAGACCCAGGACTGGGGATGTGACTCAGTAGTAGAGCATCCCTGGGTTCAATTCCCAGTAGTGTGTGTGGGGGTGTTCTTTCAGCAATATTTTATAGTTTTCAGTATACACATCTTTTGCCTCTTCTGATAAATTTATTCCTAAGTATTTTATTAGTTTGATGTTACTGTAAATAGAATTGTGTTTCCTTTTAAGACTGTTCCTTGTTAGTGTGTAGAAACAAGGTAGGGCTGGGGATTTAGCTCAGTGGCAGAGCACTGGCCTAGCCTTTACAGGGCCCTGGGTTTGGCCTCATCCCTGTCTTTGTATCCTACCGTTTGGCTCAATTATCGACTTTATGTATTAGTAGTCCTTTTGTTATTGTTGAATAGCACTCTGTGGTATAAATCTGCTGCAGCTTTTTCATTCACCACTTGCTGGACATTTCAGCTTCATATTTCGTGGTTACAGACAAAGCTGCTATAAACGTGTGTGTGCAGGTTTGGGGGCAGACATATTTTCATTTATTTTGGTAAATATATAGAAGTAGATTTGTTGGCACATGTATGTTTAAAAAAATAACAAACCAGCCGGACACAGTGGTGCACACCTGTAATCCCAGCTGCTTGGGAGGTTGAGGCAGGAAGATCACAAGTTTGAGGCCAACCTTCATCAACTTAGTGAGATCCTGTCTCAAAATAAAGAAATAAATAAAAAGAGCTGGGGATGCAGCTCAGGGGTAGAGCACTTGCCTACCATGTGCAAGGCCCTGGGTTCAATTCCCAGTGCTAGAAAAAACAAACAAACTCTGATAAACTGTCTTCAAACGTGGCTATGCCACCTAGCATTCCCACCATCAATGTATTGGGGTCTAGTGGCTCCACCGTTGGCATTGCCAGATGTGTTTTAGCCCTCCTGGTAGGTGTGAAGAGGTCGTCCATGTTCTGTTTGCTGCTGGGGCTAGAACCCAGGGCCTGTGCAGCAAGGCAAGCACCCTACCACCAAGCCACACCCCAGCCCAAGGCTGACTCCTACAACAGGGCCCTAGGTCCCATCTCTTTTGTTTTGTTTTGTTTTGTTTTGCAAGAGGGAAAGGAGTAGGATTCACTCAAGTGTGAAGATAGAAACAGAGGGCTGGGGCTACAGCTCCTGCCTCCCGCCTCCCGTGCTCAAGGCCCTGGTTCAATCCCCAGCACCACACACGCACACAAAAGAGAAATAGAACTCTTGAGGGGGACAGATGGAACCCCAATATGGATGGCCCTAGGCCCTGCCTCTTAATACCTCTACACTGAGGACCAAACTTCCAACTCATGAACCCCTGGAGGACACTTTTTTGGTGGGGGAGTACTGGGGATTGAACTCAGAGGCACTCGACCACCTAGCCACATCCCCAGCCCCATTTTGTATTTTATGTAGAAAGAGGGTCTCACTGAGTTGCTTAGCGCCTCACTGTTGCTGAGGCTGGTTTTGAACTTGCGATCCTCCTGCCTCAGTCTCCCCAGACACTGAAATTACAGGGGTGCACCACTCAAAGCATATTCTGACACCTGACACAGCAAAGATCTTCGTACTTTTCTGCTAGTCTATAACTTACCTTTTACTCTCTTGAGAGTATCTTGCAGAGCTGAACTTTCACAGTGAATCTGGAGTCTTTTTAAAGTCTTTTTTTCTTTCCCAGTACTGGGGATTGAGCCCATGGATGCTCTACTACTGAGCTACTTTCTGGCTGATCAAGGACCCATCCTCACTTTTCTTTTTACATTGGCTGCCTGGTGCCCAGGGATATGGGCTCTACCAAGTAGAGGAGGCAAAGGATTGTGGGGATTTTAGTCTGGGTGCAAATTCTGATCTTGCCATAATCTTGCTGTGTGACCCAGAAGAACTACCTGTTCTCCAGCCTGAGCCTCATTTTCTTCATCTATAAAATGAGCCCCAGAGCTAGCCCACAAAAAAAAAAAAAAAAAACAAACAAACTCAGTATACAGAAACCAATATTGTCTTGGTCTAAGGTATTTCACTTATTTCTTAACAGAAGACCCATTCCAACAACAACCTATGCTGACCCCTAGTACGTGTTCTGTTCTCTCTCCTGTCCACTTTACTCCCACTCAGAATATAGTCTGAATTCCACTGACAAGTCTAACCCCCTTGCCTTCATTAAACATATTAATGAAACATATTCAACGTTTTTTTGTTGTTGTTTATTTTTTTGTTTCTGACAGTACTGGGCGTTGAACCCAGAGGCACTCTACCACTGAGCTATACCGCAATCTTTTTATTTGCTTGTTTGTTTTTTCTTTTGAGACAGGGTCTCATGAAGTTGCTGAGGCTGGCCTCAAACTTATGATCTTCCTGCCTCAGCCTCCTGAGTCACTGGGATTCCAGGTGTACGGCACAGCACCTGGCAACATATGAATGAATACATGAGTGGATTATGCCATGCTGTGGTCAGGACAGGTCGCTCTGAGGAGGTGACAGCTCAGCAGGGCCTAAGGATGAGAAGCCAGCTATGAGTCAGAAGTGGGAGAAAGCACTCCAGGCAGAGGAAGGCGGGGGGGGGGGGGGGGGGGGGGCGTAAAGGTCCTCAAGCAGGAATCCTTGTTTTATTGGTTTGTGAAGCCAGGGATTGAACCCAGGCCTTGCTCATGCTAGGCAAGCACTCTGCCCCTGAGCTAATCCCCAGCACTTTTTCAATTTATTTATTTGTTGGTTTGTTTATCTATTTATTTTGAGAACTCTTTAGTTGTCCAGGCTGGCCTCAAACTCTCAATCCTCCTACCATCTCCTGTGTAGCTGGGATTACAGGTGTGCGGTGTTGCGCCTGACAGGATTTGTTTTTTGTTCAAAGACCAGCAAGGAAGCTGGTGTGGCTGGAGTAGAGTTACAGGTCAGAGACAAAGACATAGCTACCGGGCAGGCAGGTGGGGAGCAATGAGACGATGAGACAGAGACCCCCCCAAATGAATCAGGAAGACCCCAGGCTGAGCCATATCTCAGCTGTATAAGCCTGGGGCAGGGATAATGCACCAGTTCCCTTATCCACAAAAGGAGTCAGCACCTTCCCTGGGTCATTGAAGTTACCAGCATTAACACAGAACGATGCCTGGCGTGGAGCTCAAAAAAGATGGACAATTGTGAGTCTGTCAGTCTCAGATAAAGCACCTGGGACTGGACTCAGCCAAGATAGTTGATATGAAGAGCTGAGGATGACAGAGCAAGTTGTGTACCTACAGCTTGCACCTTGTGCTGTGTGACCTCAGGAAAGTTGCTGCTCTCTCTCTGTCTGCCATTGATTAATTCAACAAACATTTATTGAATATCCATCATGTTGATCACTATGGATGGCTGAACAGCACTAGGCTTTGTTCTGGTTCTAGGGATGCAGTGGTGAGAAAAACAGACCAAAACCCTTGCTCTGCAAAGGTTGAGAAGGGCAGGCTAACAGTGAAAAAGGAATGTAAGATACAAATTATTCCAGGCAAATTGTGTGGTTTTTGTATTTTTTATTTTGAGACAAGGTCTCACTAAGCTACTTGCTAAGTTGCTGTGTCCGGCTTGCAATCCTCCTGCCTCGGCTTCCCAAGTCACTAGGATTATGGGTGTGCGCCACCACATCCATATGGTTTCAAAGGAAGAAAAATAGAAAATATCAAGGCAGGGGTTGACCTCTTCTGCACATTGGTCAGGAGCAAGGAGGATGCCATTGTGGGTGGAGTAGAGCGGATGAGGTGCAAAGCAGGAGGTCACAGAGCAGGACCTGTGGGCTGCAGTGAGGATTTTAGCTTTTTGTTCTGCATCAAGTGGGAGCTATAGAAAGTTCTGAGCCGGAATGACTGGATCTGATTCAGGTGCTCATTCGCTCCCTCTGGTGGCTGCTGGAGGAATAGAGTGTGGACAGCAATGAGCTGGAGACCAGGGCTGTTGAGAACACACCTGTCCAGGCCAAAGAAGGGAGGTGCTGGAAGAAAGGGGAGGGGAGGGGCTGGGGCTGGGGCTCAGTGGTAGGGTGCTAGCCTAGCACATGGGTTCAATCCCCAGTACCACGTAAAATTAAATATAATAAAGGCATTATGTCCATCTACAACTAAAAATATTTAAAAAGAAAAAATGGGGGGAGGGAAGTGGACAGATTTGGAAAGATCCTGGCAGACAGGCTGATTTGCAGGGCAGAGCAAAGGCAAGGATGACCCTAGACTTCTGGCCCAGAGTGTTCTCGGTCCCTGCAATGGGTCCTGGCACCAGAAGTACCCAGCAACAGTCCACAGACTGCAGCTCCCTGTCTCCAGTCTATTTGGGCACTTTGGTCTCCCTTCCTCTTGAACTCCTCAACACCATCTCAACCTCCTGATCTTCTTCCCACCTGTTTCCTGCAGCTTCGAGGGAGAAAATGGCCCAACACCATCACCTGGCCGCAGCCCCCTGGACTCGCAGGCGAGCCCAGGGCTCGTGCTGCACGCTGGGGCAGCCACCAGCCAGCGCCGGGAATCCTTCCTTTACCGCTCTGACAGTGACTATGACATGTCACCCAAGACCATGTCCCGGAACTCATCAGTCACCAGCGAGGCGTGAGCACCCCTCTCCCCACCTGCCACTCCTCCGGGCCTGGCCCTGCCACAAGCTGTCCTTCCCAGCAGGGCATGGGGGCACCCATCCCCACCTTGGTTAAGCCCCGATAGGGCAGAGTAGTCAGCAGCCCCTGTCCTACGTCTAATAGGTTCTGTCCCCTATAAAGGGCTCAGCCTTACTCTCCAGACCTACCAAGCCCTCTCTTACCATCGCCTGCTCTCAGCCAGGCTCTACAGGAACTGTCCCTCCAGGGAGGAAGCCCCACTACTTGGCCCTATTCTGATGTCCCCCAGCCCACCCCAAGCCAGCACCACTTCCCTTGAGCCCCTGTTGAGATGGAGCCCTCCAGATCTCCCGCCAGACTTGCCCTTTCCCTTCAGGTGCCCACCACAGCCCCATACCCTGTTCCTGCGCTTCCTCCGCCAACCCCTCACAGCACTCCCCTCTGGCATATCCACTTCCCGCCCCCCTCCCTTTGTCTGCACCCCTCCCCAGCGGTTTCCTTCAGGACCAGCCCTGGCAGCATGTTCACCCTTGGGTGCTGTAAGTGGCCTCTCCCCACTCCCTGCCCCCAGCCTCCCTCCATCCAGCTCCCACAATGTCCTCCCCAGAGATTTGCTTCTCTGGGGATCTCTAACCTGCCACTATCTTTTATCACAGGCATGCTGAGGACCTCATTGTTACGCCATTTGCCCAGGTGAGACCCCCGCACCCCTCCACAACTGGGGAAGGGGCTCAGCCCCAGCTGCCTCTCCAGGTAGACACCTCTACTTACTGTCACCCCCATTCCAGGTACTCGCCAGTCTCCGCAGTGTTCGAAGCAACTTCTCGCTCCTGACCAATGTACCTATTCCCAGCAACAAGTACGTTGAAGCTGGGCCCCAGCACCCATGATCATGAGGGTTAAGCATAGTGAGTTCAGTTATCAGCCCTGCTGTGTGACCTCAGGCAGGCACTTGACTTCTCTGAAGGACTGGTCATGTAACAATTTCTTTGGAGCCAAAGAGTTATTGAAGTTGAAGTGCCTAAGACACAAACTTTTATAAATACAGACTGGATGTCTGCATGCATGGTGGTGAGGCCATAGCCTCACCTGCTGGGCAAATGGCTTCTTGTGGTCCCTTCCTTTCCCTTTTGTAAAGTGGGAATTACAGTAGTGCTTCCAATAGCTATCTGTTGTGAAGAGTCCAGAAGATGGTGTATAGAAAGCACAAGAATATTGCTCTGTACATAGTAAGTGCCCAATAAATGGAGCAGTTCTTGTTATTTTGGGGAGGTGGATCTAGCTCAGAATTGCCAGTTGCTCTAGGGGTTGGGGACAGAGCCTTCCTCAGAGGATTGGGGAAGTTGAGAAGGGTATCCAAAGGAACCAAGTACCTGATCCTACTGCTGATCTGCCGTGTGCCTTGAAGAAGCCAGTTTTACCTGGTTGAATCGGTTTTCTGAAAAATGGGTTCTCATGGGCCTCACTGAGAGGCTGCAGGCCTTGTGCATGGCAGCACGTTTGGATGCAGTGAGCACGCGGAAACAGGAAAACTGGCCTTATTTATGGAGAGAGGGAGGCAAGGATCCGAGAGTCCCACGGTGACTTTGGAGCCCCATTTCTTTACAGGCGATCCCCGCTGGGAGGCCCAACCCCCGTCTGCAAGGCCACACTGTCAGGTAGCTAAGCTTAGGGGGTGGGAAAGGGCCCATCTTGCTGCCCCAGTGGAGGTGCCTCAGCCCTGGTGGCTGCCTCACCCCTTCCCTGGCACCCCACCCACCTGGCAAACCCCTATCACTGTGGGCTGGGGCTCTGCCTGCGGACCTCTCAAGTCACCACCCTGGGTGCCCCTTCTTAGAGGAGACGTGTCAGCAGTTGGCCCGGGAAACTTTGGAGGAGCTGGACTGGTGCCTGGAGCAGCTGGAGACCATGCAGACCTACCGCTCTGTCAGCGAGATGGCTTCGCACAAGGTAGGCGCACAGGGTTGGTGGGGGGGCTGGTGGCCAGGGCGGGGCTGGTGGGTGTGGCTCACAATTAGGGGATGCTGGTGGGGGGGCGAATCCCTGGATGGATCTGGTGGGGGTGGAGTCTTGGGTGGGGCCAAGTAGTTGATGGGGGAAGTAGGCGGGGCCAATTCCTTTGTAAGCCTGTGGAATTGGCCCAAGGGCCAAGCTGTGGGTGGGGCCTGTGGGTGGTATCAACAGCTACGCGGACGGCAGGGGTGGTGCCAACTCCTTAGTAGGGTTTGTGGAGTGGGACCAAGGACTCATATTTCGGCGGGGCCAGCCTCTAGTAGAGTCAGTGGGTGGGCTCAACCTTTAGGTGAGGCAGGTGAGGGCGGGACTGGGTAAGGACTTAGGGGATGGCCCATCTTTAGGTGGAGTCAGCCTTTGGGTGGTAGCTGGAAGGCCTGCAGTTCCTGTAGATTCTGACTTTTCCCAGGGATGGCAGAACCTGGTGTGTCTGTGGGGGGGTCTGGTTTTACATCTGTCCGTAGTGACTTACCTGTCTTGGGGGGTGTTGTATACTTGTACTGTCTGCAGCTGTGTGTGTGGATAAGGGTCTGGGTAGTTGTTGATTTGTTGGCTCCAAGTTTGGAGTGTGTTCTGAGGGGTGTCTGGGTGTGCACGGGTGATTATGTGGGGCTATGTGACACTTAGGCCATGCAGATATCCGGTTGGTTAAGCTGTTTCTCTAAGTGTGACTGTGTTTGCAGTGCTGAAGGGGAGGGGGCAAGCATTCCCTGTAGCTGTGCCCACTGCACATCCCCAGGGGGCGCCATTCAGAGAGCAGACAGTATGAATGATGCCTCCTGGAGTGCTGCAGCGTGGTGGCAGCCCTCGTGGGCGGTGCCTTTCAGGAAGTGAGTGTGCAGGCAGGTGTTCGCTGGGGAGCGCACATGTCTGTGGGTGGACGCTCGTCTGGAAGAGTGTGAATGTGAGGGTGATTGTGTCCCTGAGGGGGGGTCAGGCAACTGAGAATGTGACTGTGTCTCTGGGTAGGGGTATGTGGATGTTCCGTGAAGGGGTGTGTGTATTTGGACATCTCTGGGTGAGAGTGTGAACATCCCCTTATGGATTTGTCAGTGTATGATTTTGGCCAAGGACATATGGCTGTTTATGTTTGTTGAAGTGTGTGTCTGTGGGTGTGTTGAGTGTGTGGCTATAAGTATATCTAGTATCTGGGTGTCTGTCCCTAGGGTTGTGTCTCCTGAGTGTGAGTCTCCGTTCTTGAAAGGGGTGTGTCCATGTGCTCCGTTCTACACCTATGAACGTGTTGGGCATCAGAGTTGACTGTCTCCTCTGCGTGCACATGTGTGTCATGTATGTGTAGGACTGAGGGCCTTTGGGTGTCCATGTGGCAAGTGCCTGGGGTGTGTGGTAGTGTCTGTGGAAGGTGTGTCTCGGGGCATTTGTGTGTCTGTGTGTCCAGGTGTGTGTTTCTGTCTCTGGGTGTGTACGTGGAAGAGCTGTGTCCTGCTTCCTTCCCCAAGTCCTGGCTGAGGCCCATGGGCTCTGGTGCCCCTTTAACGCCCCCCCACCCCCAGCACCACCTGACTCCGCATGCAGCCTGCCAGTGCTGCAGTGAGCACACGCACACACGGTGCACACACAGAGCCCCAAGCCTCCTCAGCCTCCTCCGGGGACCCTGGCCCGGCACCCCCCCATGGGCAGGGGCGGCCGCTGCCTCTAGCCACTGCCGCAGGGGGGCCCATCAGGGCCAGTGGCAGGCAGACCATGTAACCAGGGCTGCCACAGGGAGCGCGGAGGGGAAGGGAGCCCCCAGCCCTGCTGGGCCGGCCCAGGCCCCTCCGCGGCTCCCTCTTCCACTGCCCCCCCTGCCCGGCACCCCCCCCCCTTGGCTGTTCAGCCCAGGACTCGCCAAGCTCAGCCTCTGTGTGCGGCAGCCCCGAGCGGGGCTCAGGCTCCAAGATGCCCCTGGTTGATTTCTTCTGCGAGACCTGCTCCAAGCCGTGGCTGGTGGGCTGGTGGGACCAGGTAGGGGAACGCAGGGTGGAGGGTGGGAAGGAGACCTTCCACCTTGGACCCTCTGGCCCCCTGGATGGGCTGTGTGTACAGCTGTGCACATGTGTGGCCCAGACCTGAAGGCTTGTGACTGTCTCTAGTGTGACCCAGGACTGGGCGTGGATGGCAGGTGGCTGGGGGTGTGTGGCCTCCCTTGGGAGAGCGGATCTCTCGCTGGGTGTGACTGTGGCATTATCTGGATGTATATGTGTCTGCAGTGGTGTGTGTCCTGCCTGGGTCATGGTGTTTCCCTGTCTGCAGTCCCATGGCTCTGACTGTGATGTCGTGTGTTGGACCATATTCGTGAGCCATAGCTACCTGATGTTTCTAGGGCATGTGACCCCAAATATCACTGACTGCCTTTTTGGATGTGCCCCTTGATTTGCCTGTCTGGGCTTTTGTGACGCTGTGTAGGACGGGGGCAGTCTGGGACGCTGTGCAGTTGTGAGAGATATTTGTGTGTGTGCATGCGCGCGTGTATGTTATTGTGTCCAGGATCTCTGGTCAGCACTGGGAGAAGTGACCACCCTGCCCCAGTGTGGGCCACCCTTCCTGCCTGGCGTTCCCTCTGCCTTGCTGGACAGAGTCGGCTCCTGATTCGGGGATGCTTCGGCAGAGCTTGGGGGCGGGGAGCCGATGCCCTTTCTCCTCCATGCACAATGTCACAGCAGAGGCCTGTGTGAAGTAGCATGGGGGGACCAGGTGGGGCCCCCAAGCCCCATTTTGGGTATGCTGCATTCAGCTGTGCATCTCTTCACCTCTCTGGGGTTGGGGAGAGGGCTATGATGGGAACCCCTCTCCCCCTTCCCTGGGTGACCCAGCTGGGGTTTCTTTAGCTAATCATTCTCCCATACCCTGGCCAGACCTCTTCCCTGAGGACTGGGCACTACGTTCCTCCTTCCAGTCTTGGCTGGGACTGAGGACAGGGATCCCACAGGGATTAGAACTAGGGTCTGTGTCTGACGAGACCTGGGCCAGGGGTGTTGTGGGAAGGCAAGGGTTAAGGGGCTTCTGGCTTGCCCCCCTTTCCCCTGCTAGCAGCTGGTTGGAGGGGGAGTTGCTAAGGAGACTCCCATCACCATGGTGACGGGATTCTCCTAGTACCCTATTGGTTCCCTGTTAGGCAGGAGCCCCTCCCTTCCACAGGTGCCCCTCTGGCTCCTCTTTGGGAGGGGACTGGAAGGGGAGCCCTTCTTTCCTCAAACAGAGAGGATTATGCTGGTATCAGCACCACCCTCCTGGGCCTGGGTCCCCCTTTCAGAGCTGGGAGGAGAGGAAGGGCTGACCCCCTCCCCTCTAGCAGCCTGGTAGTGGTCTGAGGCGTGAAATAGGAGGGGCTCCTGGGGTCTTCAGGAATTTGTGGGAAGGGCTGGCACACATACAGCACCCGCAGCAATGACACCCTATCTCCCCTTCCTTCTTGGCTCCTTCACCTTAGTTCAAGAGGATGCTGAACCGAGAACTCACACACCTGTCAGAAATGAGCAGGTCAGGAAACCAGGTCTCAGAGTACATTTCCACCACATTCCTGGGTGAGTGAAGGGCAGCATGTGGAACAGGGGGGACACCTGGGCTGGAGGGGCTGGCCCAACCCTGTTGATGTTGACCCTGCCCCTTAACTCCTCAAAGGTCAAAGTCACTATGCTTAAGAGCTCCCACACTCATGAGGCCCCTAAATTAGTGGGACCACAACTTCTGTGGAAACCACGAATGAGAATATCTTGGGGGGCTAGGAGAATAGCTCAGAATAGCTCATATGCAAAGCCCAGGGTCTCATCCTCAGCACCAAAAAAATCTCTAAGACCCTCCAAACTCAGTGGAACCCAATGGAATTCTCAAACTCTAAACCCCAAGAGAATATTCATGCCCCTGCTCAAATTCAAGTAGAATTTCTAAACTTTAAAAGTCAATAGATTATATATAACAAATTGGAATAAAAAAGAGGGGAAAATCAACAGAACCTACAAACTTGGATTAAACATCCCAAATTTAGAAGACCCACCCCAAAATCAAGAGTTGCCCAAACTCACTAAGTTCTCAAACTTAAGGAATCTCTGAGCTTCAGAACTCTAAAAGTACTCCCCCCAAAAAAAATCTTAAAGCTGAAAAACCTCTGAATTCAATAGATTCTTCTAATTTGATTTGGCCATCCTTCCAAATTCAGTAGATCCTCCCAAACCTTATATCCCCAAACTTCAGATCTGTAAGGAGCTGGGTACGGTGGCACACACCTGTAACCCCAGTGACTTGGGAGGCTGAGGCCTGAGTTCAAGGCTGAGATTCATAAATTCAAGGCCAGCCTCAGCAATTTAGTGAGGCCCTGTCTCAAAATAAAAAATAAAAATAAGAAGGTCTGGGGATGTAGGTCAGAGGTAAAATAAACCTGTAAGGGATCCCAAACATAAGGGTTTGGGGCTGGGGATATGGCTCAAGCGGTAACGCGCTTGCCTGGCATGTGCAGGGCACTGGGTTCGATCCTCAGCACCACATACAAATAAAATAAAGATGTTGTTTCCACCAAAAACTGAAAAATAAATATTAAAAAAAAAAAGGGTTCATTGGAACCCTTAAGCTCATGGGGAGCTCAAACCCCTTCTGACTTCTGAACCCAAAGACCCCCAAACTAAGGAGATTCCTGCACACTCAGGATAATTTCATTCTCACAATGTGTCACCAAACTCCAAATTCAGGAGATTCCTCCAGCTCAAAAAAGAGGGTTCAGGATTGTGGGATGTCAGCACGTGAGCGGGTGGCAGGCCACAGAGTTCTGAGGATCCTGCCAATAGGAGCTTGGCATGCAGATGACCCCGTCAGGTTCTGTCATTGACTGGAGGTCTCAGGTCACAATAGGTGTCCCTGGCCAGGCTCTGGAAGGCTTTGAAAGCTTAGGAGGTCTCCTGGGACTGGCCCCCAGGCAGGTGGTTGCCAAGGGGACCATGGAGCCAGAGATTCCCTTTCCCTCCTCCCTCCCAGTGATGCCCCCTCCCACCACTGCGCTCAGCCACCATGGGGGTGTCTTCCCTGGCTGAGAAGCTTCCCTGAGTATCCAGAGCAGTCAGTGGCTCTCCCTCGGGAACTCGCCCCACTTCCTGACTTCTCACACTACCTGGAGACCAAACCTAGCAATTGAGCTGGGGACACCCCATAGCCCTGGGCCAGCGCCAGGGCCCCTGACCCAGCCCACCCCTTCCCAAAAGGATTCTTATAGCCCCTTTGGTATTCAGCCCCCGAGTGCCCATCAGCCTGACACCCAGAAGGCTTTTACTCTTTTGGGTGAGGCTTCTGAGGACATGGGGTAGGGTGAGGTGCCTCCCCAGGAGGTCTGGTCATGCCTGTCCCCCATCTTCTGCAGACAAACAAAATGAAGTGGAGATTCCGTCACCCACAATGAAAGAGCGAGAACCCCAGGAAGCGCCGCGACAGAGACCCTCCCAGCAGCCCCTGCCCCTGGGGCCACAGTTCCAGCCCATGTCACAGATCACGGGCGTGAAGAAGCTGATGCACAGCAGGAGTCCGAACACTAGCGTCCCACGCTTTGGGGTGAAGACTGACCAAGAGGATCTCCTGGCCCAAGTGGGTGGGGGCTCAGTGGGGACAGAGACCTCTAGGTGCCCAAAGAAGGACTCCATGTGGGGTCATATCTTAAGCCAGGGTCCCTGGAAGCAGAGCCTGAGATGATGAATGACCTCAAGAGAGGATGGAGAGGACAGAAAGGAGGAGCGCAGAGGTGGCCTCAGCCTCCGTCCACAGGGCGCTCTGAGGAGTTGAGCCCACCCCGACTCCGTGCCCTGGGCCTTCAGAGCCCTGAATCAGCTGTTGGCTAAGGGCTGCCTCCAGGGATGGATGGCGTCACCCCTCCCTGGGGGCAAGAGCAGTTTTCTAGAGAAAGGGTCAACCATAAGCCACACAGCAAGCAACACTCCCTAGCAGCTGGGGGACAGTGGCATGGATCTGGACAGGGCCCCAAGAGTGTCTACTACAGGCAAGAACTGGCTTTGGCTTCTGCCGCTTCCAGAACCCTTAGTGGCTTGCTCTGGTGATGTTTATCATGACCCTCTCTGAGGCTGCCACTGGTGTGCTGTGTGCTCACCATTCAGTCGCCTTGGGGTTCTTGAGCACCTACTGTGCATCAGGATTGTTCTAGAGGCTGGGTAGACAGAAAATGAGCCAGTGTCCCTTCCTCCTCCAACTCGAGGTGGGGGACTCCCGAGCAATTTAGCTTAGAGACTGAGCTGGGTTCCCATCATCCTGGCCTTGCTACTATGAGCCACAGGATCGTAGAGAAGTCACACCTCGGTTCCCTCAACTGCCGATGGTGTTTGGTGGATAATAAGCACTTCAGAAACAGTGGGTGGGTTAAACTCTGTGCTCCTGGCCACTCTGTGACAGGGACGGTGCTTCCTTTAGACCAGGGTTCATTGTTCCTAGGAAAGGGTCTCAGGGCCTTGGACCTGGCAGGCTCCTGACCGCCAATCTCCATCTCCACTAGGAACTTGAGAACTTGAGCAAGTGGGGCCTGAACATCTTTTGCGTGTCCGACTATGCCGGAGGCCGCTCGCTCAGCTGTATCATGTACACGATATTCCAGGTGATGGGGGCAGTGGGGAGTGGGCCGGGCTGTGAGGGGCACACGACAAGGTGCTCCAGGCCGGCAGGGGTCATCGCCCTGCCCCTACCCGCCCCCAGGAGCGGGACCTGCTGAAGAAATTCCACATCCCCGTGGACACAATGGTGACCTACATGCTGACTCTGGAGGACCACTACCACGCCGATGTGGCCTACCACAACAGCCTGCATGCAGCTGACGTGCTGCAGTCCACCCACGTGCTGCTGGCCACGCCTGCCCTGGATGTGAGAACCTGCCACCTCCCCCATCTCCCAGGTCCCTGTTTCTGGTTTTCCATTTCTTTCTTAGTGGTGCCAGGGCCTTGCACACGCCAGGCAGGCACCCTACCACCTGAGCTCGAGCCCCAGCCCTGGTTACCGTTTCCACTCTGTCCCCTGACCTTTGTCTCTCTCTGACTCTGTTCCTCTCTAACCCTCATCCTCCTCTCTGACCCTCATCTTTCTTGACCCCCATCTCCCTCTGACCCCCTGTCCCTTTCTGGTCCTGTCACTCATCCCCTTCATTCTAATCTTGGTCCCTCTGCCTCCATCTCCCTGCCCCCAGGCGGTGTTCACCGACCTAGAGATTCTCGCAGCCCTGTTTGCAGCTGCCATCCATGATGTTGACCACCCTGGGGTCTCCAACCAATTCCTCATCAACACCAGTGAGTGGCCCTCCTGGGGCGGAGACAGCTGGGCTGGGAGCAGGAAGGGACCAAATGGAAGTGGAACTGGCTAGACAGGGGTGCTGGGCTGGCACTCTGGAGGCAGTGCCCACTGGGCTGACCCAGGGCCATCTGGGCACAAGGCAGGGTGGCACCCATGGTTCCCTTAGCTGACCTCTCTGGCCTGGTTGCAGATTCGGAGCTGGCACTCATGTACAATGACGAGTCGGTGCTCGAGAACCACCACCTGGCTGTGGGCTTCAAGCTGCTACAGGAGGAGAACTGTGACATCTTCCAGAACCTCAGCAAGCGCCAGCGGCAGAGCCTGCGCAAGATGGTCATCGACATGGTGGGCGGGGCGGGGTGTGGGGACAGAGTGGGAAAGGAAGCCTTTGAGGTGTGGGCTCTGGTGAGGAGGCGGTCTGAGTCTCAGACGAACCTCCTGAAACCTGGTCTGAGCCTTAGGGTTCTGCAGAGGGAAAACGGCCAAGGCCTGGGCGGGTCCAGTGGGCAGCTGGTGGGCATTGGCAGCCCCTGTGACGCCCCCTTGCCTCACAGGTGCTGGCCACAGACATGTCCAAGCACATGACGCTCCTGGCTGATCTAAAAACCATGGTGGAAACTAAGAAAGTGACCAGCTCAGGGGTTCTCCTGCTGGACAACTACACCGACCGCATCCAGGTGCCCCACAACCACCTTACAAGGAGACTGGACCCTTCTACTCCCCCAGCCCTTTAGGTCTGGGTAGCTGCCCCTGCCTTAGCCTCAGCCCCCTTCTCCTGTGCCACCCGTCGTCTGTTTCTTTTTCTCTCTGTCCGTCTTTCTTTTCCAACCCCGCCTCTCCTTCCCCAGCCCCTTTCCTCCCCTCTCTCCTCATCACCTGCATCTCTCTCCTGCACCATCGTCTCCTCCTTCCCTCTCCCCACTCTTTCCCCACCTCTCTCCATCCCTCCCACACCTTTTCCTCCACTTCCTCTCTTCCTCCTCTCTCCACCTTTTCTCCCTGTGCCTGCACCAGGGCCCCTCTCCAGACTGACATGGGGCAGGGGCTCTAATGGGTCCCCCTCCCCTCCCCCATGCAGGTCCTTCGCAATATGGTGCACTGTGCAGACCTCAGCAACCCTACCAAGCCACTGGAGCTGTACCGCCAGTGGACGGACCGCATCATGGCCGAGTTCTTCCAACAGGGTGACCGCGAGCGCGAGCGGGGCATGGAGATCAGCCCCATGTGTGACAAGCACACAGCCTCCGTGGAGAAGTCTCAGGTGCGTGCTGAGGGCAGTGAGGACAGGGGCCAGGCCAGGCTCCCCCTCCACTCTTGGCCTGAAGCTCTCACATCCGGGAGGGAGGCTGTGATGTCAAGTATTTCTCCTTTTCCTTTTCTCCCTTGAAGGGAAATGGGCCATGTTTGCCCCCCTGCAGGGCAACTTGAGCCCCTGCAGTCGCATGCCTCAGGCATTGCCAGCCGATTGACAGCATCCACCAGAACCTCAGTCTGCCTTCTTTTCTTGTTAATATTTTTTTAGTTGTTGAGGGAACTTTATTTATTTATATGTGGTGCTGAGAATTGAACCCAGTGCCTCACACGTGCCGGGCAAATGCTCTCCCGTTGAGCCCCAGCCCAGCCCCAGCCATGCTGCTTACCTGGATTTTGCATACAGACCTGATGCCGGTTCTGCCTCAGTTTCCCTGAAACCCCACCAGTACCGTCTCAGTGGGTTTAGAGGTGATTGGTGGTGTGCTGGTTTAGTTTAACGTGGAGGGAGACAGAACACGGACTGGTGAAGGCTTGCGGCCAACATGTGACGGGAGCATTTCTCACTTTCCTCTCTTTGGCGAAACCCCAGCTGGTGTGTCTGTCCTTTTCAACCTGGGCTTCTCAATCATCCTTGGTGGTGGAGGCTGCCCTGGGCATCGTGGGATATTTAGTAGCATCTCTGGTTTCTACCAGAGCACATCGACCCCACCCTCCACATATAACAACCAAAAATGCCTCCAGGCCTCGCCCCATGGGCCTGGTAGTGTAAAATCAATCTGTTAATCTCTCTTTCAAAGACATACCAGCCAGGCAAGGTGGCACCTGCCTACAATCCCAATAGCTCAGGGCTGAGGCAGGGGGATAGGGAGACCCTGTCTCTAAATAAAATACAAAAAAGGACTGGGGATGTGTCTCAGTGGATAAGCGCCCCTGGGTTCAACCCCCAATTGATGTGTATATGGAAGTGTTTCATTTATATCCAGTTTCCGTTTATATCTCCTGTGGTTTTAATTTCTTGTGCAAGGGTTTGGGGAAGCAAAATCGCTAGGTCAAATGTTTTTGATTTTCTTAGCTCTCACCACACGATGGTGCCATCTGCCGCAAGGGCCACCTGTTTCTACCTCTTCCCTCCCCCAGGTGGGTTTCATTGACTACATTGTGCACCCATTATGGGAGACGTGGGCAGACCTCGTCCACCCAGATGCCCAGGAGATCCTGGACACATTGGAGGACAACCGGGACTGGTACTACAGTGCCATTCGACAGAGCCCGTCACCACCACCTGAGGAGGAGCCCCCAGGGCTGGGCCATCTAGCCCCACCGGATAAGTTCCAGTTTGAGCTGACGCTGGAGGAGGAAGAGGAGGAGGAGGCATTGGAAACGCAGGGATTGTCTGTGGCCCAGGCTGTATCCCCAGCTGAGGGGTCATCCACGGCCCAGGGACAGGAGGCGCGCTCGGAGGCAGTGGTAGAAGCATGTTTGACGCAGGGCGCAGACTCAGCGCGGGATGCACCTGTGACTCAGGATGGAGCTGGGTTCCAAGAGGAATCCGCGGATGCTGTAAGCTGCTGCAGCTCTTCTGCCCTGTCTCTTAAAAGCCCCCTCCTGCCTGCCTTGAGGACCCCAGAAGAGGCCCCGGGCCTCCCGGGCCTCCCCTCCCCGGCGGCCGAGGTGGGGGCCCAAAGAGACCATCAGGCTGCCAAGAGGCCCTGCTGTGCCTGTACCGGGACACCAGGGGAGGACCCCCCCATCCTCCCGGCTCTGGGTGGGTGGGGGTCAGGTGGAGACCGTACCTGAGCCCCAGCCCCCTGACCCTGTGGCCCTCCCTGCCCGCTCTCACCCCCATCTTCCTGCAACCACCTCCTCCGATGCCTCAAAGACTCTTGGCCCTCCTGAGAAAAAAGAAAACAGAAAAGTGGGGGGTTTTCTCTTTTCTTTTTTTCCCCTTTCCCCCTGCCCCCACCCATGGGGCCTTTTTTTGGACATGGGGGCTGGGGAACGAGGGGCTGAGGTCCCAGAAGGGATTTTATTTTTTGAATTTTAATGGTAACATTTTTAGAAAAAAGAACAAAAAAAGAAGAAAAAAAAAAAAGGATGAAACACAGCAACTGTAGACGCCCCCATTCCTGGTTTCTCCCTTCGCCTTCAAGCCCCTGCCCGCCTCCCGCCCCACCCCAGTCCCAGGCTCAGTCTTCCGGCCCCTTGGGCTTCTCCACTTAGACCCAAGCACAGGCACGGGCCCCTCCTGGGCTTTTCTTTGGAGTTTTGGAGGGTCTCTAGAACCCAGCGGGGAATAGCCATTCTGGGCAGGGCCAGGGGTGGGGGTGTCGCCGTGGGAGCCACTCACTGCCCCATCGCAAGTCTTCCACTCATTCTGCACAAGTCCAGCCACACACAGGGGTCAGCACAGCTGCTGACTGTAGGGTGGTGTTCCACACCGCCAGCTCCGCCCGAGACTTGAAGACACACGCACACATACACACACACACACACACACACACACACACACACATCCTCCTTCCAGCTGCTTCTCCTCTTGTTTCTGCCTTAATGATTCCTGTGGCCATAGCAGACAGGGTCACAGTGGCTCCCCGCCTACCTGCTCTGTGGGTGGGGTGGGGCCAGGCCCAGAGTCCCCATCCCAGGCCCACAGACACTCCACCCCCTCAGCGTCCTCCTGTGACCCCCTTCCACTTCCACACTCTGACTCGAGCCCCTCACCTTTTGCCCTAGGAGGAAGCAATAATGGTGTATACCCACATCCCCCATCCTGGGCAACCCTTCCCACCCTGGCACCAAAGGATTGTCTCCTTTATCCCCCTACCTTGCCAAACCTCTTCCCTATCTAATCCCTGAGCAATATGACAGACAGATGCAAGGCCATTTTTTTTTTCCAAGCCATGGGGGACTGTTGGAAAGGAAGGACCCCTCCCCTCCCCCTCTATGTTCTTCAATCTGGTTTTGCAGCCAGATGGGGCAGGGGCCTATCTCATTCATTGCCTGTCCCCCCAATTCTGAGCACAAGGTACTGTAGCCCCCACTTCTCGAGCCTTCCATCTGTCTGTCCACCCATTTTCCCCTGCTCCATAATGCTTAACAGGGTTCATTTTTGTAGTGAAAGTAGTTTGTCCCAGCCGGTGACCAGAATGGGCCTTCCCCTCCCCACCCCCCTTTTTTCTTTTTTTTTTTTCTTTTTTTTTTTTTTTTGTATATACTGTAAGGTTGGTTTGTAAATTATTCTACAAAGGCAAAAAGGGAAAATAAACTCGCCTTTCCCTGGCTGACCCAGTCAGGAAGGTGGGGCAGGGGCTCCCGAGGGAGAAGTCCCCACCCTGCTGTATTATACATACTGTACCATAATCCGGGCAAGGGTGCACTCTGCAGTTTTATGGGAACTTGTGTCATCATAGGGGGCAAGGGCTGGGCAGAGCCTGCCCCCTGCCCCTTCCCCAGGAGCAGGGGTGACTGGTAAGAGACCCCCAACCCAGTCAGGGATCCTCTCCCCAGGGTGGGTGCAGGGCCCCTGTGAGCTGCTGACGTGTTGTCCCCTTTGATGATCAGTCTGTCAGCCCATTGATGGATGATCGATCATTCGATCTTGTCACCAATTAAACTGAGACATTCATCAATGTTCCTGGCTGATGTGGCTTCATTCCCCATCTTTGTTGACATGCCTCCCTTGGTTTGTGGAGATGGTGGGTCCTATTCCCACCCCTCCCTGAGCAGGTGGAACATTGTGAATGGATGGAACTGTGCATAGAACTCAGCCAGGTTGGCCCCAAACAACACAAGTTCAGACTAAGAAGTCTTCCTGGCTCTGGGGCTGGGATTCAACCCCGTCTTGGTGCATGCAAGGCAAGCACTCTATTGTGAGCCACACCCCAGCCACCACCAACCACGAAGTCATTAAAAGTCAACAGACCTTGGTAAGCCCCACTTCTCTCACTCAGAGCGAGTAGAACACGGTGCTTGGGTTCTTCTGGTACCCAGCAGTCACCCCTAAAATTCCAAGGGGACCTTAAAGAGACAACCCACCACTGGCTACTAAGAAAAGATCTCAGGCCAGATTCTGCTGAGCTAATAAATTGATGAATAAGTATGAAAGAATGTATACCTATGAAATTCCTAGCATCCTGTCCATTTTAATGTTGGTTCCCTTCACAGTGGAAAAAAAAGTGGGGGACCTCAGTGGTAAAGCACTTGCTTAGCACGTGCAATGACTTGGGTTCTATCCCCAGCACCACAAAAATAAACATGGATATAATCTCAGCTATGCAAGAGGCTGAGGCAGAAGGATCACAAGTTCGAGAACAGCCTGAGCAACTGAGTGAGATTCTGCCTCAAAAATGACTGGGTAGCTCATGTTAGAGCACCACTGGGGTCCTTCCAGTACTGGGAAACAAAAATCTATACTGACTATGCATAGACTTTGTTTTTATGGCATTGTTCTCCAAACAATGTAGAATAACAACTATATACACAGCCTTTGCTGTGCAGGTGATGATATGGACAGATGACAAAGTCTATGGAGGGCGTGTGCAGATTGTGTGCAAATACTGTGTGTGTTATTTTCCATAAGGATCTTGAGTATCTGCAGATTTTGGTGTCCATCAGGGTCCTGGAAGCAATTGCCTATGGTTACCAGGGGGCAACTGTACCATTAATTCCACCCATCAAAGCTCATTTTCAGGCAGGGGAGGTACTGGGGACCGAACTAACAAGCACTCAACCAATGAGCCACATTCCCAGCCCTATTTTGTATTTTATTTAGAGACAGGGTCTCTCGAGTTGCTTAGCACCTCCCTGTTGCTGAAACTGGCTTTTGAACTCATGATCCTCCTGTCTCGGCCTCCTAGCCACTGGGATTACAAGTATGTGCCACCACACCTGGCTTCAAATCTCATTTTTCCAACTTTTATTAGACTAACAAACTCCTGGTATCAATAAAAGGGTCCTGGTGTTGGTTATATACTAATGAACAACATTTGCAGGTATAAAGATATGGAGGGTAGAATGTTTGTGATGTGTGTGGTTTTGTGGTCAGTGTTATACTGACTTGTCTCTGGATTTTTTTTTTTTTTTTTTTGTCTTTCAGTTGTATATCTGAGAGATCCACCCCAGCCCTGTCTCTGGGCTTTAATAAACCACTATGCAGCATAGTGTTTAAGTGCTTAGATACAATCAATCACAAGATGTGTGTGACGTGTGACGTGAATGTTCTGAGAATGAGGGCATCATGCCTGGGTCTAAGGAAAGGTGGATAGAAAGATTGACCTGCTTGACCTGCCTAAATTGTCACTAGCCACCAAGACTCAGGTTTTTGTCCCAGCGATGGGGGTGATCTTTCCAACCTTCAGTGGTCTACTGTAAAATAGAGGGGCTAGGGATGAAGCTCAGTGACAGAGCATGTGCTTAGCATTCTTAAGCCCCTGGGTTAAATCTCTAGCACACACACAAACACACAAATGCAGACCACAGTCCCAGACTTGTGGGGAGGGGTTCCCTGGAATGAGACTGTCCAATCAAACTTTTCTCGGATGATAATGTTCTATATCTGAGTTATCCAACTCAGCCATTAGTCACATGTGACTGTTGGGCACTGGAAATGTGCCTACAACTGAAGGAATTTTATGTTTCCTTTATATGAAGTAGTCACACTTGGCCAGTGGCTACTGGCTAGATGTGCAGTTCTTGAACTAAGCCAGGGAGTTCACGTAAAGGACAAAGAGTTCGCCTGCATGATTGTGGCAGCAGAATCCCAGAGGAGTGGGGGCCATCCTGGATCCAGGGGAGAGAAGCAAAGCTGGAAAACTAGGTAGAAGTTTCCAGGGGATCTGAACTTATGCAAGAAGCAAAGAGGAGGCACAGACATTGTCCCTAGAGAGTTTCAAAAGGAGGCAGATATGGGAAAAGGGCATTGGGTTGAGGGTCAGAAGTGACACCACCAATTCCAGCCTTCAGAGAATGGTTGAGTGGACTTGGGTGAACTTTCTTGCTCTCAGCCTCAGTTTACCCCGGTGTAAAAAGGGCAGTTGTGATGTTCCAAACACCTCTTGTGTCCAGACATGGTGACAGGTTGAGAAAGTGGGTCAAAGGGTGAGAATGGTGCTAATCATCTGCTGGCTCTTTAAAATTGCCCCGAGGAAGGGGGTTACCTTCCCTCAGGCAAAGGTGACCCAGGTCAGTAGAAAGTAGCAAGGAGACCTTGAAATCTAAATAGGACCCACGGACCTGGGGAAGGAGTGGAGATGGTTCATTCTCTGAAGTTGACATGAGTCTTGAGCAAGTGGTACCCCCTCTCCCAGGGGGCTCAGCCCTGTGATAAACTCCCCACCCTACCCAGGACTGAGGCTGAAGCCCAGGGCCTCAGGCATGCTAGGTAAGTGCTCTACCACAAAGTGCCACCCCCAGTGCTTCCTTAAATTATATTTTGAGACAGAGTCTCATTAAGTTGCCCAGCCTGGGTGCTAGGCGTGGTGCTGCACACCTGTAATCCCAGCAGCCCTAGAGGCTGAAGTAGGAGGATCACGAGTTCAAAGCCAGCCTCAGCAACTTAGTGAGGCCCTAAGCAACTCAGCGAGACCTTGTCTCTAAATAAAATATTAAAAAGGGTTGGGAATGTGGCCCAGTGGTTAAGCACCACTGGGTTCAACACCTGTTATCAAAAAAAAGTTGCCCAGGCTCAATTCAAACTAGAGATCCTTCTGCTTTAGCCTCCCAAGTAGATGAGGTATGGGTGTGCAGCAGGCTGTGGCAATCTCTTTAAGGGGATTATCTCATGGACACTCCATCTGCCTTTGAGATATGTACTATCACTGGCCTCACTGCAGATGAGGAGACTGAGGCCTGGGTCATGATCATAATAGCAGGGGAGGGAAATAATTGCAAGTCACTAAAAATGGAGTGACAATCAATTAAATATTTAACAGATGGATTTTATTGGGGAGGGTGAGGAGAACAGGGTGAAATTCTTGTTTTTATTCTCAAATGCTTTATGGGTTTTTGTTGTTGTTGTTGTTGTTGTTAGTGTTGATATTTTGTTTAATTGAGACAGGATCTCACTCTGTTGCCCAGGCTCAAGGTATAATCTTGTCTCAGCCTCCCAAGTAGCTGATATGTGTCTCGGATCCCTGCTCAACTCCGATACTTATGTTATTATTTTATGTACATAAAACCTTGAGATATGGGTACGATTTCACCCTCTTTAATAGCATAAAAACAGGGCTGGGGATGTGGCTCAAGCGGTAGCGCGCTCGCCTGGCATGCATGCGGCCCGGGTTCGATCCTCAGCACCACATACAAAGATGTTGTGTCTGCCAAATACTAAAGAATAAATATTTAAAAATTCTCTCTTAAAAAAAAAAAATAGCATAAAAACAGTTGAGTTCTGGGGTGCACAACTATAGTCCTAGCATCTGGGAAGCTGAGGCAGGAGGATGAGACCACCCTGGAAAACAAAGGGAGATTGTTACTCAGAAAACAAAAAAATATTTTTTATAAAAAAAAAAAGAAAAAGCATAATGAAGTGCAAATTAAAATAAAATAAAACACTATTTTTCTCAGGTGTCCTCATCTATTAGCAAATAATACAAATATGAACCATTTTGGGGGCAGGCACTTGTTAGTGTTGGTAAGAGCTGGGTTACACAGGGCCTGGGGCTGGGGCTCAGTGCTAGAGTGCTCACCTAGCATGCACAAGACACTGGGTTTGATCCCCAGCACCACGTAAATGTAAAAGATATTGTGTCCACCTAAAATTTTAAGAATAAATATTTTTTTTAAAGAGTGAGAGAGAGAGAGAATTTTTTAATATTTATTTTTTAGTACTTGGCGGACACAACATCTTTGTTTGTATGTGGTGCTGAGGATCGAACCCCGGACCACACGCATGCCAGGCAGGCTCGCTACCACTTGAGCCACATCCCCAGCCCCAAGAATAAATATTAAAAAAAAAAAAAAAAAGAGCTGACACACATAGCTTTCTAGGGGTATCTGACAACATTTTTAAAACTTTTTTTGTTTAGTTGTAGTTGAACATAATACCTTTATTTTATTTATTTATTTTTTATGTGTTGCTGAGGATCAAACCCAGTGACTTGCACATGCTAAGCCAGCACTCTACCACTGAGCCACAGTCACAGCCCACTATCTGACAATATTTATCAAAAACATGACAACAATGCATGCATTTTGACTCAAGCTTTGAGGTTTATTAAATATCCTTAATGAAACAATTGGATGAATATTTAAAAGTGAAAATGGCCAATGCCCCAAATAAAAGGCATTGCATTATAGTATTGGTCAGAATAATAATTAATAAAAACCCAGATATCCATCATTAGGGGTCATTAAATTATTCTTCACCTGTATGTTGGCTCAATATGCAGTCATTAAGAAAGATGAGCTGAGCTGGGGCTGGGGCTCTAACTCAGTGGCAAAGCACTTGCCTAGCATATGTGAGGCACAGGAGTTCGATCCTTAGCACCACATAAAATTGAAACAAAATAAAGTCATATATAACTACAAAAACAAATTTTAAAAGATGAGCTGGAGGGCTGGGGTTGTAGCTCAGTGGTAGAGCACTTGCCTAGCACGTGCGAGGCGCTGGGTTCCATCCTCCGCACCACATAATAATAAATAAAATAAAGGCATTGTGCCCAATTACAACTAAAAATATATTTAAAAAGAGATGATTTATATATGGTATAGTACCAGGGATTGAATTCAGGGACACTCTACCACTGAGCCCCATCCCCAGTCCTATTTTGTATTTTATTTAGAGACAAGAGTCTCACTGAGTTGCTTAGGGCCTCACTAAGTTGCTTCAGCTGGCTTTGAACTTGCAATCCTCCTGTGTCAGTCTCTGAAGCCACTGGGATTACAGGCATGCACCACTGTGATGGCTATATTTATTTAAATGCAAGATGTTGCCAGAACAGGTTTCAAAACATTCTTTACTATATGACCTTGCTTTAAAATATGTGCATGCGCAGGAACTGCAAAATAAGAAGAAGAAGAAGAAGAAAAGATGAAATAAAAATAAGAATATATGCATAGAGGAGACTGAGGAAGGAGGATCTCAAGTTCAAAGCCAGTCTCAGCAACTTACCAAGACCTTAAGCAATTTAGTAAGATCCTCTCATAAAATAAAAATCAAGAGAGCTGGGGATGTGGCTCAGTGGTTAAGCGTCCCTGGTTCAATCCCCAATACCAAAACAAACAAAACTCACACAAATAAAACAATCTGTGCACAGAAAAAGAACTTGCCCATCAAAATAGTAACAGTGTCACTGGATGCCATGGCAGATACCTACAAAAGCTACACAAGCAGAAGAATCTAGTTGCTCAGGACCTTGCTAAATTGCTGAGGCAGGCTTTTTTTTTTTTTTTTGGTGGTAGTTGTTATTGGGGATTGAACTCAGGGGCACTCGACCTGTGCCACATCCCCAGCCCTATTTTGTATTTAGAGACAGGGTCTCACTGAGTTGCTTAGCGCCTTGCTATTGCTGAGGCTAGCTTTGAACTCACAATCCTCCTGCCTCAGCCTCCCGAGCCGCTGGGATTACAGGCGTGCTCCACTCCGCCCGACTCTTTTTGTTTTTAGCGTAAATTATCACTCTGCTTTTAAAACAACCCTATCAAGTAGTAACTATTATAATAAAATGGGTCATTGACAATCAGGGAAGGAGGTAGGCTTGAGAGCGCCAGCTCTCGAGCGCCCCCCAGAGTGAAGCTGGGGAGCTACAGCAGGATAAGGAAGCAGCGCACGCGCAAAAAAGAGAAGCACGGCGAAGTGGAGCCAGAGGGTTTCTCCCGCGCTACGATTGGCTGGCATGGTTGTCATTAACAGAGAAGACGCCAATAAGGGAGCAACCGCTTCGCCTTTAGAACCCAAAGACTAAAAGAGCAGAAACGCTAGGGAGTTGGTGGGGCTCCGACCGCAGCAGGTGCGATGGGCCCTGAGGCTGTTGAACTGACCCTGGCATCACTTCCTTCTTGAAAGGGACCCCAGCGTCCTCCTCCTTTCCGGAAAGAACCCTGGCATCAGTCCCCGTGCCTTAGGGGAACACTTGGTGTCATCTCTTTACCCTGAAAGTGATCCCAGGGTTGCTCCCGTGTCCTTGGGGAAAGGGGGAATCCTGACGTCATCCGCTCTTCAGCCCTGGTTACTGGCCCCAGCACTGTTCTTCCTGCCTACAGGAGACCCGGGCATCATCCCATCTTATTGGGGATACCCCTATCTTGTTCCTTGCTGAGGGGACCCCAGGAGTCATTCTCTCTTTCTCAGATCTCCACAGCATTGGAGATCAGCATTTTTCCTGAGCAGGACTTGCCTTGTCCCCTGGTTTGCTGAGGGTTGCCTGTCATGGCTCTCCCCACACCCGAAAGGGGTCCATCATTCCCCCTTTTTTTCGGAGAGCAACACCTTCTTCCCATCCGATTCGAGGCAGACCCCTGGGAGGGCTTCGGTGGTCCCCACTGATGTAACAAGTCTCAAAGCCCCCTCTGGTTCTCCCCTGTCTTGCCCCCCAAAGTCGGGAAAGGGGAAGCTCACTCCTTACAGTTGGAGGGGGAGTGAAACTAACTGATAAAGGAACTTATCATATCACATGTCCCATGAGAAATCATTTAAGGAACTTTAACTGTTTCTTCCAAAATAGAAACCACAAGAAAGATCTACAGCTGCTTTAAATATATTTATCATATGCTTCGCACAGTTCCTGACATCATCAGCAGGTACTTATTGAGTAGTTGAATATGTGCAGGGCTGTCACCTGGAAGAGGTATGACTTTGTTCCACAAAGTCCCAAGAGATCTGATAATAGGGCTTCCTTGGGCCAGGTGTGGTGGCTCAGTCCTGAAATCCCAGCAACTAGGAGGCTGATACAGGAGAGTTGCAAGTTTAAAACCAGCCTCAACAATTTAGTGAGACCCTGTCTCAAAAAAAAAAAAAAAAAAAAAAAAAAAGGGCTAGGGATGTAGCTCAGTAGCTAAATGTCCATGAGTTCAATTCCTGGTTCCAAATATAAATAAATAAATAAAAAGTGTGTGGGAGGGAGCTCCCTTGTGTTGAACTGAAATCCTAACAGGCTGAATAGCTACTCTTCCACACAGCTGGCAAAATCCACACCCTTGCAGAAATATCTGGAACACTTGATCAATTCTACTTAGTGCCACACATTTATTCTACCATCATTGTGACCAAGAATTTGTCAGTTTAGGGCTGGGGATGTAGCTCAATGGTGGAACACTTGTCTAGCATGCACAACACCCTGGGCTCCATCCTTAGCACTGCAAAAAAGCAACCAAAAATATTGCTTCTTCTTACCAGATATGTGTGGATAATAACAAGATAGATTGCAGTAGAAGATGGGGAAATGGAGAGATGGGGGACAATCAAGGGGGACAAAGAACAAGCTGGTTCTGGAGATCTTATGGACAATAATATAGTTAACAATATTGTATACTTGAAATTTGCTTCAAGGTAGATTTTTATTTATTTATTTTGGCAGAAGTTACTGGAAATTGAACCCAAGAGTGCTTTACCACTGAGCCCTGTTTTATTTTTTTGTTTTTGAGACAGTGTTCCCCAAAGTTGCAAAAGCTCTTGGTAGGTTGCCAAGGCTGACCTTGTACTCGAGATCCTCTACCTCAGCCTCTTGAGCTGCCATATACCCAGCCACAGGGTAGATCTTAAGGAAAGGAAGAAAGGAAGGGGAGAGAAGAAAGGAGGAGGAGGAGGAGGAGAGAGTGGGAGGGAGGAGACAGAAAGGAAGGGACAAAGAAAGAAAAAGGGAAAAAGGAAAGAGGAAAAAGAGGGAGAGAGAATGAAGACAACAAAGAGTGCGAAGGAAAGAAGGAAAATCAGGTGAGGGAGGAATGTTAGTTAGCTTAATTGTGAATATTCACAGTGTATATGTAAATGAAATTATTCAGTTATACACTTTAAATATATATAACTTAAAATTTATTTTAATTGACACAATTGTATATATTTATGGGCTACAGTTGTGATTTAAATAAATGTATACAATTATAATGACCAGAGTAACTGGCATATGCACCATCTCAAACATCTATCCTCTTTGTACTGGGAACATTAGTTATTTTAAAATATACAATTAATTATTTCAACCACAGTGACCCTTCTCTGCTACAGAATGCTATGTTTTTCCTCCTGTCCAATTGCACCCTGGACCCACCAACCATCCATCCTCTCTCTATCCCCTATAAGCTATAGCATTTTATCCCAGGCTCCAATAACTTACAGCATTTTTTCCAGAGGCTTAAAACAATCATGCTATATTTTCTCATGATTCTACTCTACTCTAAGTGGTATTGACTTGATAAATTCATAATCAGCAGGGGAGCCAATGGGAGACTGGCTGGTGCTGGCATTGACTGCTGGCTGGGCCTCTCTCTCTGCATAGCCTCCTGTTGTCCCATTGACTAGACCAAGCATCTTCACATAGTGACAGAGGCATTCTAAGAGGACAAAAGTAGAAGCTATGGAGTCTCCTAAGGCCTGTATTAGGCAGCTTCATGTTACTAAGCTGAAATACACAAGGCAATTAACTTAGAATAAGGTTTGCCTTACTCAGGAAGCTGAGGTAGGAAGATCACAAGTTCAAGGCCAGTTTGGGTAATTTGGCAAGACCCTATCTCAAAATGAAAAGATCTGGGAGTGTAGCTCACTGGTAGAGCACTTTCCTAGCATGTGCAAGGCCCTGGATTGATCCCGCACACTGAAAAAAAAGTTGGTATAATAAAATCAAAGTTAACAATCAATGGTGGACATGGAGCTTGGACTTGGATTTGGACAAGTCCTTTAAATAGGAAGCTTTTTAACGCCTTGGAAGTCGTATTTGACTTATAAGAAATACAAATTGCTCGTGAGTTTTGAAGAAATCTAATTTAAAAAGTAGCAACTAGTCAGAGTATTGTACACCCCAGAGATCTTCCAGTTTTGTTCCTTTTCCAACTTGTCTTCCTTGCAAACAGGATGCCCACATGGGTTGCTGCACTCCTTCTAGAGAAAACTTCCAGGCAGCCCAGGGGGTCCTTCCTGAGGTACAAACCCTCATAGATTAAGACAGGTATGGCTGACAGAAACACTGATGTTTCACAGGTAATGCCAGCCAGTGAGCAATTTAGATAACAAAGTGTGGTGCTGTCATTAAAGGTTATTATGAGCATTTTAACCTAACGACCTTGATAATTTGCCCAAATGTTATAGATTTCCAGCACTTTCAGCATTCCTAATCAATAACACTTCATTTATTATTGCTATAGTTTGGAACTTAAGTGGCCCCCAAAGGTCCATATATTAAGTCCTGGCAGGGCACAGCAGCACATACCTATAATCCCAGTGGTTCTGGAGGCTGAGGCAGGAGGATCACAAGTTCAAAGCCAGCCTCAGCAATGGCGAGGTGCTAAGCAACTCAATGAGACCCTGTCTCTAAATAAAATACAAAATAGGGCTGGGGATGTGGCTCAGTGGTTGAGTGTTCCTGAGTTCAATCCCTGTTACCAAAACAAAAAACAAAAACAAAAACAAAAAAGTGCCCAGACTGGCACTTTTTAGTAGAGCCTTTAAGAAGTGGAGCCTGGGGTAGGTCTTCAGGTCACTGGAGACATGCCCTGGTAGGAATTATGGAGCAATTACAGGACCCTGATCTCTTCCTCTTTGTTTCATTTTCTGCCATGAGGTGAATGGTTTTGCTCTGCCATCCACATGTCATGATGTTCTGACTTGCCACAGGCCCAAAAGCAAGAGGGACAACCAATCATGGACTGGAACTTCCAAAACTGTGAGCCAAAATAAACCTTACACCTTACATCTTCATCAGTTGATTGTCTTGAATATTTGTTATAGTGATGGAGAGTGGATTAATACAATTATATTCTTTACTGTGTTTCAGATGCCAGGCACGATGATACCCATTTTATAAATTAGGAAAGTGAGGAACAGAGAGGATTTGCATGCTTCATATAAGTGCCAGAGATGACTCTCAGGCTTAAACTATAACAAATATCTGAGATGATCAACTAATAAAGAGAGGCTTATTTCAGCTCATGGAGATTCCACACAGTACCAGTAAAATCCCATTGATAATAGCAACAAGACCTATGAAATGCCCCTTTAGAAGCCCCTGTGCAAGCCCTTTTGGGGGAAATTATAAAGCTTTCCTGAGACATCAAGGACTTCTTTAAATAGAGAAATATCCATTCATGAGGAAAGAAACTTAATATTATAAAAATATAATTTCTCTTCAACTCAATAATTTTAATGCAACTTAATCAAGGTTTCAAGATTTTTCACGGAACAGGGCTGAAGCTACATGTAGCTCAGTGGTAGAGTACTTGCCTAGCATGTACAAACTCCTGGGTTTTATCCCCAGCAATTCCTCCCAGCAATCCCTTCCCCCAATTTTTTCCCACGGGAATGCATTCTTCATAGTGAGAAATAAATATGCAATAAAACCCAAGATTATTTGAAAAAGGGTACTTTGTCTATCTGACATTAAGACATGCTACAAATCAGTAATACTAATAATGGACTTGATGCAAAGTGGACTTTAGGTCAATAAAGCAGAATAGCCCAAAACAGAAGAGTCCCATACATATATGGAGGTTTGTTATATGGTACAGATAGCATTTCAAAACTATGATTCAAGATTCAAGAAATGGGTCCTGGGTTTCTCAGTGGTGGTGGGGCACTTACCTCACACATATGAGGCACTGGGTTTGACCCTCAGCACCACAAATAAATAAATAATAAAGTCTTTGTGTCCATCTACAACTAAAAATATTAAAAAAAAAAAAAAAAAAAAGATTCAAGAAATGGTTTGAGGGGCTGGGGATATGGCTCAGTTGGTAGATTGCTTGCCTTGCATGTACAAGGCCCTGGGTTCAATCCCCAGCACCACAAAAAAAAAAAAAAAAAAAAAAAATAGTTTAAGGAGTAGTTGGTAGCAACTGGCTATCTATAGAGGGGAAAGAAAATCAAATTCCTACTTCATACCATGTATACCAGCAAGTTCCAAGAGGATTTAAAATATATATTTGGGGAAAGAAAATCAAATTCCTACTTCATACCATGTATACCAGCAAATTCCAAGTGGATTTAAAATATATATTTTATATAAATATATATATATATATATATATATATATATTTTAGTTGTATATATATAAATATATTTTAGTTGTAATTGGACACAATACCTTTATTTTATTTATTTATATGTGGTGCTGAGGATCAAACCCAGGGTCTTGCACGTGCTAGGCGAACGTTCTACCACTGAGCCACAACAAAGCCTGCCAAGTGGATTTTAAAACAATGTAAAGCCAGACATGATGGCACACGCCTGTAATCCCAGAGGCTCAGGGAAGCTGAGGCAGAAGGATCACAAGTTCAAAGCCAGCCTCGGCAAAAGGAAGGTACTAAACAACTCAGTGAGACCCTGTTTCTAAATAAAATACAAAATAGGACTGGGGACATGGCTCAGGGGTTGAGTGCCCCTGAGTTCAATTCCCGGTACCCCCACCCCCACCCCCCAAAAAAAGTAAAAACAAAATTTAAACATATTTGAAAAAATATATTTTGATGGGCTGGGGATATGGTCAAGCAGTAGCTCGCTTGCCTGGCATGCATGCGGCCCGGGTTCGATCCTCAGCACCACATACAAACAAAGATGTTGTGTCTGCTAAAAACTAAAAAATAAATATTAAAAAAATTCAAAAAATATATATATATATATTTTGAAAAAGTCTTGATGACTGTACTAGTTAGGATTCTTGGTCTTAACAGAACCAATAACAACTAAAAAAAAAAAAAAAAAACCCTGTTAACTTTGATTAAAAAAAAAAAAGGAATTAATGTATTGGCAGGAGACAATAAGTTAACAAGTGAATAGGATGTTGCAGAAAATAGCAAAAATCAAAAGTCCTGCAAGGTGCCATAGCACAAACCTGTAATCCTAGCAACTCAGGAGGTAGAGGCAGGAAGACTACAAATTTGAGGCCAGCCTCAGCAACTTAGCAAGACGCTGTCTCAAAACAAAACAAAATGGATTGGGGATGTAGTAGTTCAGTGGTGGCCCCCTGGGATAAATCCTCAGAACAACAACAAAAAGTCCTTTAAGATCACACAAAAGGAGACCAGGTGTGGTGGTGCCTGTGGTTCCAGCTGCTTTAGGAGGCTGGGGCAGGGATCACTGGGGTCCAGCAATTCCAGGCCAGCTGGGGCAACATGATCTGACCAGCTCAAAAAAAAAGGAAAGAAAGCAGACAGGTACAAGGGAAGATCCATCAAGGCACAGGGCGATCAGTGTGTGAATGTGACTGAATCATAAAGAACTAGAAACAGCAGGAATGTGGAGCTGAACCCCGTCCTCAGGAATATGATGTCACCGCCCCTGGAGAGTGCTCTGACAGCACTGGTGAGACTGAGCCTGCCCTGCCATCTAATAAGTCCCACCTCTAGCATCCACCCTGAGAAATGGAATGACGCCTAAAGACAGGTGCCTAAGGAGCAAAAAATGGGAACAACTTCAACAGTGTCCATAGTCAAGAGATAAAGAGAATAGAACATGGTGTCCTGTTGGAAGGAAGTGGCAGGGCTGGGGGTGGAGGTGAGGTAGAGTGCCTGCCCAGCTCCTGCCAGGCATTGGGCTCTATCCCCAGGAGAGCGGCGGTCGGACACATCACAGATTAATAAAAGTCTTACCGAGAGGGAAAAAGCAAGTTGCAGAATACAGGCAACATTATGCCATACTTTCTATGTGGAATGTAGCACACAGAGCATGAATGCTAAGTTTTGTTTCTTAAGATTAAAAGGTTGTGGCTCAGTGGTAGAGCACTTGCCTTGCATGGGTGAGGTACTGGGTTCGACCCTCAGCACCACATAAAATAAATAAATCAATCAATAAAGATTGTTTTTTAAAAAAGGATTGGAGCTGGGCACAGTTGTGTGCACCTGTAATCCCAGCGGCTAGGGAGGTTGAGACAGGAGGATTAAGAGTTCAAAGCCAGCCTCAGCAACTTAGCAAGGCCCTAAGCAACTCAGTGAGATCCTATCTCTAAATACAAAATAGGGCTGGGGGTTGTAGTTCAGTGGTCAAGTGCTCCTGAGTTCAATCCCTGATACCATAAAAAAAATTTTCAGGGACGAGGGACTGAGGATATAGCTCAGTTGGTAGAGTCCTTGCCTTGCATGCACAAGGCCCTGGGTTCGATCCCCAGCACAAAAAAAAACAAAACAAACAAATAAAATTTTTTTAATTAAAAAAAAAAAATTAAAAGAGTTGGGCTGGGGATATAGCAGAGTTGGTAGAGTGCTTGTCTCATATGCACTAAGACCCTAGCTAGGTTCAATCTCCAGCACCACAAAAAGAAAAGATTAAAAGGGTTGGAATGGGACTGGGGTTGTGGCTTAGTGGTAGAGCGCTTGCCTAGCATGTGTGAGGCACTGGGTTCGATCCTCAGCACCACATAAAAATAAATAAATCAAATAAAGATATTGTGTCCATCTATAACTAAACTTTTTTTTTCTTTAAAAAGGCTGGAATAGAGAAAGATTTCAGATTTCTCTGTAACATTCAATTTTGCTTCCATGATGAATTTTATTTATTTATTTATGTAGTACTAGGGATAGAACCCAAGGCCAAGCACATGCTGAGCAAATATGCTATCACTGAGCTACACCCCAGCCTTTCCATTTGAGATATGGTCTTGCTAGGTTGCCCAGGCTACCTTGAATTTGTGATCCTCCTGCCTCAACCCCCTGAGTAGCTGGGATTACAGGCATGCACCACCACCTCTGGCTTTTGTCCATTTAATACCCAGTCACCCAAATAAAATTTCAGAAAAATGGCTAGATTTTTTTCAAATTTAGAAGCCATATTAAAGATCATCTATCTTTAAAATGTGCACTGTCTGGTACGGTGGCACACTTGTGAAATTCCAGTTCTTGGAAGGCTGAGGCAGGAGGACTATAAGTTCAAGGCAGCCTGGGCAACTTTGTGAGCCCCTATCTTCAAAATTAAAAAAGAAAAAAAGGGCTAGGGATGTAGCTCAGTGGTAGAGCATCCTTGGGTTCAGTCCTTAGCACCAAAAAAAAAAAAAAAAAAAAAAAGGTGAACTGCATTAAGGTATGAAATAAACCTCAGGGCATCCTGGGAGATGTGTCAAAGAGTTAGGTCACTGGCTTCCAAAGCAGCTGAAACTGAGAGACAATTGTGTGGCTCACCTGGGAGAGAAAGGGCAAAATGTGATGAGTAGAGATTACAAACTGGTTTCAAATACAAATCCTAAATTGAAGACTTTTAAGTACATTTCAGTAGAAGCCCTTCCAGCAAGAGCCCGGGTGGAAGACACTAGTTAGTTTGTTCTTTATTCTCATTGGAAAGTTACAGGGTTACTTATCAACAAAATGACTGTCCAGGGCAGAGAAACCCAGTGGCTTTTATGTACAGGCCCATCCCTGGGGACACTTCCTGAGGGACCTCGGCCCCTGCGATCTCACCTGGCCCCTTAGAGGTCTCTGGGAACCAACTGCAAAGATGCAGGAAACAAAAGCCAGTCTGATCTGGCACTTGTTTTCACCCCAAGGGGAGGTGGCAGCTGGTGGTATCCTAGTCCCTCCCAAGTGGCGGTGGGACCTCACCTGGGAGCATGCCCTTCCTACTCCCCTCCCAAGAGGTCTGTCTTGGATGGACACTCCTGGGCTATAGGGAGGGGCTTGTGGGTTCCCACTCTGGTCTGCTCCGGCGGTGTCATTTGGATATGGAGGCATCCAGCCTCCCTTCCTGGAGGATGAGTATCCACTCCGTAACCTCCTCTTTGTTGTTGGGTATGAATACAATGCTTTCTTTTCTCCCCCAAACAACAAAAGTGTTTCAACAGGTACAGTTCTGCTGGTCGATCTGTTTCCGGCAGGGTTCCATGGTGACAGCTACGCCCACCCCGCTCCGGCCCGATGTCATTCGAGTCACCTCACTCCAGGTGTCTGTGTCTGGGTCGTAGCACTCCACACTGTCCAGGAACGTGTGACCATCATAGCCTCCTGTGGGGAGAGTGGAGGGGCAGTCACTACTCGGGCCAGCGACGGTGGGAGGAAACACAAAGCAGCAGCGAGATGAAGAGCATTTCCATGCAGATCACAGCAAAAGCAGCCACCTGACCCCCAGAAATGGAGTAGGGTTGGGGGTGGAGCTCAAGACCTGGGTTTGATCCCCAGCATCAAGGGGGTGGGGGGCAGTCTGGACTCTTTTACCCAGTCCCCAGGGCCTCACCCAGGACGTAGATTCTCCCCTGGTGCACAGTAATCCCCAGGGCACTTCGACGATGCTTCATGGGGGCTACAAAAGTCCATGTTTCTGTCTCCACATCAAAACGCTCCACGCTGTTAAGCTGGTCCTGACCATCGTAGCCCCCGGCGGCATAGATACGGTTGTGCAAGACGCAGACTCCTAAACCACACCATGCAGGGAGGGTCACTCTGGGGCCTGGCCTTGGGGAGCCCAGCCACCATCTTCCCTCTCTCCCAGGGACCCCTCAGAAACAAAGCCAGGAGCAAGAAGTTTGGAGTCTGGAAGATTCTATCTCTTCTACATGCACCGCAGGTTTGAGGGTTAAAACAGGAAGAGGCCTCACCCAGGCCTGGTGGAGTTTCACCCCAAATTGGGGGTGTTCCTGG
Organism: Callospermophilus lateralis; assembly: GCF_048772815.1. Taxonomy (NCBI): domain Eukaryota; kingdom Metazoa; phylum Chordata; class Mammalia; order Rodentia; family Sciuridae; genus Callospermophilus; species Callospermophilus lateralis. The sequence goes on along the minus strand of NC_135305.1, from coordinate 215,924,915 downwards.
ATGCTCCCTCCCCACAGCTCACGCCCACCTGCCCCACTTCGGATGGTGTTCATGGGGGTGATCATTCGCCACTCGTTTCTCTCGGGGTAGTAACACTCGGCTGAATTAAGGCGGTTCGTCCCATCAAAGCCCCCAACGGCATAGAGCAGGCGATTGAGAACAGCTACGCCCACCCCGATCCTCCGCGTCAGCATTGGGGACACCAAGTGCCACTCATCACGCTCGGGCTCATACCTGCGAAGGGCATAATAAAAATGGTGACAACAGTAATCACAGCTGACCTTCCTGACACACTTATGATGGGCCCCATACTTTTTTTTCCCCCTCACTGTGGTACCAGGGATTGAATCCAGGATCACTTTACCACCGAGCTCCATCCCCAGACCTTTTTATTTCTTATTTTGAGGCCGGGTCTTGCCTATAGCCCAGGCTGATCTCGAACTTGCAATCCTCCTGCCTCAGCTTCCTGAGTTGCTCAGGTTACAATGTGGGTGACACTGGGACCCCTGGGCCCCACACTCTGTGATGATGACATGTCAGTTTGGAACAGTGAGATGGCATGTCCAGGGTCACCGAGGAGCAGCAGAGCTGGTGTTCAATTCCAGAACCCCAATCCTAACAACTAGAATACTCCGGGGTGGTTTTCCTCAAAGTGTGATGATCAGAGACGGGGTGACCACATGGGCACTTTGAGTTCATACCTGTGTTGCTGGAGTTATTAATAGTGTCCCTCTCTTTCTTGAAAGTGGCCTGCAGAGGGTGACGCATCATCCCATCCTATTCGCAGACCACATCCATTAGAAGACTCTGGGGCACTTATTTAAAAATTCTCATTTTTCAGTCTGACTCCAAACCCACCAACTCCAGAATCCTGGTACCCTCAGTCAGTAGGGCATCTGTTTGTTTTTCACTGGGTGCTGGGGCAGAAGCCAAGGCCCTACACCAGCGGAGCAAGGGCTCTACCACAGGCTACAGGCCTGGCCAGGTGTTATCTTTCAACAAAATTAGCATATTACAACAATTTCAAAGTGATGGGATTTTTCCCCAGTGTGTCAAAGGAGCCATATGGGTTTGTGACAGTCCAGTCAGCAGTTCCAGACCTATACACAATGATCAAGGTCACTGGCTATAAATCTCCGGCCAGCTTGGCTTCTACATCCCCAAGACAAGGGAGAAGAGTAGGGGCACACATCAGAATCCCTGGATCCCAATGGGACCATTAGGAATGGGACCCTGGGAGTCCCCACCTCCAGGCCCTGTCACTTACCTCTCCACACTGTTGTGGTGAATGCAGCCGTGGGAGCCTCCGACTGCATAGATGTGCCCGTCGATGACCCCAACCCCGATGCGGTTGCGAGGCACGCTCATGGGAGCACAGGGCGACCACTGGTTGGTCATGGGATTGTAGCAGTCCAGAGCGTTGGAGTCGGTGTTGCCATCGGGAGAATTGTTTCGGCCGCCCACGGCATACAGCAGCCCACCCACCACACAACCCGCCAGGCCACTCCGTGGAACCTGCAGGTCGGCCAGCCTCAGCCAAGTGCCGTCGCTGGGGTTGTAGGCCTCCAGGTAGCTGAGGGATTGTCGGAAGTAGCCGCCGGCCGTGTAGATGAGCCTGCCGACCTTGGGCGCCCGGCAGGGCATCACCTGCGTGGGTTTGTGCAGCGTGAGCTCCTGGAAGATCTTGACCAGGTAGTCCTTACAGCGCGAGTCCGACTGCAGGATCTCGCACTTCTGCAACTGCATTTGCAGAAAGTGGGGTGTGAGCGAGTGACAGCGCACCGCGCGCAGCAGGGCCTGCACGTAGAAGCGGCGCTGCTCACAGTCGTATTTGACCCAGTTGATGCAGGCATGGAAGACCTCGGACTCACAGCGCACGTTCAGATCATCCCGGCTGATGAGAGTCACCAGCTGGCAGTGGGACAGGTTGAAGAACTCCTCTTGCTTGGCCACCTGCAGAGGGCGCTAGTGTGACAGGCTGATTCCCACGTGTATCCATTCCACCCTCCCCCAAGTCCTTCTCCAAGCACTAGCTGTACTACCACTAACAGGGTACTCAATGACCTTAAACAAGTTATTCAATGTCCCTTTGACAGACTGGTTTTCATCTGTAAAATGGATATTCAAATAGCAGAAAACCTCATAAATTGTGAGAATTAAATGAATTAATACTATGTGCCAGGCTTGAAGTACACATTCTGGTAAATGGGCAAAGACCAAACTGCTGTGCACCTCCCCACCTCCCACACCCTGGTGCTGGGGATGGAACCGAGGGCTATCTAAGAAAGCACTCTACCTACCAGAGATATACTTCAGATGAGTGAAATGAATAAGCGAGTTAATACTATGTGGCAAAAAGACAAACAGGCAAAGACACAACTACTGTATACTTTTTTGTATCACTTGGTTTTTGAACTATAAAAACATATGCTTTTTTTAAATAAAACTGCATTTTTTTCAAAAGGGCAGACTGACTGAAAAAGGAAAAAAAAAAAAAAAGCAATAGTGATAGTCTAGGAAAAAAATATATAAAGATTCTGAAGTAGTCAGCCTGAGCTGCAATGCCAACCCTACCACTTTCTATGCCATCCTGGGAAAACCTCTGAATGCCCAAGGCCTTGATTTTCCTCTATTGTAGAATGGAGGTTGTATTAACAGGCACATCATAGCAAGGCCACTCCGGGGGGGACACAGGGAGGGTGGGCCCAGACAAATATCTCCTGTCAGGCACCTGTCTGTGTAAACAATTTTGGTTCAGGTATCCCAAACCCATGTAGTCCCAAGAAGGAAACGTGGGACAAGCTAGTGGAGGGACCTACTTGCCAGACCCATCATCACAGAAACCATGAGCCCTAGGACTAACGCAGGAGCTCCTCAAGGAATCCGGTCAACCCCAAGTCTTACAGAAGTGGAGAACATTCATCCCAAAGGAGAGAAACAGGGACCAGGGTAGCATCTACCCCAGTTAGTTCCAACTACTAGAGGAGGAACTCAAAAATTTCCAGGTAGCACCTCAAAATACAGGACTTCTTAAGGTTTAGAGCCTGGGGCACAGAAGGTGGGTATTTCCTCAGAAGATGACTCAATAATTTAAAGGATATAAGTCACCTAGAACAGAGGCCAGCCCCCAGCAAGTAAGTGTTCAATAAATACTCCTTGTGCTTAGCACCAGGAATGGTGGCTCATGCCTGTAATTGCAGTGACTCCAGAAGCTGATACAGGAGAATGGAAAATTCAAAACCAATCTGGGAAATTTAGTGAAACCCTGTCTCAAAAAAAAAAAAAAAAAAAGATCAAAAGAGCTGCAGCCTGGTGTGGTGGTGCACACTTGTAATACCAGCAACTCAGGAGGCTGAGGCAGGAGGATCACAAGTTCCAAGGCAGTCTCAGCAACTTAGGGAGACCCTCAACAATTTAGTGAGACCTTGTCTCAAAATAAAGAGACTGGGGATGCAGCTCAGTGGTAAAGCATCCCTGGGTTCAACCCTTCCCCCACTGCAGAAAAAAAAAAAAAAAAAAGGATGAGGACATAGTAGTTCAGGTCATGCATGAGCCCTGGATTTGGTCCCTAGCACTGCAAAAACAATTAAGAAAAATAATAAAATACTTACACCTCATATACATGGCCTGAAGGGCTTTTGCATACAATGTTTAGTACACCTGTGTTCTGTGAACCATTGAATGAGGTCAGGTGTGGAATTTTCCACTGGTGGTGTCAGTGCTCAAAAGATTTTAGATTTTAAGCATATTGGGCTTGGCATTTTCACACTACAGAAGCTCAAATGTATTACTGTCTCCTGGGTAAAACCTCTCTACTTACTGCTACCCAAGAATCAGGGCTCATGCTTGTGATTTTTTTTTTTAAAAGAGAACTCTCCTATTATTTTTTCTTGACAACTTCCTGCACTGAAAAAATGAAAATGAAACCAAAAATTGTAGAGACAACATTGCGTAGACCCAGAAAATACAGCTAAGGGTCAAACCTGCAGTCTGCCACCTGTCATGGGTTTTCAATAAATATTTGCTGACTGCCTGCTCAGCCCACTCTGGGGATAGGCTCTTGTCATAGTCACCACCCTCTGTCCTCACCTTTGACCCCAGAGAAATCAGGAAACCTAGACACCCACAAAGACGAACTGTATCTCCCAGAGCTGTTCACCAGGGTCTTTCCAGATGTGTGCATAAAGAGCTCAGAACCACTGGACATGGTGATGAATGCCTGAAATCCCATCAGCTCAGGAGACTGAGGCAGGAGAAACGAGAGTTCAAGCCAGCTTGGGCAACTTAATGAGGCCCTAAGCAACTCAGGGAGACCCTGTCTCTATATAAAATACAAAAAATGGGCTAGGGATGTGGTTCAGTAGTTTAGTGCTCCTGAGTTCAATTCCTGGTACCAAAAAGAAAAAAACTCAGAAGCTAGTTTTGCTCCAGATTTCAGTTGGTCCCAACCACTACAGGAGGAACTTAAACATTGCCAGGAAGTACCACAAAGTCTGACCCTTCCCATCTCAAAGGGAGATGGTGAGGACCACCCATCCATCCTGGTCTCCTGACAACTGTCCCGCAGCCCCCTCTGTGCTCACCTCCCCAAAGTGCATGTAGATGTACTCCCGGGCCCGCTGATGCAGTTCAGCACAGCCAATCTGCTCGGCGAAGTTGGCAATGCCAATGGCATTGCTGGGGTCCAGCTGCTGCACCAGGAAGTCGCTGCAGGCGCGGACCACACTGTCGATCTGGTACATGACCGCGCCGTTCATGACGTGGAGCACACACTTCTCACCCATGGAGATGGAAGCTGTGTAGGCGAACTCGATGAGCCGCTCCATGACCTGGGGGTGGATGCCCTCGATGGACACCACCTCCATGCCCTGCTCCCGCAGCCCGTTAGTGAACATGGCCTTGAAGACAGGGCTAGATGAGGCCAGCACCACCTTGTGGGCCATGAACTGGGCAGCCGGGGTGTCCTTGTACTTGACTTGCAGCGTGACGTCGCAGAGCTGCTGGCTGAGCCGCAGTTCATTCATGATGCCAAAGGCCTGTTTGGTGTGATCCTCCAGCGTGTAGCTGAAGGTGCGGTTGCCATGCTGGGAGGGTGTCACCTCAGCCTTGCACTCAGTGGAAGCGTACATCACCGCGTCCCCTGCCCCCTTGGGGCACTGTGAACACAGGGGCAGGAATCGGCTGCAGGCCCCAGCCCTGCTAGGCCCAGGTTCTGGCTGCATGGGGTTCCAGGTGACAAGGGGCAATACCACCGCTGGCAGTCAGGGGCCTGGAGGAGGGAGAGTACAGCAGCTGGGGGCAAGGTCGGGCTGGGCCAGCACCTGCCGGGCCTCCTAGCCAAGTAAACTGGGTGAAGCAGGGTCCATTTGTACTCTACTTCCTCCAACCTCAGTAGGGCCCAAAGGCCCCTCTAAAAACAGATTAGATGCCCTCCCCCCACTGGGAATCCTCTACACTTCCTGTGCCCTAAAGAGTAAAACCAAACTCCTCAATGGCCCGCCAGACCCTATACAGCCTGTCCTTACCCATGGCTTCCTTTAGCCACTCTGCAGCCAACTGGTGGCCCTCCCCTGCCTGGAGCAGGTCAAGATCATTCCTTCATTCACCTCACCAACATTTATGGAGCACCAACTATGTACCAGGCACTGTTCTGAGCACTGAGGACACAGCACTGAGCAAGACAGACAAGAACCCGACCTTCATGGAGTTGACATTTAGGGAGGGAAGGACCATAAAGAAAATAAGCAAGTTCTGAGCAGAAATCAGGGTCGGGAAGAAAATTACAACAGCACTGTGACTATGTGACTTTGTCCATGAATCAGGCCTAAGAAGGTGAGGCTGGAGCTGAGACAAGAATGCACATAGAAAGAGGAGGGAGAAGTTCCAGGCAGAAGAAAGCCAATGCAAAGGCCCTGGGGCAGATAAGAGACAGCCGGGAGAATCAAGGAATGGTGTAGGAGAGATAGGGATTCGTGGAGACGCCTCAAGACTAGAGCCAGGAAAAGAGTTATGTTTTGAAAGGGGGTTGGGGGAGGGGTAGAATCTGCAAGAGGTTCCCTGGGTTATGGATCTCATCTTTCTGGGGCTCAGCCCACAGTCACCTCCTCCCTGTTTTATTTCCATTACAGCACGTGTCAGGAAATGAAATGCTTTTCTTTGCTGGTTTGTCGAGGACGGACGGTCCCTCTGCCCCAGTCCCAGCGGTTCGGAGGCAGGGAGACCCGTGTAGGTCAGCATTGTCCTCCCACCCCCGACGCGGTTCTGTGCGTCCCGCCCTGGGCCTGGCACTGCTCAGGAGCCTGTAAGCGGGTGGCTGGCCGGCTGCCCACTCCACTGTGTCTGCCAGAGCGCCCTCATCCACAGGGCCCAGGGCGCTTCTCGGCCTCCTTTCCCGTGCCAAGGGCCCGCGCTTGCCTCTCAAATCTTTGGCCAATCGGTCAACGGTGACCCCTGGGCGCTGGACACTTTCCTCAACTAAGCGACAAGTGGGGGATTGCGCATGTCCCGCCTGAGCCCAGCCACCAAGGCCTGGAGAAGAGAGGAAGTGACCCCGCCGCAGCCTCTAGGGCTGCCAACCCCAAAGCGCAGATCCAGCCCCCTAACGCCGCGGGGTCCCCAGGCCTCTGTCCAGGCGGCGCCCCCTGGGCCTCTCGCGGGGTTTCAGTGGCTCCCTGGCCACCCCGCGAGTCTCGCCGTCCAACAAAACGATCAGATCCGGGCCGCGCCCTCCTGGCCCTGCGCGGGGCCGCGCGAACTCGGGGGCGCCCGTGGCCGCGGCGCTGGGTTCCCCGATTCCCCAGCACTACCGCAGGGGCGTGTGCCGCCCACGGTGGCCGCAGCCGGAGCCCAGGCCGCCTCACTCACCCCGCCATGGCCGCGCTCGGGCTCCGCCTCCGCCGCCCGGGCCCGGGCGCCTCCATCGCTGCGCGCCGGGGGGAGGCGCGGAGCGCGCGCAGGTCACCATGACTAAGCAGAGCCGGGCGCACGCCGTTTCACAATAAAAGTCCCCCACGGCCCCTGGCCTCGGGCGGCGGGGACAGGAGGGGGCCTCTCCCCACTCCCCCGCCCCGCCCGCTGTCGCCAGGCTACGCGGCCCCAGAGCTGCGACCACAGCGCCCGCCATTGCGACGCGGCGGGGCGGGAGACCTCAGAGAGACTGGCACCCACCCGCGTGCCTGGAGTCAGAGCCCCGGGTTCGAGGCCCGGTGCTCC